>NC_135430.1:4213974-4516474 GCF_051991245.1 Festucalex cinctus | reverse complement strand
CCTTCCAATATGGTACATCTGTGCACAAATCAAATGAGTCTTGGGGAATCCAGCAGGTCCAGAAAGTAAAAAAAAAAAAAAAAAAACTAGTGGCGGGAATCTTTGACTGTCTCACGATTCAATTCGATTCAGAATTGATTTTAGTTTCCAAATGATTTGATTCATGATATCTGCTTCATTTTATAGATGTGCAAAGAATTGTCACAATCTACTTCAGGCTGACTCGCTAATGCTAATTAGCGCGCTACTTATGGCACTTTTATTCTTCAAAAGTACGTCTATTCCTACAAAACGCTTCAGGAATGTATATAGAGAAGCATCTTAACATGACTCACCGGCATATGAAAAAAAAAAAAAAATCAACTTTTAGTGGCATAACTTGATCGTGACGTTTTTTTTCGACTCTCTAATGTGGCGACAACTTAACTGTTTATCAGAACGCACGGAACCACACTGCCCCTAAGTGGCCAAATCGGCTACAGCATGAACAGCGTTCCCCAGTATACAAACAAAGACAAGACGGTATCTAACAATTGAAGTAAAATCGATTTTAGGACATGTAAAATTGATTCTGAATTGTACTAAATGAGAAACCCTGAAAGAGTTTGGATGTTGCCACAGGTGTGTCTACTGAACAGGTGGCGACACGGAGCGCGTTTACCTGCCAGTCAAGTAGAAGCATCTTGTGGCTTTACTTTCTGGACCTGCTGCTGGATTCCCCAAGCCCTGCAACGAATCACCTCACGTCGTCAACTACTGCAAACATGCACTGGAGAAACAATTGTCATGAAAATGTCCTTTCTCACTCGTTTTTATTTTCTGCCCTCCACTTGCACTCCCACTGATTGTAAAGTGCCGCGCTCAATTGTGCAATCGATCGCTCCTTGTGACTTGAAGTCGACTGCGGCGGCAAACGTTGAGGGAACGTTTCACTTTCTTCACTTTTTCTTGTTGTCGTGTGAACCAGAGTAACAAATTGCTGAATTTTGCAAATGTGAACGGAAAAAGTGGAGAAATGGGAAACTCCTTTCACATTTGAGCAGTCCTGTAAGTGCTTTTAATTAAAGAACATTTATGAAGATTTATGCAAATTGAACAGAATCAGAAAGATTTATTTTGTTTTTTTCTCAATGTATTCATTTCCAGAATGTTGTAATTTTGTCCAATAACAATATACCTAGAAAGACTTGACAGAACACTACACCTCATCTTACTTTCTATTTTTTTAAATGCACGACTAACATCTACGGTGTTAAATGAATCACGTTATTTGGAATACAGTACTGTATAAGAAGAGTTGAGGCCATTTGAATGATTTGGCAGCTGAGATGCGTCAAGTACCACTCGTGTTCAACGTTCAACGATGAAAATATCAGAGATTGATGTCATCTTAGTCCAAATATTTGTCTGTATTTGCCTTTATACTGCCAAGGAAATGTAGCAGGAAAATAAAAGTTACCTATAATGAATTGAACTGCTTTTCGTTCTTGTGAAAATGTATGAATTTCAGCGTTGCCATATGTTGTCATTTGAAGTTTTGTATCGCCATGTTGATTACAGAAAATGCTTGCATGTGGACGTGTCACAGCCAAGGTGTTGCATTCTTGCCTCCAACCTCTAGAGGGAGCCACATGCCGCATTTGAATAGATATTCCTTCACGTTCACAGTAGCCATCACGAACGATGATCAAATTCAACCTTTTCGTATCTTTTCTTATATATATATATATATATATATATATATATATATATATATATATATATATATATATATATATATATATATATATATATATATATATATTTTTTTTTTTACGAGCAAAGATGTGCAGTATTTGAGACTGACAGCAGGCGGCGGTGTATACACGCGCGTGGCTTCTGGGTCCTTACGTCCTATATGGCAGATTTCCGTTTGAATGACTTTTTGTTGTTTGTTTGTTTTCGTTTTATTGCATATTATTTTGTCTTTTGGAGGCAATAATGTGAATTACAAGCTCCACGTGAGTTCAGGCGTGAGAATAAACATTTTGGTGAATATTTTCTTGCACTGAGTCTCAACATGTCCAATACCTGTGTGGAATGGAAACATGTTTCGAATATTCATTCGACAGCCTTGATATTGATATCCATGTTCAAATGCACTTGAGTACACTCTTTTACAGTGCACTTAAATAAAATATTTTATTAGTAATGTGTGTGTCTGTGGCGGCACGGTAGTCGAGTGGTTAGCACGTCTGCTTCCCAGTTCTGAGGTCTCCGGTTCGAGTCCAGGCTCGGACCTTCCTGGGTGGAGTTTGCATGTTCTCCCCGTGCCCGCGTGGGTCTTCTCCGGGTACTCTGGTCTCCTCCCACATTCCAAAGACATGCATGGCAGGTTAATTGGGCGCTCCGAATTGTCCCTAGGTGTGAGTGTGGATGGTTGTTCGTCTCTGTGTGCCCTGCGATTGGTTGGCAACCAGTCCAGGGTGTCCGCCGCCTACTGCCCAGAGCCAGCTGAGATAGGCGCCAGCAGCCCCCGCGACCCTTGTGAGGAATAAGCGGTCAAGAAAATGTGTGTGTGTGTGTGTGTGTGTGTGTGTGTGTGTGTGTGTGTGTGTGTGTGTGTGTGTGTGTGTGTGTGTTGACTAATATGACATTCAAGAACACAGAAAATCAAATGTTGCAGCATTGAATAAATGCTTAAACGGATTTTTGTGAGGTAATTGACCCTCAGCTGAATTTCAAGGATATTGAATACATATTTTATAGTAGTGGTGGTTGTCAAACTTTGTACACCAATTGTATCGCCCAAAAAGTATGTCGCTCTCTTGTGCCACTATCAAAACATCAACAATTGAAATAAAGTTGCATGGTGCATGTGCATTAAAAAGAAAAAAAAGAAAAGAAAAAAAAGGTTAATTTACTAAACAGTACACAGCTCTGGGAAAATGTTTTTTTTTTTTTTTTTTTACTCTATATTTCATTATTGACAAACCATTGCTCTAAATTGTAATATTGAATTTGTAATTTGTGAGTTAATGTAGTCAGTAGTTTATAGATGAAAAAAAAATATTCATTTTACTCAAACATATGTAGGGCTGCTCGATGATGGAAAAAGTAATCATCGCGATTATTTCGTCAATAATTGAAATCACGATTATTCAAATGATTTTTTATTTATTGGTGCAAAAGAAGAAAACCTTTAAGCATTTAAAAATATTAAGCGCAATTAACCAAAAAAATAATAAAAAGAATCACTATAATTATGTAACTTCCTTTTGGACCAAACAGAATTTATAATGACATATATTTATAATAATATTTATTTATGTTGGCAAAAACCTGAAGTTGGAGTGCAGAATGTGCACTGTGATGATCATTTTTTTTTTTTTGATGATTATTTATTTTTATCAAGACAAAATTCTTTGAAATGCTGTAATTATGCAAGTTCATTTTTGGATGAAACAAAATTTATTAAATTAATTATTTAAAAAAAGAAAAAGAAAACAGTGCAAATGTATAAATTTAAACAACTCAAAAATTAGCATTTATTTTTTTTTATGATTATGCTGATTTTGTAATTTTGGAGTGTCATAATTGAAATTGTAATTGAATTTCGATTCATTGCACAGCCCTACATATATATTTAAATTGCAAAATCTGGAAAAACATATTTGTCAGTGATCTCTTATTTTGTAATTGTTGTGTACTATTTGAACATTACACTCAAACAATTGTTTTGCACATGCAAATGTCGCAAGTTGAAGTGAAATACAACTGAAGTGTACTTAGGCAGTAATTGTTCCACATACCACTAGAGGGAGCAAGGGTACCTCTGTGCGGTTGACAGCACAAATTGTCACATGACATTCCAGCTACTTTTTTTTTTTTTTTTTTTTTAAGGCCATCACAGCGAGTCCCTTTCACAAACCATGCAGTTATTTGTACATTGTGTAGAGCCGAACCCACCCACCCAAATAAGCCACACCCCCTGCACCTCTGTCTGCAAATGTGAACCCATTCCGTCACGTCTCATCTCCTCGCCATCATCAGCCATGATGGCTCTCGGGAGGGGGGAGGGATTTTTTTTTTTTTGTGGTCGGGAGGGGGTCTTGATGTCCAGAGGGCACAGGTGCATGCTGGGAGGGGAGGAGGGGGCTTGGATGGAAAGAAGCAGCGTATTCTTTTTTAGGTCAGGTGACGCTCTTGATGGTGAAAAGCGTCCAGACAGTAATAAGCCAAATGAGGGCAAAATAAGCCTCAATTGACTCCAAATGATCTAGGAGCAGCTGCGACTCCATTTTGTGATTGCAGGTGTCCAGTCGCACAAATCCAAACTCCTCCTCCTGCTCCACGATGAGGCGCTCGCTCGCTCGCTTGTCCTGACCTTGACAAAAAAAAGAGCATCTGCGTGCCCCTCCCTCATTGCTCGTCTGTTTGCACTTATGTTGCCTACCTTACATCAAAGATGAAAAGGCTTTCATTTTCCTTTTTAATTGTTTCAATTTAGCATTTATCATGTTAATCAACATTTTCTCATTTGTAGTGTCAAAAGAAGACAACAAACAAACTGTACAATGTGATATAGTTACATATTTACATAAATATGTGACATCATAGCAACAAAAGGGTTCAATTACTGAAAAGGATATATATCGCACAAGGACATGCTGCTTAATTATTACATAGAATTGTTATATTGAAAACATTTTGACTGCTCGCTGTCATTTATTTGTGTTGATTATTTTTTGTTGCTGTTGTTGATTGTTTTGATTATTTTTGTTGGTGTTGTTGAGGGGCAGATAACATAAGTTTGACTTTTTTCTTGTCCCCATTCATTTCTCTTTTTTTCCAGGAATGAAATAAATTGAATTGAATTAAAAGGCTAAAAATGGATGAATGTTTTTAAAAGAGGCATTCATCACGAAAGATGATTCATTCTTATTTTTAACAATAAAAATATTGTTTACTGTATATTGATTATATATATATATGTATATATATATATATAGGGCGGCACGGTGGTCGAGTTGTTAGCACGTCTTCCTCCCAGTTCTGAGGACTCCGGTTCGAGTCCAGGCTCCGGCCTTCCTGGGTGGAGTTTGCATGTTCTCCCCGTGCCCGCGTGGGTCTTCTCCGGGTTCTCCGGTCTCCTCCCACATTCAAAGACATGCGTGGCAGGTTAATTGGCCGCTCCGAATTGTCCCTAGGTGTGCGTGTGAGTGTGGATGGTTGTTCGTCTCTGTGTGTCCTGCGATTGGCTGGCAACCAGTCCAGGGTGTCCCCTGCCTACTGCCCAGAGCCAGCTGAGATAGGCGCCAGCACCCCCCGCGACCCTTGTGAGGAATAAGCGGTCAAGAAAATGGATGGATGGATGGATATATATATATATACGTATATATAAGGGCTATACGATATTGGATATTGATATTATTGCGATATTTATCATGTTACCTAAAGAAATTACATTTTTATTATCCAATGAAAAAAATGACACATTCTCACACAGCAAAATAAGCAAAAAATAAGCAAACTCAATATATTTTCATTTAATTAATTGTAATGACCTCTCGATAATGTTCAACTATTGGATGGCGGTGCACATTTCAGTTAGCGTCTGACTGGTCAAATTCAGATCAAAGCATCAAATTTCATATGAAACTTATTGTATGTTTTTGTGGTATGCATATTGCACGGGCCATTATCGTGATTTCGATATATTGTGCAGCCCTAATATATATACGAAAAACAAAATACTATTATTATTATTTCCCGTTAAATGCTATTATTTAGCGCGCAATTAATATGTGATTTGGCATTCATCCATTTGCCTATTCCTGGATCTTTATTTATTCTTGTCAGATATGAAGTAATATTTTCTGCAAAGCCGTCCTTCTGCAGTTTTTGTGCTCAGTCCAACGACGTGTATTTTGTAACAGCAAAAATGCTCAAGCAAATTTCTTGCAAAGGCCCACTAGCTTCTTGCTAACAACAAATAACGGCATGCAAAAGACGGCAAAAACGTTTGTCCATCCCTGTCATCGAGGCATGGGGAAAAAAAAAGAAATAATCCTTCAGATTCAATTCAACAGATTAATCTGAATAATTATTATAACACAAGGAGAGGAGTGTCACCGATACTAATCTGCCAGCGCAGTTGCTTGGTCCACGGGTGGCGCTTTTTTCTGCTCTCCAGCTGGCTCGTACTGATAAGCACTTATCATGGGAGGGCAGGAGAGGGGGGCTGCTGGGTAATCAACGCACGCACACACACACCATCTTCAAATCAAAATGGGGGGGGGGGCTGTTGTAACGTATTTTGGTGTGTTGATAATGCAGGTGTGGACGAGGCATCAGATTCCAGTGTTTCCTGTAACATGAGGCGAAGATGCACCACCGGCCTCAAAAACCGGACCAATGTCGTCTTGCTTCGAATCCCCCCCCCGGTGATGTCAGTATGACTGTGTGTGTGCGTGTTCACATTGCAAATGGCGCTTGTAAAAAAAACCCCGATGTCACCTGTCTCCACACGTGCTGGAACACACAAGCGACAAAGATGGCCCCGCCCTTCAAGGCTGTTGGCGCCTCATACAGTGACGTAAGCATTTGTGCATGTGCGCGTGTCGCAAAGAATGATGCTTAAAAAAAACAAAAAAAAAACCCACGGCGCTTGATAATAGCGCCGCCGCCTGTAGAATTGAATACAAGCGCTGTTTTACAACCAGTCATGTATTGTTTATCCTCTGCGAAGAACCATGAATATTAGTGACGTACTGTTGATCTGAGAGGAGTGTCAATGAAGAGTATCTTTTTTTTTTTTTTGTATTGTTAATTCGGCAGTCTTACTGATTCAAGATATCAATATGTCATCATCATTGTTCTCTTTTTTTTTTTTTTTACGTGTGTATGTGCGCAGTTGCGTGTGCGTGTGAACTTGTGCTCATGAATTCATGAAACCTACAAAAAATCCCATCCCCTCACCTTAGCCGGATACTTCAGTCTCGCCAGAGTGGTGAAGAGCAGAAGGTCTGGAGACCAGAGGAAAGATCAAACGTAAGAAAGATGAAGGAAAGTGAAAGAGTATCCTTCTGACTGTCGTATACAATTTGAGTCCACACCCACAGTATTTTTTATTATTATTATTATTATTTTATTTATTTTTTTTTAGTTGGGGCACATATGTTATTCGTATTCTTTATTATTGATTGATTGATTGATTGATTGATTGATTGATTGATTGATTGATTGATTGATTGATTGATTGATTGATTGATTGAACATATAAACATAAAAACAAACAGCAGAGAAACAAAAATTAAAAAAGAAAAGATTATTATTATTATACTTTTTATTATAGCATTTTATTCTCCACACTTTTTGCAATCAAACACCTCCCACATAATACTTCCGATTTACACCATTCAAATTTCAACTTGCTGAAAAAATTATTAGATTATTCTCTGATTCCATATTACTTACAGTACCTGCACAATTTAATGCTAAAGATCAACTTTTCCCCATTCATTTTCGATGGGACTGACACTGAATTTTTTCTAAGTCCCACTTTCCACGCCCACTTCCATACATACAACAGACCATCATGTCCGGCTTTCCGATACTGCTCAGTGGCGCAGTTGGGAGAGTGCATGTACAGTAAGCAGGAGGTCGCAAGTTCAAGCCCCACCGCCGACTGTACATTGCACATGTGTCGGTGACAATTATGTAAACGGATATTATGTATACCAACTGACTATCATACCAGGAAATGCGTTATACTGACGTGATTATACACGTGTCCCAAATCAGCGCTGATGACTTTCAGCATCAGATGACACTTTAAATTACAAATACGCCGATTCGCTCTGATGCTCATTCATTCAGGTTAGCTCACATGGGTAAGTGCTTGAGCCAGGTGCATTGCAAAGACAGCCATACGAATGGTATAAACCCGGACTGCAGCAATTTTTTTTTCCTTTTCGGTCTAGTTATAATACAACTAGTTAACATCTATTTCGTTAAATGTCATTTGACAAACTTTTTTTTTTCAAAATTAATCCGTATTTTCATCTTTCACCGCTTGTACACTTGATTACTAAATACAATCCTATACATTGTCATAGCCACTTCCATGTCCTCGATATTGTAAGTGCATCTACCTTGTGTCACCCAGGCCAACCCATGCGTCAGATCAAATCAATGTCTGTGATAGCTGAGTGGTTAAAGCATTGGATTGACCTGTGGGAGATCACGGTTTGATTCCTGCTTGGGAAATGTTTTAGCACAACTTTGATTTCACATAGTAGTCATTGTATAATTATTTAAAGTTGCACTTTGTAATAATTTGATACAAAATATCTTCATAATAGTGTTTTTGTTTGACCATTTTATGACTGAAAAAAAAAAGTTTTAAATGAGCAAATCACATTCAAACCCAAAATACTTTACATTTCACTCCCAACCAGGTGCACACGTTGCCGACAAGTTAGGTCAGAGGTTAGAGCACTTGCTTAACACATTAGACGATGTGGGTTCAAACCCCTGCAACGGGTTGAATACAAGTCAATGTCAGATTATTTCACTTCCATTACCCTCACATTTATGCTAAGCGATATAAATTTAAACCAACTGACGATCATATCAGGAAATTAAATGGTAAATGCATGTGTCCCTCTTCAGCTTGCATTCAGCATCAGATTACTGATCATTACTGACACCTATCTGCAGATACAGCCCACTGCAAAATAGTGGTGCATGGATCGATCCAAATATCGATATTATTGATACCTAGAAAGTATCGATACCGGATCGATACTGGCACTAAAATATAGACCTATTAGTTTAGTTTCAGTTTGGCTCAACTTTGTTGTAGATTGCATGAACACATACAGTATTGTACTAAAAAAAATGTTATTTTGTTTGTTTTGTTTTATATTTGTCGTTGTACACTACAATTACATAAAATGTCACAATCATTTAACTACAAGCTATGACTTAATAATCTGACCCGCGGTACTGCACCCCTGGTAACCCAGCCCATTGAAATGTATGGGGCCCATTCACCTCAATGGGAGGATTCGGACCCCTGGAAGCCCGGCCATTCAACTCAATGGGGCTTTGAAATATTTCGGGTAACCGTCAGACTTAGAAAAAAATCTGACAACCAGGCCCGAGGAGGTCGCCCCGAACCTCCTCTTTGTCAGACATAAGTGTGGCACCCTCCCTTGTTTGACCCTGGAGGTGCGTCGTCTGAAATGGGACCCTTCTGAAATCATACCCCGGACCTTATGCGGTTTGGGTGCAAAAGTGCCAGAAAGGGGACCCGGGTACCCTATCTGCAGCGCCCCCCGACGGTGGCCGGTGGTACTGCATCCCTGGTAACCAGCCCATTGAAATGTATGGGGCCCATTCAACTCAATGGGAGATTGATGCTCCTGGTGGCCCGGCTATTCAACTCAATGGGGGGGATTGGCATTCCTGGTAGCCCGGCCATTCAAACGAATGGGAGGATTCGGACCCCTGGTAGCCTGGCCATTCAACTCAATGGGGTTTTGAAATATCTCGGGCAGGCGTGGGACTTTGAAATATTTTGGGCAGGCGTCAGACTTGGAAAAATATCTGACAACCAGGCCAGGCAGGGGAGGGGGCCGTCTGCCTGAGGAGGCCGCGCCGAACCTCCTCTTTGTCAGACATAAGAGTGGCGAGCCTCCCTTGTTCGACCCTGCAGGCGCCTCATCTGAAATGGGAACCTTCTGAAATCGTACCCCATACCTTATGCGGTTTGTGTGCAAAAGTACCAAAAAGGGGACCCGGGTACCCTATCTGCAGCGCTCCCCGACGGTGGCCCGCGGTACTGCACCCCTGGTAACCCAGCCCATTGAAATGTGGGGCCCATTCAACTCAATGGGAGATTGATACTTCTGGTGGCCCGGCCATTCGACTCAATGGCGGGGGGATTGGCAACAACTCAGAATCTAGAAGAAAAAGTAACAGAGTGCCGGGCCGAGATTCAAGCTGTAGACAAAAAGATTTATTTGACACAGACATACAAACAAGACATATATTCTGGCCAGAAGGGATCAGAAATCCGTCGAACAAAGTGATGCACTGGTTTTTATAGCCTTACTAGATCCACACCCAAACCTTTTCTTTGGGCGTAACATCTTAAGGCAAGTAACGTTATTGGGCACTACAAAATTTGCCCACTCCTACATATTAGCCTAATTATTCATATGAATGTCTTTGGCCACTAGAGTGCACTGCAAGATAGGAGTTTAACTTGGTGCAGTACTATTTTGTGACCATTGGGGGCACTGTTACTCCACGCAAATTTAGGCCCGCAACCTTTGGCCTATTTTAGAGCTGCCCTCTGCATGAACTTTCATGTTTTGTCGACCTCAGGTGTAACTTCCTGCTCATAAATCTTGCGGACAAGACATTTTTATAGCTTGCACCTGCTCTTGGCGAGCTCACTCACGTGTCGCACGTGTAGCTCACGTGTTCGGAAAACCCCTATCTCACAGGATGCCTCCAAGGCCAGCCAGACCCAGGAAGACCACGTTTATGTTTTTTTTTTACCACAATATGGCCAACAGAATAATTTTCAACTGACAAGTATCGTGTCACAAAACCCCACATATGTCTGCTTGTGTCAGAAGAAAGGAAAATGTGTCAGAGCAGGTTTGGGTCAAACCAGGGGGCCTTTTACAGGGATGGGGGCATGAATTTACATAGATAACTAAAATTAGATACATCAATAGAACATAAAATTAATTTATATGCCGATGATATATTACTCTATTTAGAAGAACCTGCTTTCTCGTTAGGGGAAGCATTTAACTTAATAACTAAATTCTCTCACTTATCAGATTATTCAATTAACTGGACAAAATCAACATTACTACCTATTACATAAAATTCATGGAACCCCACAGGTCAGGATCCACACTACTCCTTTTCTACAGGTAATTTAAAATACTTAGGTGTTAAAATTTCACCTAAGTTAACTGAATTAACTTCTTTAAATTTTTTACCATTACTGGATAGCATCCGCAGTGACCTGGAGCGCTGGAATAATCTTCCTATCACTTTAATAGGATGAATAGCTACTATAAAAATGAAAGTTTACTCCTGGTAGCCTGGCCATTCAACTCAATGGGGTTTAGAAATATTTTGGGCAGGCGTGAGACTTTGAAACATTTCGGGCAGGCGTCAGACTTGGAAAAAAAATCTGACAACCAGTCCCAAGGAGGCCGCCCGAACCTCCTCTTTGTCAGACAGAAGTGTGGCGAGCATCCCTTGTTCGATCCTGGAGGTGCCTCGTCTGAAATGGGACCCTTCTGAAATTGTACCCTGTACCTTATGCGGTTTGGGTGCAAAAGTGCCAGAAAGGGGACCCAGGTAACCTATCTGCAGCGCCCTCCGACGGTGGCCCGCGGTACTGCACCCCTGGTAACCCAGCCCATTGAAATGTATGGGGCCCGTTCAACTCAATGGGATTTTGAAATATTTCTGGTAGGCGTGGGACTTTGAAATATTTCGGGCAGTCGTCAGACTTGGAAAAATATCTGACAACCAGGCCAGGCAGGGGAGGGGGCCGTCTGCCCGACGAGGCCGCCCCGAACCTCCTCTTTGTCAGACATAAGTGTGGCGAGCTTCCGTTGGACACCTTTCCACCCAAACCGCAAAATGTAGGTGTCACGATTTCAGAAGGGAGTAATTTCAGACGAGGCACCTCCAGGCGCGAAAAAGAGAGGCTCGCCAGACTTATGTCCAACAAAGAGGAGGGTTGGGGCGGCCTCCTCGGGCAGACGGCCCACTCCTAGCCCGGTTCCTATTTCTGTGAGACTTTGTTTAAAATCGGCGGGGCCTCTCCGGACGGACTTTGACCGAGCGCAGCGCGCCATCGGCAGCCTCCCCGGCGGCGGGGGTCGGCCCTCTGAGTGGAGCAGAGGTGCCCTGGCCGTGACAAAGTGTCACTTTTCAGAAATTTGACAAAGTCCACCTCCAGACCTGAGGAGGGAGAGGTCCACCTGTTGTATCTGACGAAGAGGAGCCTTGGGCGGCCTGCTCGGCCGGATATCCCGCTGCCCACGCCTGGTTTGTCAGATTTTTTTCTAAGTCTGACGCCTGCCCCAACTTTTTCTAAGTCTGATGCCTGCCCAAAATATTTCAAAGTCCAACGCTGTCCGGAATTTTTTCTTAGTCTGACGCACGACCGAAATATTTCAAAGTCCAACCTCCGGGGGCCGGTCAAAGTTTGACGCCTCTCCCCCTGACCGAACAGCATCCAAGACCCGAATTCGGAGGGCACCCGCCGGCCGGCCTCGCGCCGGTGTTCGGGCGGACGGCTCCTCCGGCCTGCAGGTCACCCGCCAGCGCCCCGGCGGCTGTGAGCGCGGGCTCGCACCCATCTTTTCTAAGTCTGAGGCCTGCCTGAAATATTTCTAAGTCTGATGCCTGCCCGAAATATTTTCAGTCTGACGCCTGCCTGAAAATTTTCAAAGTCTGACGCAGTCCCGAAATAATTCAAAGTCCAACGCCTGTCTGAAAATTTTCAAAGTCCGACGCCTGTACGAAAATTTTCAAAGTCTGACGCCTGCCCAAAAATTTTCAAAGTCCCACACCATTCATTTCAATAGCCTGGGTTAAAAGGGTTGCAGTACTGCCGGCCACCATCGGGGGGCGCTGAAGATAGGGCACCCGGTTCTGGGCACCTTTCCACCCAAACCGCAAAATGGAGTTTTCACGATTTCAGAAGGGAGCAATTTCAGACGAGGCACCTCCAGGGCCGAACAAGGGAGGCTCGCCAGACTTATGTCCGACAAAGAGGAGGGTTGGGGCGGCTTCCTTGGGCAGACTCTCTGGAGCTCTCTGGCCTGGTTGTCAGATTTTTTCAAAGTCTGACGCCTGCCCGAAATATTTCAAAGTCCCACACGATTCATTTCAATAGCCTGGGTTACCAGGCCCGAAAATTTTCAAAGTCCAAAGCCTGTCCGAAAATTTTTCAAATTCCAACGCCTGTCCGAAATTTTTCAAAGTCTGACGCAGGCCCGAAATAATTCAGTCTGATACAGGCCCAAACATTTTCAAAGTCCAACGCCTGTCCGAAAAATTTCAAAGTCCAAAGCCTGTACGAAAATTTTCAAAGTCTGATGCCTGCCAGAAAATGTTCAAAGTCCCACACCATTCATTTCAATAGCCTGGGTTAAAAGGGGTGCAGTACCGCCGGCTACCATCGGGGGGGCGCTGTAGATAGGGCACCCGGTTCCCTATCTGGGGACCTTTCCACCCAAACTGCAAAATGGAGTTGTCACGATTTCAGAAGGGAGCAATTTCAGACGAGGCACCTCCAGGGCCGAACAAGGGAGGCTCGCCAGACTTATGTCCAACAAAGAGGAGGGTTGGGGCGGCTTCATTGGGCAGGCGGCCCGCTCTCTGGCCTGGTTGTCAGATTTATTGAAAGTCTGACACCTGCCTGAGCACTCCTGGTAACCCGGACAACCCTCCTGGTAACCTGGACAGCCCTCCTGGTAACCCGGACAGCACTCCTGGCAACCCGGACAGCACTCCTGGCAACCCGGACAGCACTCCTGGTAACCCGGACAGCACTCCTGGTAACCCGGACAGCCCTCCTGGTACCCCGGACAGCCCTCCTGGTAACCCGGACAGCACTCCTGGTAACCCGGACAGCACTCCTGGTAACCCGGCCATTCAACTCAATGGGGAATTCGCACTCCTGGTATCCCGGACAGCACTCCTGGTAACCCGGACAGCCCTCCTGGTAACCCGGACAGCACTCCTGGTAACCTGGACAGCACTCCTGGTAACCCGGACAGCCCTCCTGGTAACCCGGACAGAAGTCCTGGTAACCCGGCCATTCAACTCAATGGGGAATTCGCACTCCTGGTAACCCGGACAGCACTCCTGGTAACCCGGACAGCACTTCTGGTAACCCGTAGGGCACTCCTGGTAACCCGGACAGCCCTCCTGGTAACTCGGACAGCACTCCTGGTAACCCGGACAGCACTCCTGGTAATCCGGACAGCACTCCTGGTAACCCGGCCATTCAACTCAATGGGGAATTCGCACTCCTGGTAACCTGGACAGCATTCCTGGTAACCCGGAGGGCACTCCTGGTAACCTGGACAGCACTCCTGGTAACCCGGAGGGCACTCCTGGTAACCCGGACAGCACTCCTGGTAACCCGGAGGGCACTCCTGGTAACCCAGACAGCCCTCCTGGTAACCCGGACAGCACTCCTGGTAACCAGGACAGCACTCCTGGTAACCCGGAGGGCACTCCTGGTAACCCGGACAGCACTCCTGGTAACCCGGCCATTCAACTCAATGGGGAATTCGCACTCCTGGTAATCCGGACAGCACTCTTGGTAACGCGGCCAGCCCTCCTGGTAACCCGGACAGCACTCCTGGTAACCCGGACAGCACTCCTGGTAACCCGGACAGCCCTCCTGGTAACCCGGACAGCACTCCTGGTAACCCGGACAGCACTCCTGGTAACACGGACAGTCCTCCTGGTAACCCGGACAGCACTTCTGGTAACCCGGACAGCACTCCTGGTAACCTGGCCATTCAACTCAATGGGGAATTCGCACTCCTGGTAACCCGGACAGCACTCCTGGTAACCCGGACAGCCCTCCTGGTAACCCGGACAGCACTCCTGGTAACCCGGACAGCCCTCCTGGTAACCCGGCCATTCAACTCAATGGGGAATTCGCACTCCTGGTAACCCGGACAGCACTCCTGGTAACCCGGACAGCCATCTTGGTAACCCGGACAGCACTCCTGGTAACCCGGACAGCACTTCTGGTAACCCGTAGGGCACTCCTGGTAACCCGGACAGCCCTCCTGGTAACCCGGACAGCACTCCTGGTAACCCGGCCATTCAACTCAATGGGGAATTCGCACTCCTGGTAACCTGGACAGCATTCCTGGTAACCCGGAGGGCACTCCTGGTAACCTGGACAGCACTCCTGGTAACCCGGAGGGCACTCCTGGTAACCCGGACAGCACTCCTGGTAACCCGGAGGGCACTCCTGGTAACCCAGACAGCCCTCCTGGTAACCCGGACAGCACTCCTGGTAACCAGGACAGCACTCCTGGTAACCCGGAGGGCACTCCTGGTAACCCGGACAGCACTCCTGGTAACCCGGCCATTCAACTCAATGGGGAATTCGCACTCCTGGTAATCCGGACAGCACTCTTGGTAACGCGGCCAGCGCTCCTGGTAACCCGGACAGCACTCCTGGTAACCCGGACAGCACTCCTGGTAACCCGGACAGCCCTCCTGGTAACCCGGACAGCACTCCTGGTAACCCGGACAGCACTCCTGGTAACACGGACAGTCCTCCTGGTAACCCGGACAGCACTTCTGGTAACCCGGACAGCACTCCTGGTAACCTGGCCATTCAACTCAATGGGGAATTCGCACTCCTGGTAACCCGGACAGCACTCCTGGTAACCCGGACAGCCCTCCTGGTAACCCGGACAGCACTCCTGGTAACCCGGACAGCCCTCCTGGTAACCCGGCCATTCAACTCAATGGGGAATTCGCACTCCTGGTAACCCGGACAGCACTCCTGGTAACCCGGACAGCCATCTTGGTAACCCGGACAGCACTCCTGGTAACCCAGACAGCACTCCTGGTAACACGGACAGCCCTCCTGGTAACCCGGACAGCACTCCTGGTAACCCGGACAGCCCTCCTGGTAACCCGGACAGCACTCCTGGTAACCCGGACAGCACTCCTGGTAACCCGGCCATTCAACTCAATGGGGAATTCGCACTCCTGGTAACCCGGACAGCACTCCTGGTAACCCGGAGGGCACTCCTGGTAACCCGGACAGCAGTCCTGGTAACCCGGCCATTCAACTCAATGGGGAATTCGCACTCCTGGTAACCCGGACAGCACTCCTGGAAACCCGGAGAGCACTCCTGGTAACCCGGACAGCCCTCCTGGTAACCCGGCCATTCAACTAAATGGGGAATTCGCACTCCTGGTAACCCGGACAGCCCTCCTGGTAACCCGGCCATTCAACTCAATGGGGAATTCGCACTCCTGGTAACCCAGACAGCACTCCTGGTAACCCGGACAGCCCTCCTGGTAACCCGGACAGCACTCCTGGTAACCCGGAGGGCACTCCTGGTAACCCGGACAGCCCTCCTGGTAACTCGGACAGCACTCCTGGTAACCCGGACAGCACTCCTGGTAACCCGGACAGCACTCCTGTTAATCCGGACAGCACTCCTGGTAACCCGGACAGCCCTCCTGGTAACCCGGACAGCACTCCTGGTAACCCGGCCATTCAACTCAATGGGGAATTCGCACTCCTGGTAACCTGGACAGCACTCCTGGTAACCCGGAGGGCACTCCTGGTAACCCGGACAGCACTCCTGGTCACCCGGACAGCCCTCCTGGTAACCCGGACAGAAGTCCTGGTAACCCGGCCATTCAACTCAATGGGGAATTCGCACTCCTGGTAACCCGGACAGCACTCCTGGTAACCCGTAGGGCACTCCTGGTAACCCGGACAGCCCTCCTGGTAACCCGGCCATTCAACTAAATGGGGAATTCGCACTCCTGGTAACCCGGACAGCCCTCCTGGTAACCCGGCCATTCAACTCAATGGGGAATTCGCACTCCTGGTAACCCAGACAGCACTCCTGGTAACCCGGACAGCCCTCCTGGTAACCCGGACAGCACTCCTGGTAACCCGGAGGGCACTCCTGGTAACCCGGACAGCCCTCCTGGTAACTCGGACAGCACTCCTGGTAACCCGGCCATTCAACTCAATGGGGAATTCGCACTCCTGGTAACCCGGACAGCACTCCTGGTAACCCGGACAGCCCTCCTGGTAACCCGGAGGGCACTCCTGGTAACCCGGACAGCCCTCCTGGTAACCCGGACAGCAGTCCTGGTAACCCGGCCATTCAACTCAATGGGGAATTCGCACTCCTGGTAACCCGGACAGCACTCCTGGAAACCCGGAGGGCACTCCTGGTAACCCGGACAGCCCTCCTGGTAACCCGGCCATTCAACTAAATGGGGAATTCGCACTCCTGGTAACCCGGACAGCCCTCCTGGTAACCCGGCCATTCAACTCAATGGGGAATTCGCACTCCTGGTAACCCAGACAGCACTCCTGGTAACCCGGACAGCCCTCCTGGTAACCCGGACAGCACTCCTGGTAACCCGGAGGGCACTCCTGGTAACCCGGACAGCCCTCCTGGTAACTCGGACAGCACTCCTGGTAACCCGGACAGCACTCCTGGTAACCCGGACAGCACTCCTGTTAATCCGGACAGCACTCCTGGTAACCCGGACAGCCCTCCTGGTAACCCGGACAGCACTCCTGGTAACCCGGCCATTCAACTCAATGGGGAATTCGCACTCCTGGTAACCTGGACAGCATTCCTGGTAACCCGGAGGGCACTCCTGGTAACCTGGACAGCACTCCTGGTAACCCGGAGGGCACTCCTGGTAACCCGGACAGCACTCCTGGTCACCCGGACAGCCCTCCTGGTAACCCGGACAGAAGTCCTGGTAACCCGGCCATTCAACTCAATGGGGAATTCGCACTCCTGGTAACCCGGACAGCACTCCTGGTAACCCGTAGGGCACTCCTGGTAACCCGGCCAGCCCTCCTGGTAACTCGGACAGCACTCCTGGTAACCCGGACAGCACTCCTGGTAACCCGGACAGCCCTCCTGGTAACCCGGACAGCACTCCTGGTAACCCGGACAGCCCTCCTGGTAACCCGGCCATTCAACTCAATGGGGAATTCGCACTCCTGGTAACCCGGACAGCACTCCTGGTAACCCGGAGGGCACTCCTGGTAACCCGGACAGCCCTCCTGGTAACCCGGACAGCCCTCCTGGTAACCCGGACAGCCCTCCTGGTAACCCGGACAGCACTCCTGGTAACCCGGACAGCCCTCCTGGTAACCCGGCCATTCAACTCAATGGGGAATTCGCACTCCTGGTAACCCGGACAGCACTCCTGGCAACCCAGACAGCACTCCTGGCAACCCGGACAGCACTCCTGGTAACCCGGACAGCACTCCTGGTAACCCGGACAGCCCTCCTGGTACCCCGGACAGCCCTCCTGCTAACCCGGACAGCACTCCTGGTAACCCGGACAGCACTCCTGGTAACCCGGCCATTCAACTCAATGGGGAATTCGCACTCCTGGTATCCCGGACAGCACTCCTGGTAACCCGGACAGCCCTCCTGGTAACCCGGACAGCACTCCTGGTAACCTGGACAGCACTCCTGGTAACCCGGACAGCCCTCCTGGTAACACGGACAGCACTCCTGGTAACCCGGACAGCACTCCTGGTAACCCGGACAGCACTCCTGGTAACCCGGCCATTCAACTCAATGGGGAATTCGCACTCCTGGTAACCCGGACAGCCCTCCTGGTAACCCGGACAGCACTCCTGGTAACCCGGCCATTCAACTCAATGGGGAATTCGCACTCCTGGTAACCTGGACAGCATTCCTGGTAACCCGGAGGGCACTCCTGGTAACCTGGACAGCACTCCTGGTAACCCGGAGGGCACTCCTGGTAACCCGGACAGCACTGCTGGTAACCCGGAGGGCACTCCTGGTAACCCAGACAGCCCTCCTGGTAACCCGGACAGCACTCCTGGTAACCAGGACAGCACTCCTGGTAACCCGGAGGGCACTCCTGGTAACCCGGACAGCACTCCTGGTAACCCGGCCATTCAACTCAATGGGGAATTCGCACTCCTGGTAATCCGGACAGCACTCTTGGTAACGCGGCCAGCCCTCCTGGTAACCCGGACAGCACTCCTGGTAACCCGGACAGCACTCCTGGTAACTCGGACAGCACTCCTGGTAACCCGGACAGCACTCCTGGTAACCCGGACAGCACTCCTGTTAATCCGGACAGCACTCCTGGTAACCCGGACAGCCCTCCTGGTAACCCGGACAGCACTCCTGGTAACCCGGCCATTCAACTCAATGGGGAATTCGCACTCCTGGTAACCTGGACAGCATTCCTGGTAACCCGGAGGGCACTCCTGGTAACCTGGACAGCACTCCTGGTAACCCGGAGGGCACTCCTGGTAACCCGGACAGCACTCCTGGTCACCCGGACAGCCCTCCTGGTAACCCGGACAGAAGTCCTGGTAACCCGGCAATTCAACTCAATGGGGAATTCGCACTCCTGGTAACCCGGACAGCACTCCTGGTAACCCGGACAGCACTCCTGGTAACCCGTAGGGCACTCCTGGTAACCCGGACAGCCCTCCTGGTAACTCGGACAGCACTCCTGGTAACCCGGACAGCACTCCTGGTAACCCGGACAGCCCTCCTGGTAACCCGGACAGCACTCCTGGTAACCCGGACAGCACTCCTGGTAACCCGGCCATTCAACTCAATGGGGAATTCGCACTCCTGGTAACCCGGACAGCACTCCTGGTAACCCGGACAGCCCTCCTGGTAACCCGGAGGGCACTCCTGGTAACCCGGACAGCCCTCCTGGTAACCCGGACAGCCCTCCTGGTAACCCGGACAGCAGTCCTGGTAACCCGGCCATTCAACTCAATGGGGAATTCGCACTCCTGGTAACCCAGACAGCACTCCTGGAAACCCGGAGGGCACTCCTGGTAACCCGGACAGCCCTCCTGGTAACCCGGCCATTCAACTAAATGGGGAATTCGCACTCCTGGTAACCCGGACAGCCCTCCTGGTAACCCGGCCATTCAACTCAATGGGGAATTCGCACTCCTGGTAACCCAGACAGCACTCCTGGTAACCCGGACAGCCCTCCTGGTAACCCGGACAGCACTCCTGGTAACCCGGAGGGCACTCCTGGTAACCCGGACAGCACTCCTGGTAACCCGGCCAGCCCTCCTGGTAACTCGGACAGCACTCCTGGTAACCCGGACAGCACTCCTGGTAACCCGGACAGCCCTCCTGGTAACCCGGACAGCACTCCTGGTAACCCGGACAGCCCTCCTGGTAACCCGGCCATTCAACTCAATGGGGAATTCGCACTCCTGGTAACCCAGACAGCACTCCTGGTAACCCGGAGGGCACTCCTGGTAACCCGGACAGCCCTCCTGGTAACCCGGACAGCCCTCCTGGTAACCCGGACAGCCCTCCTGGTAACCCGGACAGCACTCCTGGTAACCCGGACAGCCCTCCTGGTAACCCGGCCATTCAACTCAATGGGGAATTCGCACTCCTGGTAACCCGGACAGCACTCCTGGTAACCCGGACAGCCATCCTGGTAACCCGGACAGCACTCCTGGTAACCCAGACAGCACTCCTGGTAACACGGACAGCCCTCCTGGTAACCCGGACAGCACTCCTGGTAACCCGGACAGCCCTCCTGGTAAGCCGGACAGCACTCCTGGTAACCCGGACAGCACTCCTGGTAACCCGGCCATTCAACTCAATGGGGAATCCGCACTCCTGGTAACCCGGACAGCACTCCTGGTAACCCGGACAGCACTCCTGGTAACCCGGACGGCCCTCCTGGTAACCCGGACAGCACTCCTGGTAACCCGGACAGCACTCCTGGTAACCCGGACAGCACTCCTGGTAACCCGGAGGGCACTCCTGGTAACCCGGACAGCACTCCTGGTAACCCGGACAGCACTCCTGGTAACCCGGAGGGCACTCCTGGTAACCCGGACAGCCCTCCTGATAACCCGGACAGCAGTCATGGTAACCCGGCCATTCAACTCAATGGGGAATTCGCACTCCTGGTAACCCGGACAGCACTCCTGGTAACACGGACAGCACTCCTGGTAACCCGGACAGCACTCCTGGTAACCCGGACAGCCCTCCTGGTAACCCGGCCAATCAACTCAATGGGGAATTCGTACTCCTGGTAACCCGGACAGCACTCCTGGTAACCCGGCCATTCAACTCAATGGGTAATTCGCACTCCTGGTAACCCGGACAGCCCTCTTGGTAACCCGGAGGGCACTCCTGGTAACCCGGACAGCCCTCCTGGTAACTTGGACAGCAGTCCTGGTAACCCGGCCATTCAACTCAATGGGGAATTCCCACTCCTGGTAACCCGGAGGGCACTCCTGGTAACCCGGACAGCACTCCTGGTAACCCGGACAGCAGTCCTGGTAACCCGGCCATTCAACTCAATGGGGAATTCGCACTCCTGGTAACTAGGACAGCAGTCCTGGTAACCCGGACAGCACTCCTGGTAACCCGGACAGCCCTCCTGGTAACCCGGAGGGCACTCCTGGTAACCCGGACAGCCCTCCTGGTAACCCGGACAGCAGTCCTGGTAACCCGGCCATTCAACTCAATGGGGAATTCGCACTCCTGGTAACCCGGACAGCACTCCTGGAAACCCGGAGGGCACTCCTGGTAACCCGGACAGCCCTCCTGGTAACCCGGCCATTCAACTAAATGGGGAATTCGCACTCCTGGTAACCCGGACAGCCCTCCTGGTAACCCGGCCATTCAACTCAATGGGGAATTCGCACTCCTGGTAACCCAGACAGCACTCCTGGTAACCCGGACAGCCCTCCTGGTAACCCGGACAGCACTCCTGGTAACCCGGAGGGCACTCCTGGTAACCCGGACAGCCCTCCTGGTAACTCGGACAGCACTCCTGGTAACCCGGACAGCACTCCTGGTAACCCGGACAGCACTCCTGTTAATCCGGACAGCACTCCTGGTAACCCGGACAGTCCTCCTGGTAACCCGGACAGCACTCCTGGTAACCCGGCCATTCAACTCAATGGGGAATTCGCACTCCTGGTAACCTGGACAGCATTCCTGGTAACCCGGAGGGCACTCCTGGTAACCTGGACAGCACTCCTGGTAACCCGGAGGGCACTCCTGGTAACCCGGACAGCACTCCTGGTCACCCGGACAGCCCTCCTGGTAACCCGGACAGAAGTCCTGGTAACCCGGCCATTCAACTCAATGGGGAATTCGCACTCCTGGTAACCCGGACAGCACTCCTGTTAACCCGTAGGGCACTCCTGGTAACCCGGCCAGCCCTCCTGGTAACTCGGACAGCACTCCTGGTAACCCGGCCAATCAACTCAATGGGGAATTCGTACTCCTGGTAACCCGGACAGCACTCCTGGTAACCCGGCCATTCAACTCAATGGGTAATTCGCACTCCTGGTAACCCGGACAGCCCTCTTGGTAACCCGTAGGGCACTCCTGGTAACCCGGACAGCCCTCCTGGTAACTTGGACAGCAGTCCTGGTAACCCGGCCATTCAACTCAATGGGGAATTCCCACTCCTGGTAACCCGGAGGGCACTCCTGGTAACCCGGACAGCACTCCTGGTAACCCGGACAGCAGTCCTGGTAACCCGGCCATTCAACTCAATGGGGAATTCGCACTCCTGGTAACTAGGACAGCAGTCCTGGTAACCCGGACAGCACTCCTGGTAACCCGGACAGCCCTCCTGGTAACCCGGAGGGCACTCCTGGTAACCCGGACAGCCCTCCTGGTAACCCGGACAGCAGTCCTGGTAACCCGGCCATTCAACTCAATGGGGAATTCGCACTCCTGGTAACCCGGACAGCACTCCTGGAAACCCGGAGGGCACTCCTGGTAACCCGGACAGCCCTCCTGGTAACCCGGCCATTCAACTAAATGGGGAATTCGCACTCCTGGTAACCCGGACAGCCCTCCTGGTAACCCGGCCATTCAACTCAATGGGGAATTCGCACTCCTGGTAACCCAGACAGCACTCCTGGTAACCCGGACAGCCCTCCTGGTAACCCGGACAGCACTCCTGGTAACCCGGAGGGCACTCCTGGTAACCCGGACAGCCCTCCTGGTAACTCGGACAGCACTCCTGGTAACCCGGACAGCACTCCTGGTAACCCGGACAGCACTCCTGTTAATCCGGACAGCACTCCTGGTAACCCGGACAGCCCTCCTGGTAACCCGGACAGCACTCCTGGTAACCCGGCCATTCAACTCAATGGGGAATTCGCACTCCTGGTAACCTGGACAGCATTCCTGGTAACCCGGAGGGCACTCCTGGTAACCTGGACAGCACTCCTGGTAACCCGGAGGGCACTCCTGGTAACCCGGACAGCACTCCTGGTCACCCGGACAGCCCTCCTGGTAACCCGGACAGAAGTCCTGGTAACCCGGCCATTCAACTCAATGGGGAATTCGCACTCCTGGTAACCCGGACAGCACTCCTGTTAACCCGTAGGGCACTCCTGGTAACCCGGCCAGCCCTCCTGGTAACTCGGACAGCACTCCTGGTAACCCGGACAGCACTCCTGGTAACCCAGACAGCCCTCCTGGTAACCCGGACAGCACTCCTGGTAACCCGGACAGCCCTCCTGGTAACCCGGCCATTCAACTCAATGGGGAATTCGCACTCCTGGTAACCCGGACAGCACTCCTGGTAACCCGGAGGGCACTCCTGGTAACCCGGACAGCCCTCCTGGTAACCCGGACAGCCCTCCTGGTAACCCGGACAGCCCTCCTGGTAACCCGGACAGCACTCCTGGTAACCCGGACAGCCCTCCTGGTAACCCGGCCATTCAACTCAATGGGGAATTCGCACTCCTGGTAACCCGGACAGCACTCCTGGCAACCCAGACAGCACTCCTGGCAACCCGGACAGCACTCCTGGTAACCCGGACAGCACTCCTGGTAACCCGGACAGCCCTCCTGGTAACCCGGCCATTCAACTCAATGGGGAATTCGCACTCCTGGTAACCCGGACAGCACTCCTGGTAACCCGGACAGCCATCCTGGTAACCCGGACAGCACTCCTGGTAACCCAGACAGCACTCCTGGTAACACGGACAGCCCTCCTGGTAACCCGGACAGCACTCCTGGTAACCCGGACAGCCCTCCTGGTAACACGGACAGCACTCCTGGTAACCCGGACAGCACTCCTGGTAACCCGGACAGCACTCCTGGTAACCCGGCCATTCAACTCAATGGGGAATTCGCACTCCTGGTAACCCGGACAGCCCTCCTGGTAACCCGGACAGCACTCCTGGTAACCCGGCCATTCAACTCAATGGGGAATTCGCACTCCTGGTAACCTGGACAGCATTCCTGGTAACCCGGAGGGCACTCCTGGTAACCTGGACAGCACTCCTGGTAACCCGGAGGGCACTCCTGGTAACCCGGACAGCACTGCTGGTAACCCGGAGGGCACTCCTGGTAACCCAGACAGCCCTCCTGGTAACCCGGACAGCACTCCTGGTAACCAGGACAGCACTCCTGGTAACCCGGAGGGCACTCCTGGTAACCCGGACAGCACTCCTGGTAACCCGGCCATTCAACTCAATGGGGAATTCGCACTCCTGGTAATCCGGACAGCACTCTTGGTAACGCGGCCAGCCCTCCTGGTAACCCGGACAGCACTCCTGGTAACCCGGACAGCACTCCTGGTAACTCGGACAGCACTCCTGGTAACCCGGACAGCACTCCTGGTAACCCGGACAGCACTCCTGTTAATCCGGACAGCACTCCTGGTAACCCGGACAGCCCTCCTGGTAACCCGGACAGCACTCCTGGTAACCCGGCCATTCAACTCAATGGGGAATTCGCACTCCTGGTAACCTGGACAGCATTCCTGGTAACCCGGAGGGCACTCCTGGTAACCTGGACAGCACTCCTGGTAACCCGGAGGGCACTCCTGGTAACCCGGACAGCACTCCTGGTCACCCGGACAGCCCTCCTGGTAACCCGGACAGAAGTCCTGGTAACCCGGCAATTCAACTCAATGGGGAATTCGCACTCCTGGTAACCCGGACAGCACTCCTGGTAACCCGGACAGCAGTCCTGGTAACCCGGCCATTCAACTCAATGGGGAATTCGCACTCCTGGTAACTAGGACAGCAGTCCTGGTAACCCGGACAGCACTCCTGGTAACCCGGACAGCCCTCCTGGTAACCCGGAGGGCACTCCTGGTAACCCGGACAGCCCTCCTGGTAACCCGGACAGCAGTCCTGGTAACCCGGCCATTCAACTCAATGGGGAATTCGCACTCCTGGTAACCCGGACAGCACTCCTGGAAACCCGGAGGGCACTCCTGGTAACCCGGACAGCCCTCCTGGTAACCCGGCCATTCAACTAAATGGGGAATTCGCACTCCTGGTAACCCGGACAGCCCTCCTGGTAACCCGGCCATTCAACTCAATGGGGAATTCGCACTCCTGGTAACCCAGACAGCACTCCTGGTAACCCGGACAGCCCTCCTGGTAACCCGGACAGCACTCCTGGTAACCGGGAGGGCACTCCTGGTAACCCGGACAGCCCTCCTGGTAACTCGGACAGCACTCCTGGTAACCCGGACAGCACTCCTGGTAACCCGGACAGCACTCCTGTTAATCCGGACAGCACTCCTGGTAACCCGGACAGCCCTCCTGGTAACCCGGACAGCACTCCTGGTAACCCGGCCATTCAACTCAATGGGGAATTCGCACTCCTGGTAACCTGGACAGCATTCCTGGTAACCCGGAGGGCACTCCTGGTAACCTGGACAGCACTCCTGGTAACCCGGAGGGCACTCCTGGTAACCCGGACAGCACTCCTGGTCACCCGGACAGCCCTCCTGGTAACCCGGACAGAAGTCCTGGTAACCCGGCCATTCAACTCAATGGGGAATTCGCACTCCTGGTAACCCGGACAGCACTCCTGTTAACCCGTAGGGCACTCCTGGTAACCCGGCCAGCCCTCCTGGTAACTCGGACAGCACTCCTGGTAACCCGGACAGCACTCCTGGTAACCCAGACAGCCCTCCTGGTAACCCGGACAGCACTCCTGGTAACCCGGACAGCCCTCCTGGTAACCCGGCCATTCAACTCAATGGGGAATTCGCACTCCTGGTAACCCGGACAGCACTCCTGGTAACCCGGAGGGCACTCCTGGTAACCCGGACAGCCCTCCTGGTAACCCGGACAGCCCTCCTGGTAACCCGGACAGCCCTCCTGGTAACCCGGACAGCACTCCTGGTAACCCGGACAGCCCTCCTGGTAACCCGGCCATTCAACTCAATGGGGAATTCGCACTCCTGGTAACCCGGACAGCACTCCTGGCAACCCAGACAGCACTCCTGGCAACCCGGACAGCACTCCTGGTAACCCGGACAGCACTCCTGGTAACCCGGACAGCCCTCCTGGTAACCCGGCCATTCAACTCAATGGGGAATTCGCACTCCTGGTAACCCGGACAGCACTCCTGGTAACCCGGACAGCCATCCTGGTAACCCGGACAGCACTCCTGGTAACCCAGACAGCACTCCTGGTAACACGGACAGCCCTCCTGGTAACCCGGACAGCACTCCTGGTAACCCGGACAGCCCTCCTGGTAACACGGACAGCACTCCTGGTAACCCGGACAGCACTCCTGGTAACCCGGACAGCACTCCTGGTAACCCGGCCATTCAACTCAATGGGGAATTCGCACTCCTGGTAACCCGGACAGCCCTCCTGGTAACCCGGACAGCACTCCTGGTAACCCGGCCATTCAACTCAATGGGGAATTCGCACTCCTGGTAACCTGGACAGCATTCCTGGTAACCCGGAGGGCACTCCTGGTAACCTGGACAGCACTCCTGGTAACCCGGAGGGCACTCCTGGTAACCCGGACAGCACTGCTGGTAACCCGGAGGGCACTCCTGGTAACCCAGACAGCCCTCCTGGTAACCCGGACAGCACTCCTGGTAACCAGGACAGCACTCCTGGTAACCCGGAGGGCACTCCTGGTAACCCGGACAGCACTCCTGGTAACCCGGCCATTCAACTCAATGGGGAATTCGCACTCCTGGTAATCCGGACAGCACTCTTGGTAACGCGGCCAGCCCTCCTGGTAACCCGGACAGCACTCCTGGTAACCCGGACAGCACTCCTGGTAACTCGGACAGCACTCCTGGTAACCCGGACAGCACTCCTGGTAACCCGGACAGCACTCCTGTTAATCCGGACAGCACTCCTGGTAACCCGGACAGCCCTCCTGGTAACCCGGACAGCACTCCTGGTAACCCGGCCATTCAACTCAATGGGGAATTCGCACTCCTGGTAACCTGGACAGCATTCCTGGTAACCCGGAGGGCACTCCTGGTAACCTGGACAGCACTCCTGGTAACCCGGAGGGCACTCCTGGTAACCCGGACAGCACTCCTGGTCACCCGGACAGCCCTCCTGGTAACCCGGACAGAAGTCCTGGTAACCCGGCAATTCAACTCAATGGGGAATTCGCACTCCTGGTAACCCGGACAGCACTCCTGGTAACCCGGACAGCACTCCTGGTAACCCGTAGGGCACTCCTGGTAACCCGGACAGCCCTCCTGGTAACTCGGACAGCACTCCTGGTAACCCGGACAGCACTCCTGGTAATCCGGACAGCCCTCCTGGTAACCCGGACAGCACTCCTGGTAACCCGGACAGCACTCCTGGTAACCCGGCCATTCAACTCAATGGGGAATTCGCACTCCTGGTAACCCGGACAGCACTCCTGGTAACCCGGACAGCCCTCCTGGTAACCCGGAGGGCACTCCTGGTAACCCGGACAGCCCTCCTGGTAACCCGGACAGCCCTCCTGGTAACCCGGACAGCAGTCCTGGTAACCCGGCCATTCAACTCAATGGGGAATTCGCACTCCTGGTAACCCAGACAGCACTCCTGGAAACCCGGAGGGCACTCCTGGTAACCCGGACAGCCCTCCTGGTAACCCGGCCATTCAACTAAATGGGGAATTCGCACTCCTGGTAACCCGGACAGCCCTCCTGGTAACCCGGCCATTCAACTCAATGGGGAATTCGCACTCCTGGTAACCCAGACAGCACTCCTGGTAACCCGGACAGCCCTCCTGGTAACCCGGACAGCACTCCTGGTAACCCGGAGGGCACTCCTGGTAACCCGGACAGCACTCCTGGTAACCCGGCCAGCCCTCCTGGTAACTCGGACAGCACTCCTGGTAACCCGGACAGCACTCCTGGTAACCCGGACAGCCCTCCTGGTAACCCGGACAGCACTCCTGGTAACCCGGACAGCCCTCCTGGTAACCCGGCCATTCAACTCAATGGGGAATTCGCACTCCTGGTAACCCAGACAGCACTCCTGGTAACCCGGAGGGCACTCCTGGTAACCCGGACAGCCCTCCTGGTAACCCGGACAGCCCTCCTGGTAACCCGGACAGCCCTCCTGGTAACCCGGACAGCACTCCTGGTAACCCGGACAGCCCTCCTGGTAACCCGGCCATTCAACTCAATGGGGAATTCGCACTCCTGGTAACCCGGACAGCACTCCTGGTAACCCGGACAGCCATCCTGGTAACCCGGACAGCACTCCTGGTAACCCAGACAGCACTCCTGGTAACACGGACAGCCCTCCTGGTAACCCGGACAGCACTCCTGGTAACCCGGACAGCCCTCCTGGTAAGCCGGACAGCACTCCTGGTAACCCGGACAGCACTCCTGGTAACCCGGCCATTCAACTCAATGGGGAATCCGCACTCCTGGTAACCCGGACAGCACTCCTGGTAACCCGGACAGCACTCCTGGTAACCCGGACGGCCCTCCTGGTAACCCGGACAGCACTCCTGGTAACCCGGACAGCACTCCTGGTAACCCGGACAGCACTCCTGGTAACCCGGAGGGCACTCCTGGTAACCCGGACAGCACTCCTGGTAACCCGGACAGCACTCCTGGTAACCCGGAGGGCACTCCTGGTAACCCGGACAGCCCTCCTGATAACCCGGACAGCAGTCATGGTAACCCGGCCATTCAACTCAATGGGGAATTCGCACTCCTGGTAACCCGGACAGCACTCCTGGTAACACGGACAGCACTCCTGGTAACCCGGACAGCACTCCTGGTAACCCGGACAGCCCTCCTGGTAACCCGGCCAATCAACTCAATGGGGAATTCGTACTCCTGGTAACCCGGACAGCACTCCTGGTAACCCGGCCATTCAACTCAATGGGTAATTCGCACTCCTGGTAACCCGGACAGCCCTCTTGGTAACCCGGAGGGCACTCCTGGTAACCCGGACAGCCCTCCTGGTAACTTGGACAGCAGTCCTGGTAACCCGGCCATTCAACTCAATGGGGAATTCCCACTCCTGGTAACCCGGAGGGCACTCCTGGTAACCCGGACAGCACTCCTGGTAACCCGGACAGCAGTCCTGGTAACCCGGCCATTCAACTCAATGGGGAATTCGCACTCCTGGTAACTAGGACAGCAGTCCTGGTAACCCGGACAGCACTCCTGGTAACCCGGACAGCCCTCCTGGTAACCCGGAGGGCACTCCTGGTAACCCGGACAGCCCTCCTGGTAACCCGGACAGCAGTCCTGGTAACCCGGCCATTCAACTCAATGGGGAATTCGCACTCCTGGTAACCCGGACAGCACTCCTGGAAACCCGGAGGGCACTCCTGGTAACCCGGACAGCCCTCCTGGTAACCCGGCCATTCAACTAAATGGGGAATTCGCACTCCTGGTAACCCGGACAGCCCTCCTGGTAACCCGGCCATTCAACTCAATGGGGAATTCGCACTCCTGGTAACCCAGACAGCACTCCTGGTAACCCGGACAGCCCTCCTGGTAACCCGGACAGCACTCCTGGTAACCCGGAGGGCACTCCTGGTAACCCGGACAGCCCTCCTGGTAACTCGGACAGCACTCCTGGTAACCCGGACAGCACTCCTGGTAACCCGGACAGCACTCCTGTTAATCCGGACAGCACTCCTGGTAACCCGGACAGCCCTCCTGGTAACCCGGACAGCACTCCTGGTAACCCGGCCATTCAACTCAATGGGGAATTCGCACTCCTGGTAACCTGGACAGCATTCCTGGTAACCCGGAGGGCACTCCTGGTAACCTGGACAGCACTCCTGGTAACCCGGAGGGCACTCCTGGTAACCCGGACAGCACTCCTGGTCACCCGGACAGCCCTCCTGGTAACCCGGACAGAAGTCCTGGTAACCCGGCCATTCAACTCAATGGGGAATTCGCACTCCTGGTAACCCGGACAGCACTCCTGTTAACCCGTAGGGCACTCCTGGTAACCCGGCCAGCCCTCCTGGTAACTCGGACAGCACTCCTGGTAACCCGGCCAATCAACTCAATGGGGAATTCGTACTCCTGGTAACCCGGACAGCACTCCTGGTAACCCGGCCATTCAACTCAATGGGTAATTCGCACTCCTGGTAACCCGGACAGCCCTCTTGGTAACCCGGAGGGCACTCCTGGTAACCCGGACAGCCCTCCTGGTAACTTGGACAGCAGTCCTGGTAACCCGGCCATTCAACTCAATGGGGAATTCCCACTCCTGGTAACCCGGAGGGCACTCCTGGTAACCCGGACAGCCCTCCTGGTAACCCGGAGGGCACTCCTGGTAACCCGGACAGCCCTCCTGGTAACCCGGACAGCAGTCCTGGTAACCCGGCCATTCAACTCAATGGGGAATTCGCACTCCTGGTAACCCGGACAGCACTCCTGGAAACCCGGAGGGCACTCCTGGTAACCCGGACAGCCCTCCTGGTAACCCGGCCATTCAACTAAATGGGGAATTCGCACTCCTGGTAACCCGGACAGCCCTCCTGGTAACCCGGCCATTCAACTCAATGGGGAATTCGCACTCCTGGTAACCCAGACAGCACTCCTGGTAACCCGGACAGCCCTCCTGGTAACCCGGACAGCACTCCTGGTAACCCGGAGGGCACTCCTGGTAACCCGGACAGCCCTCCTGGTAACTCGGACAGCACTCCTGGTAACCCGGACAGCACTCCTGGTAACCCGGACAGCACTCCTGTTAATCCGGACAGCACTCCTGGTAACCCGGACAGCCCTCCTGGTAACCCGGACAGCACTCCTGGTAACCCGGCCATTCAACTCAATGGGGAATTCGCACTCCTGGTAACCTGGACAGCATTCCTGGTAACCCGGAGGGCACTCCTGGTAACCTGGACAGCACTCCTGGTAACCCGGAGGGCACTCCTGGTAACCCGGACAGCACTCCTGGTCACCCGGACAGCCCTCCTGGTAACCCGGACAGAAGTCCTGGTAACCCGGCCATTCAACTCAATGGGGAATTCGCACTCCTGGTAACCCGGACAGCACTCCTGTTAACCCGTAGGGCACTCCTGGTAACCCGGCCAGCCCTCCTGGTAACTCGGACAGCACTCCTGGTAACCCGGACAGCACTCCTGGTAACCCAGACAGCCCTCCTGGTAACCCGGACAGCACTCCTGGTAACCCGGACAGCCCTCCTGGTAACCCGGCCATTCAACTCAATGGGGAATTCGCACTCCTGGTAACCCGGACAGCACTCCTGGTAACCCGGAGGGCACTCCTGGTAACCCGGACAGCCCTCCTGGTAACCCGGACAGCCCTCCTGGTAACCCGGACAGCCCTCCTGGTAACCCGGACAGCACTCCTGGTAACCCGGACAGCCCTCCTGGTAACCCGGCCATTCAACTCAATGGGGAATTCGCACTCCTGGTAACCCGGACAGCACTCCTGGCAACCCAGACAGCACTCCTGGCAACCCGGACAGCACTCCTGGTAACCCGGACAGCACTCCTGGTAACCCGGACAGCCCTCCTGGTAACCCGGCCATTCAACTCAATGGGGAATTCGCACTCCTGGTAACCCGGACAGCACTCCTGGTAACCCGGACAGCCATCCTGGTAACCCGGACAGCACTCCTGGTAACCCAGACAGCACTCCTGGTAACACGGACAGCCCTCCTGGTAACCCGGACAGCACTCCTGGTAACCCGGACAGCCCTCCTGGTAACACGGACAGCACTCCTGGTAACCCGGACAGCACTCCTGGTAACCCGGACAGCACTCCTGGTAACCCGGCCATTCAACTCAATGGGGAATTCGCACTCCTGGTAACCCGGACAGCCCTCCTGGTAACCCGGACAGCACTCCTGGTAACCCGGCCATTCAACTCAATGGGGAATTCGCACTCCTGGTAACCTGGACAGCATTCCTGGTAACCCGGAGGGCACTCCTGGTAACCTGGACAGCACTCCTGGTAACCCGGAGGGCACTCCTGGTAACCCGGACAGCACTCCTGGTAACCCGGAGGGCACTCCTGGTAACCCAGACAGCCCTCCTGGTAACCCGGACAGCACTCCTGGTAACCAGGACAGCACTCCTGGTAACCCGGAGGGCACTCCTGGTAACCCGGACAGCACTCCTGGTAACCCGGCCATTCAACTCAATGGGGAATTCGCACTCCTGGTAACCTGGACAGCATTCCTGGTAACCCGGAGGGCACTCCTGGTAACCTGGACAGCACTCCTGGTAACCCGGAGGGCACTCCTGGTAACCCGGACAGCACTCCTGGTAACCCGGAGGGCACTCCTGGTAACCCAGACAGCCCTCCTGGTAACCCGGACAGCACTCTTGGTAACGCGGCCAGCCCTCCTGGTAACCCGGACAGCACTCCTGGTAACCCGGACAGCACTCCTGGTAACCCGGACAGCCCTCCTGGTAACCCGGACAGCACTCCTGGTAACCCGGACAGCACTCCTGGTAACACGGACAGTCCTCCTGGTAACCCGGACAGCACTTCTGGTAACCCGGACAGCACTCCTGGTAACCTGGCCATTCAACTCAATGGGGAATTCGCACTCCTGGTAACCCGGACAGCACTCCTGGTAACCCGGACAGCCCTCCTGGTAACCCGGACAGCACTCCTGGTAACCCGGACAGCCCTCCTGGTAACCCGGCCATTCAACTCAATGGGGAATTCGCACTCCTGGTAACCCGGACAGCACTCCTGGTAACCCGGACAGCCATCCTGGTAACCCGGACAGCACTCCTGGTAACCCAGACAGCACTCCTGGTAACACGGACAGCCCTCCTGGTAACCCGGACAGCACTCCTGGTAACCCGGACAGCCCTCCTGGTAACCCGGACAGCACTCCTGGTAACCCGGACAGCACTCCTGGTAACCCGGCCATTCAACTCAATGGGGAATTCGCACTCCTGGTAACCCGGACAGCACTCCTGGTAACCCGGACAGCCCTCCTGGTAACCCAGAGGGCACTCCTGGTAACCCGGACAGCAGTCCTGGTAACCCGGCCATTCAACTCAATGGGGAATTCGCACTCCTGGTAACCCGGACAGCACTCCTGGAAACCCGGAGAGCACTCCTGGTAACCCGGACAGCCCTCCTGGTAACCCGGCCATTCAACTAAATGGGGAATTCGCACTCCTGGTAACCCGGACAGCCCTCCTGGTAACCCGGCCATTCAACTCAATGGGGAATTCGCACTCCTGGTAACCCAGACAGCACTCCTGGTAACCCGGACAGCCCTCCTGGTAACCCGGACAGCACTCCTGGTAACCCGGAGGGCACTCCTGGTAACCCGGACAGCCCTCCTGGTAACTCGGACAGCACTCCTGGTAACCCGGACAGCACTCCTGGTAACCCGGACAGCACTCCTGTTAATCCGGACAGCACTCCTGGTAACCCGGACAGCCCTCCCGGTAACCCGGACAGCACTCCTGGTAACCCGGCCATTCAACTCAATGGGGAATTCGCACTCCTGGTAACCTGGACAGCATTCCTGGTAACCCGGAGGGCACTCCTGGTAACCTGGACAGCACTCCTGGTAACCCGGAGGGCACTCCTGGTAACCCGGACAGCACTCCTGGTCACCCGGACAGCCCTCCTGGTAACCCGGACAGAAGTCCTGGTAACCCGGCAATTCAACTCAATGGGGAATTCGCACTCCTGGTAACCCGGACAGCACTCCTGGTAACCCGGACAGCCCTCCTGGTAACCCGGACAGCACTCCTGGTAACCTGGACAGCACTCCTGGTAACCCGGACAGCCCTCCTGGTAACACGGACAGCACTCCTGGTAACCCGGACAGCACTCCTGTTAATCCGGACAGCACTCCTGGTAACCCGGACAGCCCTCCCGGTAACCCGGACAGCACTCCTGGTAACCCGGCCATTCAACTCAATGGGGAATTCGCACTCCTGGTAACCTGGACAGCATTCCTGGTAACCCGGAGGGCACTCCTGGTAACCTGGACAGCACTCCTGGTAACCCGGAGGGCACTCCTGGTAACCCGGACAGCACTCCTGGTCACCCGGACAGCCCTCCTGGTAACCCGGACAGAAGTCCTGGTAACCCGGCAATTCAACTCAATGGGGAATTCGCACTCCTGGTAACCCGGACAGCACTCCTGGTAACCCGGACAGCCCTCCTGGTAACCCGGACAGCACTCCTGGTAACCTGGACAGCACTCCTGGTAACCCGGACAGCCCTCCTGGTAACACGGACAGCACTCCTGGTAACCCGGACAGCACTCCTGGTAACCCGGACAGCACTCCTGGTAACCCGGCCATTCAACTCAATGGGGAATTCGCACTCCTGGTAACCCGGACAGCCCTCCTGGTAACCCGGACAGCACTCCTGGTAACCCGGCCATTCAACTCAATGGGGAATTCACACTCCTGGTAACCTGGACAGCATTCCTGGTAACCCGGAGGGCACTCCTGGTAACCTGGACAGCACTCCTGGTAACCCGGAGGGCACTCCTGGTAACCCGGACAGCACTCCTGGTAACCCGTAGGGCACTCCTGGTAACCCGGACAGCCCTCCTGGTAACTCGGACAGCACTCCTGGTAACCCGGACAGCACTCCTGGTAACCCGGACAGCCCTCCTGGTAACCCGGACAGCACTCCTGGTAACCCGGACAGCCCTCCTGGTAACCCGGCCATTCAACTAAATGGGGAATTCGCACTCCTGGTAACCCGGACAGCCCTCCTGGTAACCCGGCCATTCAACTCAATGGGGAATTCGCACTCCTGGTAACCCAGACAGCACTCCTGGTAACCCGGACAGCCCTCCTGGTAACCCGGACAGCACTCCTGGTAACCCGGAGGGCACTCCTGGTAACCCGGACAGCACTCCTGGTAACCCGGCCAGCCCTCCTGGTAACTCGGACAGCACTCCTGGTAACCCGGACAGCACTCCTGGTAACCCGGACAGCCCTCCTGGTAACCCGGACAGCACTCCTGGTAACCCGGACAGCCCTCCTGGTAACCCGGCCATTCAACTCAATGGGGAATTCGCACTCCTGGTAACCCAGACAGCACTCCTGGTAACCCGGAGGGCACTCCTGGTAACCCGGACAGCCCTCCTGGTAACCCGGACAGCCCTCCTGGTAACCCGGACAGCCCTCCTGGTAACCCGGACAGCACTCCTGGTAACCCGGACAGCCCTCCTGGTAACCCGGCCATTCAACTCAATGGGGAATTCGCACTCCTGGTAACCCGGACAGCACTCCTGGTAACCCGGACAGCCATCCTGGTAACCCGGACAGCACTCCTGGTAACCCAGACAGCACTCCTGGTAACACGGACAGCCCTCCTGGTAACCCGGACAGCACTCCTGGTAACCCGGACAGCCCTCCTGGTAAGCCGGACAGCACTCCTGGTAACCCGGACAGCACTCCTGGTAACCCGGCCATTCAACTCAATGGGGAATCCGCACTCCTGGTAACCCGGACAGCACTCCTGGTAACCCGGACAGCACTCCTGGTAACCCGGACGGCCCTCCTGGTAACCCGGACAGCACTCCTGGTAACCCGGACAGCACTCCTGGTAACCCGGACAGCACTCCTGGTAACCCGGAGGGCACTCCTGGTAACCCGGACAGCACTCCTGGTAACCCGGACAGCACTCCTGGTAACCCGGAGGGCACTCCTGGTAACCCGGACAGCCCTCCTGATAACCCGGACAGCAGTCATGGTAACCCGGCCATTCAACTCAATGGGGAATTCGCACTCCTGGTAACCCGGACAGCACTCCTGGTAACACGGACAGCACTCCTGGTAACCCGGACAGCACTCCTGGTAACCCGGACAGCCCTCCTGGTAACCCGGCCAATCAACTCAATGGGGAATTCGTACTCCTGGTAACCCGGACAGCACTCCTGGTAACCCGGCCATTCAACTCAATGGGTAATTCGCACTCCTGGTAACCCGGACAGCCCTCTTGGTAACCCGGAGGGCACTCCTGGTAACCCGGACAGCCCTCCTGGTAACCCGGACAGCAGTCCTGGTAACCCGGCCATTCAACTCAATGGGGAATTCGCACTCCTGGTAACCCGGACAGCACTCCTGGAAACCCGGAGGGCACTCCTGGTAACCCGGACAGCCCTCCTGGTAACCCGGCCATTCAACTAAATGGGGAATTCGCACTCCTGGTAACCCGGACAGCCCTCCTGGTAACCCGGCCATTCAACTCAATGGGGAATTCGCACTCCTGGTAACCCAGACAGCACTCCTGGTAACCCGGACAGCCCTCCTGGTAACCCGGACAGCACTCCTGGTAACCCGGAGGGCACTCCTGGTAACCCGGACAGCCCTCCTGGTAACTCGGACAGCACTCCTGGTAACCCGGACAGCACTCCTGGTAACCCGGACAGCACTCCTGTTAATCCGGACAGCACTCCTGGTAACCCGGACAGCCCTCCTGGTAACCCGGACAGCACTCCTGGTAACCCGGCCATTCAACTCAATGGGGAATTCGCACTCCTGGTAACCTGGACAGCATTCCTGGTAACCCGGAGGGCACTCCTGGTAACCTGGACAGCACTCCTGGTAACCCGGAGGGCACTCCTGGTAACCCGGACAGCACTCCTGGTCACCCGGACAGCCCTCCTGGTAACCCGGACAGAAGTCCTGGTAACCCGGCCATTCAACTCAATGGGGAATTCGCACTCCTGGTAACCCGGACAGCACTCCTGTTAACCCGTAGGGCACTCCTGGTAACCCGGCCAGCCCTCCTGGTAACTCGGACAGCACTCCTGGTAACCCGGCCAATCAACTCAATGGGGAATTCGTACTCCTGGTAACCCGGACAGCACTCCTGGTAACCCGGCCATTCAACTCAATGGGTAATTCGCACTCCTGGTAACCCGGACAGCCCTCTTGGTAACCCGGAGGGCACTCCTGGTAACCCGGACAGCCCTCCTGGTAACTTGGACAGCAGTCCTGGTAACCCGGCCATTCAACTCAATGGGGAATTCCCACTCCTGGTAACCCGGAGGGCACTCCTGGTAACCCGGACAGCACTCCTGGTAACCCGGACAGCAGTCCTGGTAACCCGGCCATTCAACTCAATGGGGAATTCGCACTCCTGGTAACTAGGACAGCAGTCCTGGTAACCCGGACAGCACTCCTGGTAACCCGGACAGCCCTCCTGGTAACCCGGAGGGCACTCCTGGTAACCCGGACAGCCCTCCTGGTAACCCGGACAGCAGTCCTGGTAACCCGGCCATTCAACTCAATGGGGAATTCGCACTCCTGGTAACCCGGACAGCACTCCTGGAAACCCGGAGGGCACTCCTGGTAACCCGGACAGCCCTCCTGGTAACCCGGCCATTCAACTAAATGGGGAATTCGCACTCCTGGTAACCCGGACAGCCCTCCTGGTAACCCGGCCATTCAACTCAATGGGGAATTCGCACTCCTGGTAACCCAGACAGCACTCCTGGTAACCCGGACAGCCCTCCTGGTAACCCGGACAGCACTCCTGGTAACCCGGAGGGCACTCCTGGTAACCCGGACAGCCCTCCTGGTAACTCGGACAGCACTCCTGGTAACCCGGACAGCACTCCTGGTAACCCGGACAGCACTCCTGTTAATCCGGACAGCACTCCTGGTAACCCGGACAGCCCTCCTGGTAACCCGGACAGCACTCCTGGTAACCCGGCCATTCAACTCAATGGGGAATTCGCACTCCTGGTAACCTGGACAGCATTCCTGGTAACCCGGAGGGCACTCCTGGTAACCTGGACAGCACTCCTGGTAACCCGGAGGGCACTCCTGGTAACCCGGACAGCACTCCTGGTCACCCGGACAGCCCTCCTGGTAACCCGGACAGAAGTCCTGGTAACCCGGCCATTCAACTCAATGGGGAATTCGCACTCCTGGTAACCCGGACAGCACTCCTGTTAACCCGTAGGGCACTCCTGGTAACCCGGCCAGCCCTCCTGGTAACTCGGACAGCACTCCTGGTAACCCGGACAGCACTCCTGGTAACCCAGACAGCCCTCCTGGTAACCCGGACAGCACTCCTGGTAACCCGGACAGCCCTCCTGGTAACCCGGCCATTCAACTCAATGGGGAATTCGCACTCCTGGTAACCCGGACAGCACTCCTGGTAACCCGGAGGGCACTCCTGGTAACCCGGACAGCCCTCCTGGTAACCCGGACAGCCCTCCTGGTAACCCGGACAGCCCTCCTGGTAACCCGGACAGCACTCCTGGTAACCCGGACAGCCCTCCTGGTAACCCGGCCATTCAACTCAATGGGGAATTCGCACTCCTGGTAACCCGGACAGCACTCCTGGCAACCCAGACAGCACTCCTGGCAACCCGGACAGCACTCCTGGTAACCCGGACAGCACTCCTGGTAACCCGGACAGCCCTCCTGGTAACCCGGCCATTCAACTCAATGGGGAATTCGCACTCCTGGTAACCCGGACAGCACTCCTGGTAACCCGGACAGCCATCCTGGTAACCCGGACAGCACTCCTGGTAACCCAGACAGCACTCCTGGTAACACGGACAGCCCTCCTGGTAACCCGGACAGCACTCCTGGTAACCCGGACAGCCCTCCTGGTAACACGGACAGCACTCCTGGTAACCCGGACAGCACTCCTGGTAACCCGGACAGCACTCCTGGTAACCCGGCCATTCAACTCAATGGGGAATTCGCACTCCTGGTAACCCGGACAGCCCTCCTGGTAACCCGGACAGCACTCCTGGTAACCCGGCCATTCAACTCAATGGGGAATTCGCACTCCTGGTAACCTGGACAGCATTCCTGGTAACCCGGAGGGCACTCCTGGTAACCTGGACAGCACTCCTGGTAACCCGGAGGGCACTCCTGGTAACCCGGACAGCACTCCTGGTAACCCGGAGGGCACTCCTGGTAACCCAGACAGCCCTCCTGGTAACCCGGACAGCACTCCTGGTAACCAGGACAGCACTCCTGGTAACCCGGAGGGCACTCCTGGTAACCCGGACAGCACTCCTGGTAACCCGGCCATTCAACTCAATGGGGAATTCGCACTCCTGGTAACCTGGACAGCATTCCTGGTAACCCGGAGGGCACTCCTGGTAACCTGGACAGCACTCCTGGTAACCCGGAGGGCACTCCTGGTAACCCGGACAGCACTCCTGGTAACCCGGAGGGCACTCCTGGTAACCCAGACAGCCCTCCTGGTAACCCGGACAGCACTCTTGGTAACGCGGCCAGCCCTCCTGGTAACCCGGACAGCACTCCTGGTAACCCGGACAGCACTCCTGGTAACCCGGACAGCCCTCCTGGTAACCCGGACAGCACTCCTGGTAACCCGGACAGCACTCCTGGTAACACGGACAGTCCTCCTGGTAACCCGGACAGCACTTCTGGTAACCCGGACAGCACTCCTGGTAACCTGGCCATTCAACTCAATGGGGAATTCGCACTCCTGGTAACCCGGACAGCACTCCTGGTAACCCGGACAGCCCTCCTGGTAACCCGGACAGCACTCCTGGTAACCCGGACAGCCCTCCTGGTAACCCGGCCATTCAACTCAATGGGGAATTCGCACTCCTGGTAACCCGGACAGCACTCCTGGTAACCCGGACAGCCATCCTGGTAACCCGGACAGCACTCCTGGTAACCCAGACAGCACTCCTGGTAACACGGACAGCCCTCCTGGTAACCCGGACAGCACTCCTGGTAACCCGGACAGCACTCCTGGTAACCCGGACAGCACTCCTGGTAACCCGGCCATTCAACTCAATGGGGAATTCGCACTCCTGGTAACCCGGACAGCACTCCTGGTAACCCGGACAGCCCTCCTGGTAACCCAGAGGGCACTCCTGGTAACCCGGACAGCAGTCCTGGTAACCCGGCCATTCAACTCAATGGGGAATTCGCACTCCTGGTAACCCGGACAGCACTCCTGGAAACCCGGAGAGCACTCCTGGTAACCCGGACAGCCCTCCTGGTAACCCGGCCATTCAACTAAATGGGGAATTCGCACTCCTGGTAACCCGGACAGCCCTCCTGGTAACCCGGCCATTCAACTCAATGGGGAATTCGCACTCCTGGTAACCCAGACAGCACTCCTGGTAACCCGGACAGCCCTCCTGGTAACCCGGACAGCACTCCTGGTAACCCGGAGGGCACTCCTGGTAACCCGGACAGCCCTCCTGGTAACTCGGACAGCACTCCTGGTAACCCGGACAGCACTCCTGGTAACCCGGACAGCACTCCTGTTAATCCGGACAGCACTCCTGGTAACCCGGACAGCCCTCCCGGTAACCCGGACAGCACTCCTGGTAACCCGGCCATTCAACTCAATGGGGAATTCGCACTCCTGGTAACCTGGACAGCATTCCTGGTAACCCGGAGGGCACTCCTGGTAACCTGGACAGCACTCCTGGTAACCCGGAGGGCACTCCTGGTAACCCGGACAGCACTCCTGGTCACCCGGACAGCCCTCCTGGTAACCCGGACAGAAGTCCTGGTAACCCGGCAATTCAACTCAATGGGGAATTCGCACTCCTGGTAACCCGGACAGCACTCCTGGTAACCCGGACAGCCCTCCTGGTAACCCGGACAGCACTCCTGGTAACCTGGACAGCACTCCTGGTAACCCGGACAGCCCTCCTGGTAACACGGACAGCACTCCTGGTAACCCGGACAGCACTCCTGTTAATCCGGACAGCACTCCTGGTAACCCGGACAGCCCTCCCGGTAACCCGGACAGCACTCCTGGTAACCCGGCCATTCAACTCAATGGGGAATTCGCACTCCTGGTAACCTGGACAGCATTCCTGGTAACCCGGAGGGCACTCCTGGTAACCTGGACAGCACTCCTGGTAACCCGGAGGGCACTCCTGGTAACCCGGACAGCACTCCTGGTCACCCGGACAGCCCTCCTGGTAACCCGGACAGAAGTCCTGGTAACCCGGCAATTCAACTCAATGGGGAATTCGCACTCCTGGTAACCCGGACAGCACTCCTGGTAACCCGGACAGCCCTCCTGGTAACCCGGACAGCACTCCTGGTAACCTGGACAGCACTCCTGGTAACCCGGACAGCCCTCCTGGTAACACGGACAGCACTCCTGGTAACCCGGACAGCACTCCTGGTAACCCGGACAGCACTCCTGGTAACCCGGCCATTCAACTCAATGGGGAATTCGCACTCCTGGTAACCCGGACAGCCCTCCTGGTAACCCGGACAGCACTCCTGGTAACCCGGCCATTCAACTCAATGGGGAATTCACACTCCTGGTAACCTGGACAGCATTCCTGGTAACCCGGAGGGCACTCCTGGTAACCTGGACAGCACTCCTGGTAACCCGGAGGGCACTCCTGGTAACCCGGACAGCACTCCTGGTAACCCGTAGGGCACTCCTGGTAACCCGGACAGCCCTCCTGGTAACTCGGACAGCACTCCTGGTAACCCGGACAGCACTCCTGGTAACCCGGACAGCCCTCCTGGTAACCCGGACAGCACTCCTGGTAACCCGGACAGCACTCCTGGTAACCCGGCCATTCAACTCAATGGGGAATTCGCACTCCTGGTAACCCGGACAGCACTCCTGGTAACCCGGACAGCCCTCCTGGTAACCCGGAGGGCACTCCTGGTAACCCGGACAGCCCTCCTGGTAACCCGGACAGCCCTCCTGGTAACCCGGCCATTCAACTCAATGGGGAATTCGCACTCCTGGTAACCCGGACAGCACTCCTGGAAACCCGGAGGGCACTCCTGGTAACCAGGACAGCCCTCCGGGTAACCCGGCCATTCAACTAAATGGGGAATTCGCACTCCTGGTAACCCGGACAGCCCTCCTGGTAACCCGGCCATTCAACTCAATGGGGAATTCGCACTCCTGGTAACCCAGACAGCACTCCTGGTAACCCGGACAGCCCTCCTGGTAACCCGGACAGCACTCCTGGTAACCCGGAGGGCACTCCTGGTAACCCGGACAGCCCTCCTGGTAACTCGGACAGCACTCCTGGTAACCCGGCCATTCAACTCAATGGGGAATTCGCACTCCTGGTAACCCGGACAGCACTCCTGGTAACCCGGACAGCCCTCCTGGTAACCCGGAGGGCACTCCTGGTAACCCGGACAGCCCTCCTGGTAACCCGGACAGCAGTCCTGGTAACCCGGCCATTCAACTCAATGGGGAATTCGCACTCCTGGTAACCCGGACAGCACTCCTGGAAACCCGGAGGGCACTCCTGGTAACCCGGACAGCCCTCCTGGTAACCCGGCCATTCAACTAAATGGGGAATTCGCACTCCTGGTAACCCGGACAGCCCTCCTGGTAACCCGGCCATTCAACTCAATGGGGAATTCGCACTCCTGGTAACCCAGACAGCACTCCTGGTAACCCGGACAGCCCTCCTGGTAACCCGGACAGCACTCCTGGTAACCCGGAGGGCACTCCTGGTAACCCGGACAGCCCTCCTGGTAACTCGGACAGCACTCCTGGTAACCCGGATAGCACTCCTGGTAACCCGGACAGCACTCCTGGTAACCCGGACAGCCCTCCTGGTAACCCGGACAGCACTCCTGGTAACCCGGCCATTCAACTCAATGGGGAATTCGCACTCCTGGTAACCTGGACAGCATTCCTGGTAACCCGGAGGGCACTCCTGGTAACCTGGACAGCACTCCTGGTAACCCGGAGGGCACTCCTGGTAACCCGGACAGCACTCCTGGTCACCCGGACAGCCCTCCTGGTAACCCGGACAGAAGTCCTGGTAACCCGGCCATTCAACTCAATGGGGAATTCGCACTCCTGGTAACCCGGACAGCACTCCTGGTAACCCGTAGGGCACTCCTGGTAACCCGGCCAGCCCTCCTGGTAACTCGGACAGCACTCCTGGTAACCCGGACAGCACTCCTGGTAACCCGGACAGCCCTCCTGGTAACCCGGACAGCACTCCTGGTAACCCGGACAGCCCTCCTGGTAACCCGGCCATTCAACTCAATGGGGAATTCGCACTCCTGGTAACCCGGACAGCACTCCTGGTAACCCGGAGGGCACTCCTGGTAACCCGGACAGCCCTCCTGGTAACTCGGACAGCACTCCTGGTAACCCGGACAGCACTCCTGGTAACCCGGACAGCACTCCTGTTAATCCGGACAGCACTCCTGGTAACCCGGACAGCCCTCCCGGTAACCCGGACAGCACTCCTGGTAACCCGGCCATTCAACTCAATGGGGAATTCGCACTCCTGGTAACCTGGACAGCATTCCTGGTAACCCGGAGGGCACTCCTGGTAACCTGGACAGCACTCCTGGTAACCCGGAGGGCACTCCTGGTAACCCGGACAGCACTCCTGGTCACCCGGACAGCCCTCCTGGTAACCCGGACAGAAGTCCTGGTAACCCGGCAATTCAACTCAATGGGGAATTCGCACTCCTGGTAACCCGGACAGCCCTCTTGGTAACCCGGAGGGCACTCCTGGTAACCCGGACAGCCCTCCTGGTAACTTGGACAGCAGTCCTGGTAACCCGGCCATTCAACTCAATGGGGAATTCCCACTCCTGGTAACCCGGAGGGCACTCCTGGTAACCCGGACAGCACTCCTGGTAACCCGGACAGCAGTCCTGGTAACCCGGCCATTCAACTCAATGGGGAATTCGCACTCCTGGTAACTAGGACAGCAGTCCTGGTAACCCGGACAGCACTCCTGGTAACCCGGACAGCCCTCCTGGTAACCCGGAGGGCACTCCTGGTAACCCGGACAGCCCTCCTGGTAACCCGGACAGCAGTCCTGGTAACCCGGCCATTCAACTCAATGGGGAATTCGCACTCCTGGTAACCCGGACAGCACTCCTGGAAACCCGGAGGGCACTCCTGGTAACCCGGACAGCCCTCCTGGTAACCCGGCCATTCAACTAAATGGGGAATTCGCACTCCTGGTAACCCGGACAGCCCTCCTGGTAACCCGGCCATTCAACTCAATGGGGAATTCGCACTCCTGGTAACCCAGACAGCACTCCTGGTAACCCGGACAGCCCTCCTGGTAACCCGGACAGCACTCCTGGTAACCCGGAGGGCACTCCTGGTAACCCGGACAGCCCTCCTGGTAACTCGGACAGCACTCCTGGTAACCCGGACAGCACTCCTGGTAACCCGGACAGCACTCCTGTTAATCCGGACAGCACTCCTGGTAACCCGGACAGCCCTCCTGGTAACCCGGACAGCACTCCTGGTAACCCGGCCATTCAACTCAATGGGGAATTCGCACTCCTGGTAACCTGGACAGCATTCCTGGTAACCCGGAGGGCACTCCTGGTAACCTGGACAGCACTCCTGGTAACCCGGAGGGCACTCCTGGTAACCCGGACAGCACTCCTGGTCACCCGGACAGCCCTCCTGGTAACCCGGACAGAAGTCCTGGTAACCCGGCCATTCAACTCAATGGGGAATTCGCACTCCTGGTAACCCGGACAGCACTCCTGTTAACCCGTAGGGCACTCCTGGTAACCCGGCCAGCCCTCCTGGTAACTCGGACAGCACTCCTGGTAACCCGGACAGCACTCCTGGTAACCCAGACAGCCCTCCTGGTAACCCGGACAGCACTCCTGGTAACCCGGACAGCCCTCCTGGTAACCCGGCCATTCAACTCAATGGGGAATTCGCACTCCTGGTAACCCGGACAGCACTCCTGGTAACCCGGAGGGCACTCCTGGTAACCCGGACAGCCCTCCTGGTAACCCGGACAGCCCTCCTGGTAACCCGGACAGCCCTCCTGGTAACCCGGCCATTCAACTCAATGGGGAATTCGCACTCCTGGTAACCTGGACAGCATTCCTGGTAACCCGGAGGGCACTCCTGGTAACCTGGACAGCACTCCTGGTAACCCGGAGGGCACTCCTGGTAACCCGGACAGCACTCCTGGTCACCCGGACAGCCCTCCTGGTAACCCGGACAGAAGTCCTGGTAACCCGGCCATTCAACTCAATGGGGAATTCGCACTCCTGGTAACCCGGACAGCACTCCTGTTAACCCGTAGGGCACTCCTGGTAACCCGGCCAGCCCTCCTGGTAACTCGGACAGCACTCCTGGTAACCCGGACAGCACTCCTGGTAACCCAGACAGCCCTCCTGGTAACCCGGACAGCACTCCTGGTAACCCGGACAGCCCTCCTGGTAACCCGGCCATTCAACTCAATGGGGAATTCGCACTCCTGGTAACCCGGACAGCACTCCTGGTAACCCGGAGGGCACTCCTGGTAACCCGGACAGCCCTCCTGGTAACCCGGACAGCCCTCCTGGTAACCCGGACAGCCCTCCTGGTAACCCGGACAGCACTCCTGGTAACCCGGACAGCCCTCCTGGTAACCCGGCCATTCAACTCAATGGGGAATTCGCACTCCTGGTAACCCGGACAGCACTCCTGGCAACCCAGACAGCACTCCTGGCAACCCGGACAGCACTCCTGGTAACCCGGACAGCACTCCTGGTAACCCGGACAGCCCTCCTGGTACCCCGGACAGCCCTCCTGGTAACCCGGACAGCACTCCTGGTAACCCGGACAGCACTCCTGGTAACCCGGCCATTCAACTCAATGGGGAATTCGCACTCCTGGTATCCCGGACAGCACTCCTGGTAACCCGGACAGCCCTCCTGGTAACCCGGACAGCACTCCTGGTAACCTGGACAGCACTCCTGGTAACCCGGACAGCCCTCCTGGTAACACAGACAGCACTCCTGGTAACCCGGACAGCACTCCTGGTAACCCGGACAGCACTCCTGGTAACCCGGCCATTCAACTCAATGGGGAATTCGCACTCCTGGTAACCCGGACAGCCCTCCTGGTAACCCGGACAGCACTCCTGGTAACCCGGCCATTCAACTCAATGGGGAATTCACACTCCTGGTAACCTGGACAGCATTCCTGGTAACCCGGAGGGCACTCCTGGTAACCTGGACAGCACTCCTGGTAACCCGGAGGGCACTCCTGGTAACCCGGACAGCACTCCTGGTCACCCGGACAGCCCTCCTGGTAACCCGGACAGAAGTCCTGGTAACCCGGCCATTCAACTCAATGGGGAATTCGCACTCCTGGTAACCCGGACAGCACTCCTGGTAACCCGGACAGCACTTCTGGTAACCCGTAGGGCACTCCTGGTAACCCGGACAGCCCTCCTGGTAACTCGGACAGCACTCCTGGTAACCCGGACAGCACTCCTGGTAATCCGGACAGCACTCCTGGTAACCCGGACAGCCCTCCTGGTAACCCGGACAGCACTCCTGGTAACCCGGCCATTCAACTCAATGGGGAATTCGCACTCCTGGTAACCTGGACAGCATTCCTGGTAACCCGGAGGGCACTCCTGGTAACCCGGCCATTCAACTCAATGGGGAATTCGCACTCCTGGTAACCTGGACAGCATTCCTGGTAACCCGGAGGGCACTCCTGGTAACCTGGACAGCACTCCTGGTAACCCGGAGGGCACTCCTGGTAACCCGGACAGCACTCCTGGTAACCCGGAGGGCACTCCTGGTAACCCAGACAGCCCTCCTGGTAACCCGGACAGCACTCTTGGTAACGCGGCCAGCCCTCCTGGTAACCCGGACAGCACTCCTGGTAACCCGGAGGGCACTCCTGGTAACCCGGACAGCACTCCTGGTAACCCGGAGGGCACTCCTGGTAACCCAGACAGCCCTCCTGGTAACCCGGACAGCACTCCTGGTAACCAGGACAGCACTCCTGGTAACCCGGAGGGCACTCCTGGTAACCCGGACAGCACTCCTGGTAACCCGGCCATTCAACTCAATGGGGAATTCGCACTCCTGGTAACCTGGACAGCATTCCTGGTAACCCGGAGGGCACTCCTGGTAACCTGGACAGCACTCCTGGTAACCCGGAGGGCACTCCTGGTAACCCGGACAGCACTCCTGGTAACCCGGAGGGCACTCCTGGTAACCCAGACAGCCCTCCTGGTAACCCGGACAGCACTCTTGGTAACGCGGCCAGCCCTCCTGGTAACCCGGACAGCACTCCTGGTAACCCGGACAGCACTCCTGGTAACCCGGACAGCCCTCCTGGTAACCCGGACAGCACTCCTGGTAACCCGGACAGCACTCCTGGTAACACGGACAGTCCTCCTGGTAACCCGGACAGCACTTCTGGTAACCCGGACAGCACTCCTGGTAACCTGGCCATTCAACTCAATGGGGAATTCGCACTCCTGGTAACCCGGACAGCACTCCTGGTAACCCGGACAGCCCTCCTGGTAACCCGGACAGCACTCCTGGTAACCCGGACAGCCCTCCTGGTAACCCGGCCATTCAACTCAATGGGGAATTCGCACTCCTGGTAACCCGGACAGCACTCCTGGTAACCCGGACAGCCATCCTGGTAACCCGGACAGCACTCCTGGTAACCCAGACAGCACTCCTGGTAACACGGACAGCCCTCCTGGTAACCCGGACAGCACTCCTGGTAACCCGGACAGCCCTCCTGGTAACCCGGACAGCACTCCTGGTAACCCGGACAGCACTCCTGGTAACCCGGCCATTCAACTCAATGGGGAATTCGCACTCCTGGTAACCCGGACAGCACTCCTGGTAACCCGGACAGCCCTCCTGGTAACCCAGAGGGCACTCCTGGTAACCCGGACAGCAGTCCTGGTAACCCGGCCATTCAACTCAATGGGGAATTCGCACTCCTGGTAACCCGGACAGCACTCCTGGAAACCCGGACAGCACTCCTGGTAACCCGGAGGGCACTCCTGGTAACCCGGACAGCCCTCCTGATAACCCGGACAGCCGTCATGGTAACCCGGCCATTCAACTCAATGGGGAATTCGCACTCCTGGTAACCCGGACAGCACTCCTGGTAACACGGACAGCACTCCTGGTAACCCGGACAGCACTCCTGGTAACCCGGACAGCCCTCCTGGTAACCCGGCCATTCAACTCAATGGGGAATTCGCACTCCTGGTAACCCGGACAGCACTCCTGGTAACCCGGACAGCCCTCCTGGTAACCCGGAGGGCACTCCTGGTAACCCGGACAGCCCTCCTGGTAACCCGGACAGCAGTCCTGGTAACCCGGCCATTCAACTCAATGGGGAATTCGCACTCCTGGTAACCCGGACAGCACTCCTGGAAACCCGGAGGGCACTCCTGGTAACCCGGACAGCCCTCCTGGTAACCCGGCCATTCAACTAAATGGGGAATTCGCACTCCTGGTAACCCGGACAGCCCTCCTGGTAACCCGGCCATTCAACTCAATGGGGAATTCGCACTCCTGGTAACCCAGACAGCACTCCTGGTAACCCGGACAGCCCTCCTGGTAACCCGGACAGCACTCCTGGTAACCCGGAGGGCACTCCTGGTAACCCGGACAGCCCTCCTGGTAACTCGGACAGCACTCCTGGTAACCCGGACAGCACTCCTGGTAACCCGGACAGCACTCCTGTTAATCCGGACAGCACTCCTGGTAACCCGGACAGCCCTCCTGGTAACCCGGACAGCACTCCTGGTAACCCGGCCATTCAACTCAATGGGGAATTCGCACTCCTGGTAACCTGGACAGCATTCCTGGTAACCCGGAGGGCACTCCTGGTAACCTGGACAGCACTCCTGGTAACCCGGAGGGCACTCCTGGTAACCCGGACAGCACTCCTGGTCACCCGGACAGCCCTCCTGGTAACCCGGACAGAAGTCCTGGTAACCCGGCCATTCAACTCAATGGGGAATTCGCACTCCTGGTAACCCGGACAGCACTCCTGTTAACCCGTAGGGCACTCCTGGTAACCCGGCCAGCCCTCCTGGTAACTCGGACAGCACTCCTGGTAACCCGGACAGCACTCCTGGTAACCCAGACAGCCCTCCTGGTAACCCGGACAGCACTCCTGGTAACCCGGACAGCCCTCCTGGTAACCCGGCCATTCAACTCAATGGGGAATTCGCACTCCTGGTAACCCGGACAGCACTCCTGGTAACCCGGAGGGCACTCCTGGTAACCCGGACAGCCCTCCTGGTAACCCGGACAGCCCTCCTGGTAACCCGGACAGCCCTCCTGGTAACCCGGCCATTCAACTCAATGGGGAATTCGCACTCCTGGTAACCTGGACAGCATTCCTGGTAACCCGGAGGGCACTCCTGGTAACCTGGACAGCACTCCTGGTAACCCGGAGGGCACTCCTGGTAACCCGGACAGCACTCCTGGTCACCCGGACAGCCCTCCTGGTAACCCGGACAGAAGTCCTGGTAACCCGGCCATTCAACTCAATGGGGAATTCGCACTCCTGGTAACCCGGACAGCACTCCTGTTAACCCGTAGGGCACTCCTGGTAACCCGGCCAGCCCTCCTGGTAACTCGGACAGCACTCCTGGTAACCCGGACAGCACTCCTGGTAACCCAGACAGCCCTCCTGGTAACCCGGACAGCACTCCTGGTAACCCGGACAGCCCTCCTGGTAACCCGGCCATTCAACTCAATGGGGAATTCGCACTCCTGGTAACCCGGACAGCACTCCTGGTAACCCGGAGGGCACTCCTGGTAACCCGGACAGCCCTCCTGGTAACCCGGACAGCCCTCCTGGTAACCCGGACAGCCCTCCTGGTAACCCGGACAGCACTCCTGGTAACCCGGACAGCCCTCCTGGTAACCCGGCCATTCAACTCAATGGGGAATTCGCACTCCTGGTAACCCGGACAGCACTCCTGGCAACCCAGACAGCACTCCTGGCAACCCGGACAGCACTCCTGGTAACCCGGACAGCACTCCTGGTAACCCGGACAGCCCTCCTGGTACCCCGGACAGCCCTCCTGGTAACCCGGACAGCACTCCTGGTAACCCGGACAGCACTCCTGGTAACCCGGCCATTCAACTCAATGGGGAATTCGCACTCCTGGTATCCCGGACAGCACTCCTGGTAACCCGGACAGCCCTCCTGGTAACCCGGACAGCACTCCTGGTAACCTGGACAGCACTCCTGGTAACCCGGACAGCCCTCCTGGTAACACAGACAGCACTCCTGGTAACCCGGACAGCACTCCTGGTAACCCGGACAGCACTCCTGGTAACCCGGCCATTCAACTCAATGGGGAATTCGCACTCCTGGTAACCCGGACAGCCCTCCTGGTAACCCGGACAGCACTCCTGGTAACCCGGCCATTCAACTCAATGGGGAATTCACACTCCTGGTAACCTGGACAGCATTCCTGGTAACCCGGAGGGCACTCCTGGTAACCTGGACAGCACTCCTGGTAACCCGGAGGGCACTCCTGGTAACCCGGACAGCACTCCTGGTCACCCGGACAGCCCTCCTGGTAACCCGGACAGAAGTCCTGGTAACCCGGCCATTCAACTCAATGGGGAATTCGCACTCCTGGTAACCCGGACAGCACTCCTGGTAACCCGGACAGCACTTCTGGTAACCCGTAGGGCACTCCTGGTAACCCGGACAGCCCTCCTGGTAACTCGGACAGCACTCCTGGTAACCCGGACAGCACTCCTGGTAATCCGGACAGCACTCCTGGTAACCCGGACAGCCCTCCTGGTAACCCGGACAGCACTCCTGGTAACCCGGCCATTCAACTCAATGGGGAATTCGCACTCCTGGTAACCTGGACAGCATTCCTGGTAACCCGGAGGGCACTCCTGGTAACCCGGCCATTCAACTCAATGGGGAATTCGCACTCCTGGTAACCTGGACAGCATTCCTGGTAACCCGGAGGGCACTCCTGGTAACCTGGACAGCACTCCTGGTAACCCGGAGGGCACTCCTGGTAACCCGGACAGCACTCCTGGTAACCCGGAGGGCACTCCTGGTAACCCAGACAGCCCTCCTGGTAACCCGGACAGCACTCTTGGTAACGCGGCCAGCCCTCCTGGTAACCCGGACAGCACTCCTGGTAACCCGGAGGGCACTCCTGGTAACCCGGACAGCACTCCTGGTAACCCGGAGGGCACTCCTGGTAACCCAGACAGCCCTCCTGGTAACCCGGACAGCACTCCTGGTAACCAGGACAGCACTCCTGGTAACCCGGAGGGCACTCCTGGTAACCCGGACAGCACTCCTGGTAACCCGGCCATTCAACTCAATGGGGAATTCGCACTCCTGGTAACCTGGACAGCATTCCTGGTAACCCGGAGGGCACTCCTGGTAACCTGGACAGCACTCCTGGTAACCCGGAGGGCACTCCTGGTAACCCGGACAGCACTCCTGGTAACCCGGAGGGCACTCCTGGTAACCCAGACAGCCCTCCTGGTAACCCGGACAGCACTCTTGGTAACGCGGCCAGCCCTCCTGGTAACCCGGACAGCACTCCTGGTAACCCGGACAGCACTCCTGGTAACCCGGACAGCCCTCCTGGTAACCCGGACAGCACTCCTGGTAACCCGGACAGCACTCCTGGTAACACGGACAGTCCTCCTGGTAACCCGGACAGCACTTCTGGTAACCCGGACAGCACTCCTGGTAACCTGGCCATTCAACTCAATGGGGAATTCGCACTCCTGGTAACCCGGACAGCACTCCTGGTAACCCGGACAGCCCTCCTGGTAACCCGGACAGCACTCCTGGTAACCCGGACAGCCCTCCTGGTAACCCGGCCATTCAACTCAATGGGGAATTCGCACTCCTGGTAACCCGGACAGCACTCCTGGTAACCCGGACAGCCATCCTGGTAACCCGGACAGCACTCCTGGTAACCCAGACAGCACTCCTGGTAACACGGACAGCCCTCCTGGTAACCCGGACAGCACTCCTGGTAACCCGGACAGCCCTCCTGGTAACCCGGACAGCACTCCTGGTAACCCGGACAGCACTCCTGGTAACCCGGCCATTCAACTCAATGGGGAATTCGCACTCCTGGTAACCCGGACAGCACTCCTGGTAACCCGGACAGCCCTCCTGGTAACCCAGAGGGCACTCCTGGTAACCCGGACAGCAGTCCTGGTAACCCGGCCATTCAACTCAATGGGGAATTCGCACTCCTGGTAACCCGGACAGCACTCCTGGAAACCCGGACAGCACTCCTGGTAACCCGGAGGGCACTCCTGGTAACCCGGACAGCCCTCCTGATAACCCGGACAGCCGTCATGGTAACCCGGCCATTCAACTCAATGGGGAATTCGCACTCCTGGTAACCCGGACAGCACTCCTGGTAACACGGACAGCACTCCTGGTAACCCGGACAGCACTCCTGGTAACCCGGACAGCCCTCCTGGTAACCCGGCCATTCAACTCAATGGGGAATTCGCACTCCTGGTAACCCGGACAGCACTCCTGGTAACCCGGACAGCCCTCCTGGTAACCCGGAGGGCACTCCTGGTAACCCGGACAGCCCTCCTGGTAACCCGGACAGCAGTCCTGGTAACCCGGCCATTCAACTCAATGGGGAATTCGCACTCCTGGTAACCCGGACAGCACTCCTGGAAACCCGGAGGGCACTCCTGGTAACCCGGACAGCCCTCCTGGTAACCCGGCCATTCAACTAAATGGGGAATTCGCACTCCTGGTAACCCGGACAGCCCTCCTGGTAACCCGGCCATTCAACTCAATGGGGAATTCGCACTCCTGGTAACCCAGACAGCACTCCTGGTAACCCGGACAGCCCTCCTGGTAACCCGGACAGCACTCCTGGTAACCCGGAGGGCACTCCTGGTAACCCGGACAGCCCTCCTGGTAACTCGGACAGCACTCCTGGTAACCCGGACAGCACTCCTGGTAACCCGGACAGCACTCCTGTTAATCCGGACAGCACTCCTGGTAACCCGGACAGCCCTCCTGGTAACCCGGACAGCACTCCTGGTAACCCGGCCATTCAACTCAATGGGGAATTCGCACTCCTGGTAACCTGGACAGCATTCCTGGTAACCCTGAGGGCACTCCTGGTAACCTGGACAGCACTCCTGGTAACCCGGAGGGCACTCCTGGTAACCCGGACAGCACTCCTGGTCACCCGGACAGCCCTCCTGGTAACCCGGACAGAAGTCCTGGTAACCCGGCCATTCAACTCAATGGGGAATTCGCACTCCTGGTAACCCGGACAGCACTCCTGTTAACCCGTAGGGCACTCCTGGTAACCCGGCCAGCCCTCCTGGTAACTCGGACAGCACTCCTGGTAACCCGGACAGCACTCCTGGTAACCCAGACAGCCCTCCTGGTAACCCGGACAGCACTCCTGGTAACCCGGACAGCCCTCCTGGTAACCCGGCCATTCAACTCAATGGGGAATTCGCACTCCTGGTAACCCGGACAGCACTCCTGGTAACCCGGAGGGCACTCCTGGTAACCCGGACAGCCCTCCTGGTAACCCGGACAGCCCTCCTGGTAACCCGGACAGCCCTCCTGGTAACCCGGCCATTCAACTCAATGGGGAATTCGCACTCCTGGTAACCTGGACAGCATTCCTGGTAACCCGGAGGGCACTCCTGGTAACCTGGACAGCACTCCTGGTAACCCGGAGGGCACTCCTGGTAACCCGGACAGCACTCCTGGTCACCCGGACAGCCCTCCTGGTAACCCGGACAGAAGTCCTGGTAACCCGGCCATTCAACTCAATGGGGAATTCGCACTCCTGGTAACCCGGACAGCACTCCTGTTAACCCGTAGGGCACTCCTGGTAACCCGGCCAGCCCTCCTGGTAACTCGGACAGCACTCCTGGTAACCCGGACAGCACTCCTGGTAACCCAGACAGCCTTCCTGGTAACCCGGACAGCACTCCTGGTAACCCGGACAGCCCTCCTGGTAACCCGGCCATTCAACTCAATGGGGAATTCGCACTCCTGGTAACCCGGACAGCACTCCTGGTAACCCGGAGGGCACTCCTGGTAACCCGGACAGCCCTCCTGGTAACCCGGACAGCCCTCCTGGTAACCCGGACAGCCCTCCTGGTAACCCGGACAGCACTCCTGGTAACCCGGACAGCCCTCCTGGTAACCCGGCCATTCAACTCAATGGGGAATTCGCACTCCTGGTAACCCGGACAGCACTCCTGGCAACCCAGACAGCACTCCTGGCAACCCGGACAGCACTCCTGGTAACCCGGACAGCACTCCTGGTAACCCGGACAGCCCTCCTGGTACCCCGGACAGCCCTCCTGGTAACCCGGACAGCACTCCTGGTAACCCGGACAGCACTCCTGGTAACCCGGCCATTCAACTCAATGGGGAATTCGCACTCCTGGTATCCCGGACAGCACTCCTGGTAACCCGGACAGCCCTCCTGGTAACCCGGACAGCACTCCTGGTAACCTGGACAGCACTCCTGGTAACCCGGACAGCCCTCCTGGTAACACAGACAGCACTCCTGGTAACCCGGACAGCACTCCTGGTAACCCGGACAGCACTCCTGGTAACCCGGCCATTCAACTCAATGGGGAATTCGCACTCCTGGTAACCCGGACAGCCCTCCTGGTAACCCGGACAGCACTCCTGGTAACCCGGCCATTCAACTCAATGGGGAATTCACACTCCTGGTAACCTGGACAGCATTCCTGGTAACCCGGAGGGCACTCCTGGTAACCTGGACAGCACTCCTGGTAACCCGGAGGGCACTCCTGGTAACCCGGACAGCACTCCTGGTCACCCGGACAGCCCTCCTGGTAACCCGGACAGAAGTCCTGGTAACCCGGCCATTCAACTCAATGGGGAATTCGCACTCCTGGTAACCCGGACAGCACTCCTGGTAACCCGGACAGCACTTCTGGTAACCCGTAGGGCACTCCTGGTAACCCGGACAGCCCTCCTGGTAACTCGGACAGCACTCCTGGTAACCCGGACAGCACTCCTGGTAATCCGGACAGCACTCCTGGTAACCCGGACAGCCCTCCTGGTAACCCGGACAGCACTCCTGGTAACCCGGCCATTCAACTCAATGGGGAATTCGCACTCCTGGTAACCTGGACAGCATTCCTGGTAACCCGGAGGGCACTCCTGGTAACCCGGCCATTCAACTCAATGGGGAATTCGCACTCCTGGTAACCTGGACAGCATTCCTGGTAACCCGGAGGGCACTCCTGGTAACCTGGACAGCACTCCTGGTAACCCGGAGGGCACTCCTGGTAACCCGGACAGCACTCCTGGTAACCCGGAGGGCACTCCTGGTAACCCAGACAGCCCTCCTGGTAACCCGGACAGCACTCTTGGTAACGCGGCCAGCCCTCCTGGTAACCCGGACAGCACTCCTGGTAACCCGGAGGGCACTCCTGGTAACCCGGACAGCACTCCTGGTAACCCGGAGGGCACTCCTGGTAACCCAGACAGCCCTCCTGGTAACCCGGACAGCACTCCTGGTAACCAGGACAGCACTCCTGGTAACCCGGAGGGCACTCCTGGTAACCCGGACAGCACTCCTGGTAACCCGGCCATTCAACTCAATGGGGAATTCGCACTCCTGGTAACCTGGACAGCATTCCTGGTAACCCGGAGGGCACTCCTGGTAACCTGGACAGCACTCCTGGTAACCCGGAGGGCACTCCTGGTAACCCGGACAGCACTCCTGGTAACCCGGAGGGCACTCCTGGTAACCCAGACAGCCCTCCTGGTAACCCGGACAGCACTCTTGGTAACGCGGCCAGCCCTCCTGGTAACCCGGACAGCACTCCTGGTAACCCGGACAGCACTCCTGGTAACCCGGACAGCCCTCCTGGTAACCCGGACAGCACTCCTGGTAACCCGGACAGCACTCCTGGTAACACGGACAGTCCTCCTGGTAACCCGGACAGCACTTCTGGTAACCCGGACAGCACTCCTGGTAACCTGGCCATTCAACTCAATGGGGAATTCGCACTCCTGGTAACCCGGACAGCACTCCTGGTAACCCGGACAGCCCTCCTGGTAACCCGGACAGCACTCCTGGTAACCCGGACAGCCCTCCTGGTAACCCGGCCATTCAACTCAATGGGGAATTCGCACTCCTGGTAACCCGGACAGCACTCCTGGTAACCCGGACAGCCATCCTGGTAACCCGGACAGCACTCCTGGTAACCCAGACAGCACTCCTGGTAACACGGACAGCCCTCCTGGTAACCCGGACAGCACTCCTGGTAACCCGGACAGCCCTCCTGGTAACCCGGACAGCACTCCTGGTAACCCGGACAGCACTCCTGGTAACCCGGCCATTCAACTCAATGGGGAATTCGCACTCCTGGTAACCCGGACAGCACTCCTGGTAACCCGGACAGCCCTCCTGGTAACCCAGAGGGCACTCCTGGTAACCCGGACAGCAGTCCTGGTAACCCGGCCATTCAACTCAATGGGGAATTCGCACTCCTGGTAACCCGGACAGCACTCCTGGAAACCCGGACAGCACTCCTGGTAACCCGGAGGGCACTCCTGGTAACCCGGACAGCCCTCCTGATAACCCGGACAGCCGTCATGGTAACCCGGCCATTCAACTCAATGGGGAATTCGCACTCCTGGTAACCCGGACAGCACTCCTGGTAACACGGACAGCACTCCTGGTAACCCGGACAGCACTCCTGGTAACCCGGACAGCCCTCCTGGTAACCCGGCCATTCAACTCAATGGGGAATTCGCACTCCTGGTAACCCGGACAGCACTCCTGGTAACCCGGACAGCCCTCCTGGTAACCCGGAGGGCACTCCTGGTAACCCGGACAGCCCTCCTGGTAACCCGGACAGCAGTCCTGGTAACCCGGCCATTCAACTCAATGGGGAATTCGCACTCCTGGTAACCCGGACAGCACTCCTGGAAACCCGGAGGGCACTCCTGGTAACCCGGACAGCCCTCCTGGTAACCCGGCCATTCAACTAAATGGGGAATTCGCACTCCTGGTAACCCGGACAGCCCTCCTGGTAACCCGGCCATTCAACTCAATGGGGAATTCGCACTCCTGGTAACCCAGACAGCACTCCTGGTAACCCGGACAGCCCTCCTGGTAACCCGGACAGCACTCCTGGTAACCCGGAGGGCACTCCTGGTAACCCGGACAGCCCTCCTGGTAACTCGGACAGCACTCCTGGTAACCCGGACAGCACTCCTGGTAACCCGGACAGCACTCCTGTTAATCCGGACAGCACTCCTGGTAACCCGGACAGCCCTCTTGGTAACCCGGACAGCACTCCTGGTAACCCGGCCATTCAACTCAATGGGGAATTCGCACTCCTGGTAACCTGGACAGCATTCCTGGTAACCCGGAGGGCACTCCTGGTAACCTGGACAGCACTCCTGGTAACCCGGAGGGCACTCCTGGTAACCCGGACAGCACTCCTGGTCACCCGGACAGCCCTCCTGGTAACCCGGACAGAAGTCCTGGCAACCCGGCCATTCAACTCAATGGGGAATTCGCACTCCTGGTAACCCGGACAGCACTCCTGGTAACCCGTAGGGCACTCCTGGTAACCCGGCCAGCCCTCCTGGTAACTCGGACAGCACTCCTGGTAACCCGGACAGCACTCCTGGTAACCCGGACAGCCCTCCTGGTAACCCGGACAGCACTCCTGGTAACCCGGACAGCCCTCCTGGTAACCCGGCCATTCAACTCAATGGGGAATTCGCACTCCTGGTAACCCGGACAGCACTCCTGGTAACCCGGAGGGCACTCCTGGTAACCCGGACAGCCCTCCTGGTAACCAGGACAGCCCTCCTGGTAACCCGGACAGCCCTCCTGGTAACCCGGACAGCACTCCTGGTAACCCGGACAGCCCTCCTGGTAACCCGGCCATTCAACTCAATGGGGAATTCGCACTCCTGGTAACCCGGACAGCACTCCTGGTAACCCGGACAGCCATCCTGGTAACCCGGACAGCACTCCTGGTAACCCAGACAGCACTCCTGGTAACACGGACAGCCCTCCTGGTAACCCGGACAGCACTCCTGGTAACCCGGACAGCCCTCCTGGTAAGCCGGACAGCACTCCTGGTAACCCGGACAGCACTCCTGGTAACCCGGCCATTCAACTCAATGGGGAATCCGCACTCCTGGTAACCCGGACAGCACTCCTGGTAACCCGGACAGCACTCCTGGTAACCCGGACGGCCCTCCTGGTAACCCGGACAGCACTCCTGGTAACCCGGACAGCACTCCTGGTAACCCGGACAGCACTCCTGGTAACCCGGAGGGCACTCCTGGTAACCCGGACAGCACTCCTGGTAACCCGGACAGCACTCCTGGTAACCCGGAGGGCACTCCTGGTAACCCGGACAGCCCTCCTGATAACCCGGACAGCAGTCATGGTAACCCGGCCATTCAACTCAATGGGGAATTCGCACTCCTGGTAACCCGGACAGCACTCCTGGTAACACGGACAGCACTCCTGGTAACCCGGACAGCACTCCTGGTAACCCGGACAGCCCTCCTGGTAACCCGGCCATTCAACTCAATGGGGAATTCGCACTCCTGGTAACCCGGACAGCACTCCTGGTAACCCGGACAGCACTCCTGGTAACCCGGACAGCCCTCCTGATAACCCGGACAGCAGTCATGGTAACCCGGACAGCACTCCTGGTAACCCGGACAGCACTCCTGGTAACCCGGCCATTCAACTCAATGGGGAATTCACACTCCTGGTAACCTGGACAGCATTCCTGGTAACCCGGAGGGCACTCCTGGTAACCTGGACAGCACTCCTGGTAACCCGGAGGGCACTCCTGGTAACCCGGACAGCACTCCTGGTAACTCGGACAGCACTCCTGGTAACCCGGACAGCACTCCTGGTAACCCGGACAGCACTCCTGTTAATCCGGACAGCACTCCTGGTAACCCGGACAGCCCTCTTGGTAACCCGGACAGCACTCCTGGTAACCCGGCCATTCAACTCAATGGGGAATTCGCACTCCTGGTAACCTGGACAGCATTCCTGGTAACCCGGAGGGCACTCCTGGTAACCTGGACAGCACTCCTGGTAACCCGGAGGGCACTCCTGGTAACCCGGACAGCACTCCTGGTCACCCGGACAGCCCTCCTGGTAACCCGGACAGAAGTCCTGGCAACCCGGCCATTCAACTCAATGGGGAATTCGCACTCCTGGTAACCCGGACAGCACTCCTGGTAACCCGTAGGGCACTCCTGGTAACCCGGCCAGCCCTCCTGGTAACTCGGACAGCACTCCTGGTAACCCGGACAGCACTCCTGGTAACCCGGACAGCCCTCCTGGTAACCCGGACAGCACTCCTGGTAACCCGGACAGCCCTCCTGGTAACCCGGCCACTCAATGGGGAATTCGCACTCCTGGTAACCCAGACAGCACTCCTGGTAACCCGGACAGCCCTCCTGGTAACCCGGACAGCACTCCTGGTAACCCGGAGGGCACTCCTGGTAACCCGGACAGCCCTCCTGGTAACTCGGACAGCACTCCTGGTAACCCGGACAGCACTCCTGGTAACCCGGACAGCACTCCTGTTAATCCGGACAGCACTCCTGGTAACCCGGACAGCCCTCCCGGTAACCCGGACAGCACTCCTGGTAACCCGGCCATTCAACTCAATGGGGAATTCGCACTCCTGGTAACCTGGACAGCATTCCTGGTAACCCGGAGGGCACTCCTGGTAACCTGGACAGCACTCCTGGTAACCCGGAGGGCACTCCTGGTAACCCGGACAGCACTCCTGGTCACCCGGACAGCCCTCCTGGTAACCCGGACAGAAGTCCTGGTAACCCGGCAATTCAACTCAATGGGGAATTCGCACTCCTGGTAACCCGGACAGCACTCCTGGTAACCCGGACAGCACTCCTGGTAACCCGTAGGGCACTCCTGGTAACCCGGACAGCCCTCCTGGTAACTCGGACAGCACTCCTGGTAACCCGGACAGCACTCCTGGTAACCCGGACAGCCCTCCTGGTAACCCGGACAGCACTCCTGGTAACCCGGACAGCACTCCTGGTAACCCGGCCATTCAACTCAATGGGGAATTCGCACTCCTGGTAACCCGGACAGCACTCCTGGTAACCCGGACAGCCCTCCTGGTAACCCGGAGGGCACTCCTGGTAACCCGGACAGCCCTCCTGGTAACCCGGACAGCCCTCCTGGTAACCCGGACAGCAGTCCTGGTAACCCGGCCATTCAACTCAATGGGGAATTCACACTCCTGGTAACCCAGACAGCACTCCTGGAAACCCGGAGGGCACTCCTGGTAACCCGGACAGCCCTCCTGGTAACCCGGCCATTCAACTAAATGGGGAATTCGCACTCCTGGTAACCCGGACAGCCCTCCTGGTAACCCGGCCATTCAACTCAATGGGGAATTCGCACTCCTGGTAACCCAGACAGCACTCCTGGTAACCCGGACAGCCCTCCTGGTAACCCGGACAGCACTCCTGGTAACCCGGAGGGCACTCCTGGTAACCCGGACAGCCCTCCTGGTAACTCGGACAGCACTCCTGGTAACCCGGCCATTCAACTCAAAGGGGAATTCGCACTCCTGGTAACCCGGACAGCACTCCTGGTAACCCGGACAGCCCTCCTGGTAACCCGGAGGGCACTCCTGGTAACCCGGACAGCCCTCCTGGTAACCCGGACAGCAGTCCTGGTAACCCGGCCATTCAACTCAATGGGGAATTCGCACTCCTGGTAACCCGGACAGCACTCCTGGAAACCCGGAGGGCACTCCTGGTAACCCGGACAGCCCTCCTGGTAACCCGGCCATTCAACTAAATGGGGAATTCGCACTCCTGGTAACCCGGACAGCCCTCCTGGTAACCCGGCCATTCAACTCAATGGGGAATTCGCACTCCTGGTAACCCAGACAGCACTCCTGGTAACCCGGACAGCCCTCCTGGTAACCCGGACAGCACTCCTGGTAACCCGGAGGGCACTCCTGGTAACCCGGACAGCCCTCCTGGTAACTCGGACAGCACTCCTGGTAACCCGGACAGCACTCCTGGTAACCCGGACAGCACTCCTGTTAATCCGGACAGCACTCCTGGTAACCCGGACAGCCCTCCTGGTAACCCGGACAGCACTCCTGGTAACCCGGCCATTCAACTCAATGGGGAATTCGCACTCCTGGTAACCTGGACAGCATTCCTGGTAACCCGGAGGGCACTCCTGGTAACCTGGACAGCACTCCTGGTAACCCGGAGGGCACTCCTGGTAACCCGGACAGCACTCCTGGTCACCCGGACAGCCCTCCTGGTAACCCGGACAGAAGTCCTGGTAACCCGGCCATTCAACTCAATGGGGAATTCGCACTCCTGGTAACCCGGACAGCACTCCTGGTAACCCGTAGGGCACTCCTGGTAACCCGGCCAGCCCTCCTGGTAACGGACAGCACTCCTGGTAACCCGGACAGCACTCCTGGTAACCCGGACAGCCCTCCTGGTAACCCGGACAGCACTCCTGGTAACCCGGACAGCCCTCCTGGTAACCCGGCCATTCAACTCAATGGGGAATTCGCACTCCTGGTAACCCGGACAGCACTCCTGGTAACCCGGAGGGCACTCCTGGTAACCCGGACAGCCCTCCTGGTAACCCGGACAGCCCTCCTGGTAACCCGGACAGCCCTCCTGGTAACCCGGACAGCCCTCCTGGTAACCCGGACAGCACTCCTGGTAACCCGGACAGCCCTCCTGGTAACCCGGCCATTCAACTCAATGGGGAATTCGCACTCCTGGTAACCCGGACAGCACTCCTGGTAACCCGGACAGCCATCCTGGTAACCCGGACAGCACTCCTGGTAACCCAGACAGCACTCCTGGTAACACGGACAGCCCTCCTGGTAACCCGGACAGCACTCCTGGTAACCCGGACAGCCCTCCTGGTAACCCGGACAGCACTCCTGGTAACCCGGACAGCACTCCTGGTAACCCGGCCATTCAACTCAATGGGGAATCCGCACTCCTGGTAACCCGGACAGCACTCCTGGTAACCCGGACAGCCCTCCTGGTAACCCGGACAGCCCTCCTGGTAACCCGGACAGCCCTCCTGGTAACCCGGACAGCACTCCTGGTAACCCGGACAGCCCTCCTGGTAACCCGGCCATTCAACTCAATGGGGAATTCGCACTCCTGGTAACCCGGACAGCACTCCTGGTAACCCGGACAGCCATCCTGGTAACCCGGACAGCACTCCTGGTAACCCAGACAGCACTCCTGGTAACACGGACAGCCCTCCTGGTAACCCGGACAGCACTCCTGGTAACCCGGACAGCCCTCCTGGTAACCCGGACAGCACTCCTGGTAACCCGGACAGCACTCCTGGTAACCCGGCCATTCAACTCAATGGGGAATCCGCACTCCTGGTAACCCGGACAGCACTCCTGGTAACCCGGACAGCACTCCTGGTAACCCGGACGGCCCTCCTGGTAACCCGGACAGCACTCCTGGTAACCCGGACAGCACTCCTGGTAACCCGGACAGCACTCCTGGTAACCCGGAGGGCACTCCTGGTAACCCGGACAGCACTCCTGGTAACCCGGACAGCACTCCTGGTAACCCGGAGGGCACTCCTGGTAACCCGGACAGCCCTCCTGATAACCCGGACAGCAGTCATGGTAACCCGGCCATTCAACTCAATGGGGAATTCGCACTCCTGGTAACCCGGACAGCACTCCTGGTAACACGGACAGCACTCCTGGTAACCCGGACAGCACTCCTGGTAACCCGGACAGCCCTCCTGGTAACCCGGCCATTCAACTCAATGGGGAATTCGCACTCCTGGTAACCTGGACAGCATTCCTGGTAACCCGGAGGGCACTCCTGGTAACCTGGACAGCACTCCTGGTAACCCGGAGGGCACTCCTGGTAACCCGGACAGCACTCCTGGTCACCCGGACAGCCCTCCTGGTAACCCGGACAGAAGTCCTGGCAACCCGGCCATTCAACTCAATGGGGAATTCGCACTCCTGGTAACCCGGACAGCACTCCTGGTAACCCGTAGGGCACTCCTGGTAACCCGGCCAGCCCTCCTGGTAACTCGGACAGCACTCCTGGTAACCCGGACAGCACTCCTGGTAACCCGGACAGCCCTCCTGGTAACCCGGACAGCACTCCTGGTAACCCGGACAGCCCTCCTGGTAACCCGGCCATTCAACTCAATGGGGAATTCGCACTCCTGGTAACCCGGACAGCACTCCTGGTAACCCGGAGGGCACTCCTGGTAACCCGGACAGCCCTCCTGGTAACCAGGACAGCCCTCCTGGTAACCCGGACAGCCCTCCTGGTAACCCGGACAGCACTCCTGGTAACCCGGACAGCCCTCCTGGTAACCCGGCCATTCAACTCAATGGGGAATTCGCACTCCTGGTAACCCGGACAGCACTCCTGGTAACCCGGACAGCCATCCTGGTAACCCGGACAGCACTCCTGGTAACCCAGACAGCACTCCTGGTAACACGGACAGCCCTCCTGGTAACCCGGACAGCACTCCTGGTAACCCGGACAGCCCTCCTGGTAAGCCGGACAGCACTCCTGGTAACCCGGACAGCACTCCTGGTAACCCGGCCATTCAACTCAATGGGGAATCCGCACTCCTGGTAACCCGGACAGCACTCCTGGTAACCCGGACAGCACTCCTGGTAACCCGGACGGCCCTCCTGGTAACCCGGACAGCACTCCTGGTAACCCGGACAGCACTCCTGGTAACCCGGACAGCACTCCTGGTAACCCGGAGGGCACTCCTGGTAACCCGGACAGCACTCCTGGTAACCCGGACAGCACTCCTGGTAACCCGGAGGGCACTCCTGGTAACCCGGACAGCCCTCCTGATAACCCGGACAGCAGTCATGGTAACCCGGCCATTCAACTCAATGGGGAATTCGCACTCCTGGTAACCCGGACAGCACTCCTGGTAACACGGACAGCACTCCTGGTAACCCGGACAGCACTCCTGGTAACCCGGACAGCCCTCCTGGTAACCCGGCCATTCAACTCAATGGGGAATTCGCACTCCTGGTAACCCGGACAGCACTCCTGGTAACCCGGACAGCACTCCTGGTAACCCGGACAGCCCTCCTGATAACCCGGACAGCAGTCATGGTAACCCGGACAGCACTCCTGGTAACCCGGACAGCACTCCTGGTAACCCGGCCATTCAACTCAATGGGGAATTCACACTCCTGGTAACCTGGACAGCATTCCTGGTAACCCGGAGGGCACTCCTGGTAACCTGGACAGCACTCCTGGTAACCCGGAGGGCACTCCTGGTAACCCGGACAGCACTCCTGGTAACTCGGACAGCACTCCTGGTAACCCGGACAGCACTCCTGGTAACCCGGACAGCACTCCTGTTAATCCGGACAGCACTCCTGGTAACCCGGACAGCCCTCTTGGTAACCCGGACAGCACTCCTGGTAACCCGGCCATTCAACTCAATGGGGAATTCGCACTCCTGGTAACCTGGACAGCATTCCTGGTAACCCGGAGGGCACTCCTGGTAACCTGGACAGCACTCCTGGTAACCCGGAGGGCACTCCTGGTAACCCGGACAGCACTCCTGGTCACCCGGACAGCCCTCCTGGTAACCCGGACAGAAGTCCTGGCAACCCGGCCATTCAACTCAATGGGGAATTCGCACTCCTGGTAACCCGGACAGCACTCCTGGTAACCCGTAGGGCACTCCTGGTAACCCGGCCAGCCCTCCTGGTAACTCGGACAGCACTCCTGGTAACCCGGACAGCACTCCTGGTAACCCGGACAGCCCTCCTGGTAACCCGGACAGCACTCCTGGTAACCCGGACAGCCCTCCTGGTAACCCGGCCACTCAATGGGGAATTCGCACTCCTGGTAACCCAGACAGCACTCCTGGTAACCCGGACAGCCCTCCTGGTAACCCGGACAGCACTCCTGGTAACCCGGAGGGCACTCCTGGTAACCCGGACAGCCCTCCTGGTAACTCGGACAGCACTCCTGGTAACCCGGACAGCACTCCTGGTAACCCGGACAGCACTCCTGTTAATCCGGACAGCACTCCTGGTAACCCGGACAGCCCTCCCGGTAACCCGGACAGCACTCCTGGTAACCCGGCCATTCAACTCAATGGGGAATTCGCACTCCTGGTAACCTGGACAGCATTCCTGGTAACCCGGAGGGCACTCCTGGTAACCTGGACAGCACTCCTGGTAACCCGGAGGGCACTCCTGGTAACCCGGACAGCACTCCTGGTCACCCGGACAGCCCTCCTGGTAACCCGGACAGAAGTCCTGGTAACCCGGCAATTCAACTCAATGGGGAATTCGCACTCCTGGTAACCCGGACAGCACTCCTGGTAACCCGGACAGCACTCCTGGTAACCCGTAGGGCACTCCTGGTAACCCGGACAGCCCTCCTGGTAACTCGGACAGCACTCCTGGTAACCCGGACAGCACTCCTGGTAACCCGGACAGCCCTCCTGGTAACCCGGACAGCACTCCTGGTAACCCGGACAGCACTCCTGGTAACCCGGCCATTCAACTCAATGGGGAATTCGCACTCCTGGTAACCCGGACAGCACTCCTGGTAACCCGGACAGCCCTCCTGGTAACCCGGAGGGCACTCCTGGTAACCCGGACAGCCCTACTGGTAACCCGGACAGCCCTCCTGGTAACCCGGACAGCAGTCCTGGTAACCCGGCCATTCAACTCAATGGGGAATTCGCACTCCTGGTAACCCAGACAGCACTCCTGGAAACCCGGAGGGCACTCCTGGTAACCCGGACAGCCCTCCTGGTAACCCGGCCATTCAACTAAATGGGGAATTCGCACTCCTGGTAACCCGGACAGCCCTCCTGGTAACCCGGCCATTCAACTCAATGGGGAATTCGCACTCCTGGTAACCCAGACAGCACTCCTGGTAACCCGGACAGCCCTCCTGGTAACCCGGACAGCACTCCTGGTAACCCGGAGGGCACTCCTGGTAACCCGGACAGCCCTCCTGGTAACTCGGACAGCACTCCTGGTAGCCCGGCCATTCAACTCAATGGGGAATTCGCACTCCTGGTAACCCGGACAGCACTCCTGGTAACCCGGACAGCCCTCCTGGTAACCCGGAGGGCACTCCTGGTAACCCGGACAGCCCTCCTGGTAACCCGGACAGCAGTCCTGGTAACCCGGACAGCCCTCCTGGTAACCCGGCCATTCAACTCAATGGGGAATTCGCACTCCTGGTAACCCAGACAGCACTCCTGGTAACCCGGACAGCCCTCCTGGTAACCCGGACAGCACTCCTGGTAACCCGGAGGGCACTCCTGGTAACCCGGACAGCCCTCCTGGTAACTCGGACAGCACTCCTGGTAACCCGGACAGCCCTCCTGGTAACTCGGACAGCACTCCTGGTAGCCCGGCCATTCAACTCAATGGGGAATTCGCACTCCTGGTAACCCGGACAGCACTCCTGGTAACCCGGACAGCCCTCCTGGTAACCCGGAGGGCACTCCTGGTAACCCGGACAGCCCTCCTGGTAACCCGGACAGCAGTCCTGGTAACCCGGCCATTCAACTCAATGGGGAATTCGCACTCCTGGTAACCCGGACAGCACTCCTGGAAACCCGGAGGGCACTCCTGGTAACCCGGACAGCCCTCCTGGTAACCCGGCCATTCAACTAAATGGGGAATTCGCACTCCTGGTAACCCGGACAGCCCTCCTGGTAACCCGGCCATTCAACTCAATGGGGAATTCGCACTCCTGGTAACCCAGACAGCACTCCTGGTAACCCGGACAGCCCTCCTGGTAACCCGGACAGCACTCCTGGTAACCCGGAGGGCACTCCTGGTAACCCGGACAGCCCTCCTGGTAACTCGGACAGCACTCCTGGTAACCCGGACAGCACTCCTGGTAACCCGGACAGCACTCCTGTTAATCCGGACAGCACTCCTGGTAACCCGGACAGCCCTCCTGGTAACCCGGACAGCACTCCTGGTAACCCGGCCATTCAACTCAATGGGGAATTCGCACTCCTGGTAACCTGGACAGCATTCCTGGTAACCCGGAGGGCACTCCTGGTAACCTGGACAGCACTCCTGGTAACCCGGAGGGCACTCCTGGTAACCCGGACAGCACTCCTGGTCACCCGGACAGCCCTCCTGGTAACCCGGACAGAAGTCCTGGTAACCCGGCCATTCAACTCAATGGGGAATTCGCACTCCTGGTAACCCGGACAGCACTCCTGGTAACCCGTAGGGCACTCCTGGTAACCCGGCCAGCCCTCCTGGTAACGGACAGCACTCCTGGTAACCCGGACAGCACTCCTGGTAACCCGGACAGCCCTCCTGGTAACCCGGACAGCACTCCTGGTAACCCGGACAGCCCTCCTGGTAACCCGGCCATTCAACTCAATGGGGAATTCGCACTCCTGGTAACCCGGACAGCACTCCTGGTAACCCGGAGGGCACTCCTGGTAACCCGGACAGCCCTCCTGGTAACCCGGACAGCCCTCCTGGTAACCCGGACAGCCCTCCTGGTAACCCGGACAGCCCTCCTGGTAACCCGGACAGCACTCCTGGTAACCCGGACAGCCCTCCTGGTAACCCGGCCATTCAACTCAATGGGGAATTCGCACTCCTGGTAACCCGGACAGCACTCCTGGTAACCCGGACAGCCATCCTGGTAACCCGGACAGCACTCCTGGTAACCCAGACAGCACTCCTGGTAACACGGACAGCCCTCCTGGTAACCCGGACAGCACTCCTGGTAACCCGGACAGCCCTCCTGGTAACCCGGACAGCACTCCTGGTAACCCGGACAGCACTCCTGGTAACCCGGCCATTCAACTCAATGGGGAATCCGCACTCCTGGTAACCCGGACAGCACTCCTGGTAACCCGGACAGCACTCCTGGTAACCCGGACGGCCCTCCTGGTAACCCGGACAGCACTCCTGGTAACCCGGACAGCACTCCTGGTAACCCGGACAGCACTCCTGGTAACCCGGAGGGCACTCCTGGTAACCCGGACAGCACTCCTGGTAACCCGGACAGCACTCCTGGTAACCCGGAGGGCACTCCTGGTAACCCGGACAGCCCTCCTGATAACCCGGACAGCAGTCATGGTAACCCGGCCATTCAACTCAATGGGGAATTCGCACTCCTGGTAACCCGGACAGCACTCCTGGTAACACGGACAGCACTCCTGGTAACCCGGACAGCACTCCTGGTAACCCGGACAGCCCTCCTGGTAACCCGGCCATTCAACTCAATGGGGAATTCGCACTCCTGGTAACCCGGACAGCACTCCTGGTAACCCGGACAGCACTCCTGGTAACCCGGACAGCCCTCCTGATAACCCGGACAGCAGTCATGGTAACCCGGACAGCACTCCTGGTAACCCGGACAGCACTCCTGGTAACCCGGCCATTCAACTCAATGGGGAATTCACACTCCTGGTAACCTGGACAGCATTCCTGGTAACCCGGAGGGCACTCCTGGTAACCTGGACAGCACTCCTGGTAACCCGGAGGGCACTCCTGGTAACCCGGACAGCACTCCTGGTAACTCGGACAGCACTCCTGGTAACCCGGACAGCACTCCTGGTAACCCGGACAGCACTCCTGTTAATCCGGACAGCACTCCTGGTAACCCGGACAGCCCTCTTGGTAACCCGGACAGCACTCCTGGTAACCCGGCCATTCAACTCAATGGGGAATTCGCACTCCTGGTAACCTGGACAGCATTCCTGGTAACCCGGAGGGCACTCCTGGTAACCTGGACAGCACTCCTGGTAACCCGGAGGGCACTCCTGGTAACCCGGACAGCACTCCTGGTCACCCGGACAGCCCTCCTGGTAACCCGGACAGAAGTCCTGGCAACCCGGCCATTCAACTCAATGGGGAATTCGCACTCCTGGTAACCCGGACAGCACTCCTGGTAACCCGTAGGGCACTCCTGGTAACCCGGCCAGCCCTCCTGGTAACTCGGACAGCACTCCTGGTAACCCGGACAGCACTCCTGGTAACCCGGACAGCCCTCCTGGTAACCCGGACAGCACTCCTGGTAACCCGGACAGCCCTCCTGGTAACCCGGCCATTCAACTCAATGGGGAATTCGCACTCCTGGTAACCCGGACAGCACTCCTGGTAACCCGTAGGGCACTCCTGGTAACCCGGCCAGCCCTCCTGGTAACGGACAGCACTCCTGGTAACCCGGACAGCCCTCCTGGTAACCCGGACAGCACTCCTGGTAACCCGGACAGCCCTCCTGGTAACCCGGCCATTCAACTCAATGGGGAATTCGCACTCCTGGTAACCCGGACAGCACTCCTGGTAACCCGGACAGCCATCCTGGTAACCCGGACAGCACTCCTGGTAACCCAGACAGCACTCCTGGTAACACGGACAGCCCTCCTGGTAACCCGGACAGCACTCCTGGTAACCCGGACAGCCCTCCTGGTAAGCCGGACAGCACTCCTGGTAACCCGGACAGCACTCCTGGTAACCCGGCCATTCAACTCAATGGGGAATCCGCACTCCTGGTAACCCGGACAGCACTCCTGGTAACCCGGACAGCACTCCTGGTAACCCGGACGGCCCTCCTGGTAACCCGGACAGCACTCCTGGTAACCCGGACAGCACTCCTGGTAACCCGGACAGCACTCCTGGTAACCCGGAGGGCACTCCTGGTAACCCGGACAGCACTCCTGGTAACCCGGACAGCACTCCTGGTAACCCGGAGGGCACTCCTGGTAACCCGGACAGCCCTCCTGATAACCCGGACAGCAGTCATGGTAACCCGGCCATTCAACTCAATGGGGAATTCGCACTCCTGGTAACCCGGACAGCACTCCTGGTAACACGGACAGCACTCCTGGTAACCCGGACAGCACTCCTGGTAACCCGGACAGCCCTCCTGGTAACCCGGCCATTCAACTCAATGGGGAATTCGCACTCCTGGTAACCCGGACAGCACTCCTGGTAACCCGGACAGCACTCCTGGTAACCCGGACAGCCCTCCTGATAACCCGGACAGCAGTCATGGTAACCCGGACAGCACTCCTGGTAACCCGGACAGCACTCCTGGTAACCCGGCCATTCAACTCAATGGGGAATTCACACTCCTGGTAACCTGGACAGCATTCCTGGTAACCCGGAGGGCACTCCTGGTAACCTGGACAGCACTCCTGGTAACCCGGAGGGCACTCCTGGTAACCCGGACAGCACTCCTGGTCACCCGGACAGCCCTCCTGGTAACCCGGACAGAAGTCCTGGTAACCCGGCCATTCAACTCAATGGGGAATTCGCACTCCTGGTAACCGGACAGCACTCCTGGTAACCCGGACAGCACTTCTGGTAACCCGTAGGGCACTCCTGGTAACCCGGACAGCCCTCCTGGTAACTCGGACAGCACTCCTGGTAACCCGGACAGCACTCCTGGTAATCCGGACAGCACTCCTGGTAACCCGGACAGCACTCCTGGTAACCCGGACAGCACTCCTGGTAACCCGGACAGCACTCCTGGTAACCCGGAGGGCACTCCTGGTAACCCGGACAGCACTCCTGGTAACCCGGACAGCACTCCTGGTAACCCGGAGGGCACTCCTGGTAACCCGGACAGCCCTCCTGATAACCCGGACAGCAGTCATGGTAACCCGGCCATTCAACTCAATGGGGAATTCGCACTCCTGGTAACCTGGACAGCACTCCTGGTAACACGGACAGCACTCCTGGTAACCCGGACAGCACTCCTGGTAACCCGGACAGCCCTCCTGGTAACCCGGCCATTCAACTCAATGGGGAATTCGCACTCCTGGTAACCCGGACAGCACTCCTGGTAACCCGGACAGCACTCCTGGTAACCCGGACAGCCCTCCTGATAACCCGGACAGCAGTCATGGTAACCCGGACAGCACTCCTGGTAACCCGGACAGCACTCCTGGTAACCCGGCCATTCAACTCAATGGGGAATTCACACTCCTGGTAACCTGGACAGCATTCCTGGTAACCCGGACAGCCCTCCTGGTAACTCGGACAGCACTCCTGGTAGCCCGGCCATTCAACTCAATGGGGAATTCGCACTCCTGGTAACCCGGACAGCACTCCTGGTAACCCGGACAGCCCTCCTGGTAACCCGGAGGGCACTCCTGGTAACCCGGACAGCCCTCCTGGTAACCCGGACAGCAGTCCTGGTAACCCGGCCATTCAACTCAATGGGGAATTCGCACTCCTGGTAACCCGGACAGCACTCCTGGAAACCCGGAGGGCACTCCTGGTAACCCGGACAGCCCTCCTGGTAACCCGGCCATTCAACTAAATGGGGAATTCGCACTCCTGGTAACCCGGACAGCCCTCCTGGTAACCCGGCCATTCAACTCAATGGGGAATTCGCACTCCTGGTAACCCAGACAGCACTCCTGGTAACCCGGACAGCCCTCCTGGTAACCCGGACAGCACTCCTGGTAACCCGGAGGGCACTCCTGGTAACCCGGACAGCCCTCCTGGTAACTCGGACAGCACTCCTGGTAACCCGGACAGCACTCCTGGTAACCCGGACAGCACTCCTGTTAATCCGGACAGCACTCCTGGTAACCCGGACAGCCCTCCTGGTAACCCGGACAGCACTCCTGGTAACCCGGCCATTCAACTCAATGGGGAATTCGCACTCCTGGTAACCTGGACAGCATTCCTGGTAACCCGGAGGGCACTCCTGGTAACCTGGACAGCACTCCTGGTAACCCGGAGGGCACTCCTGGTAACCCGGACAGCACTCCTGGTCACCCGGACAGCCCTCCTGGTAACCCGGACAGAAGTCCTGGTAACCCGGCCATTCAACTCAATGGGGAATTCGCACTCCTGGTAACCCGGACAGCACTCCTGGTAACCCGTAGGGCACTCCTGGTAACCCGGCCAGCCCTCCTGGTAACGGACAGCACTCCTGGTAACCCGGACAGCACTCCTGGTAACCCGGACAGCCCTCCTGGTAACCCGGACAGCACTCCTGGTAACCCGGACAGCCCTCCTGGTAACCCGGCCATTCAACTCAATGGGGAATTCGCACTCCTGGTAACCCGGACAGCACTCCTGGTAACCCGGAGGGCACTCCTGGTAACCCGGACAGCCCTCCTGGTAACCCGGACAGCCCTCCTGGTAACCCGGACAGCCCTCCTGGTAACCCGGACAGCCCTCCTGGTAACCCGGACAGCACTCCTGGTAACCCGGACAGCCCTCCTGGTAACCCGGCCATTCAACTCAATGGGGAATTCGCACTCCTGGTAACCCGGACAGCACTCCTGGTAACCCGGACAGCCATCCTGGTAACCCGGACAGCACTCCTGGTAACCCAGACAGCACTCCTGGTAACACGGACAGCCCTCCTGGTAACCCGGACAGCACTCCTGGTAACCCGGACAGCCCTCCTGGTAACCCGGACAGCACTCCTGGTAACCCGGACAGCACTCCTGGTAACCCGGCCATTCAACTCAATGGGGAATCCGCACTCCTGGTAACCCGGACAGCACTCCTGGTAACCCGGACAGCACTCCTGGTAACCCGGACGGCCCTCCTGGTAACCCGGACAGCACTCCTGGTAACCCGGACAGCACTCCTGGTAACCCGGACAGCACTCCTGGTAACCCGGACAGCCCTCCTGGTAAGCCGGACAGCACTCCTGGTAACCCGGACAGCACTCCTGGTAACCCGGCCATTCAACTCAATGGGGAATCCGCACTCCTGGTAACCCGGACAGCACTCCTGGTAACCCGGACAGCACTCCTGGTAACCCGGACGGCCCTCCTGGTAACCCGGACAGCCATCCTGGTAACCCGGACAGCACTCCTGGTAACCCAGACAGCACTCCTGGTAACACGGACAGCCCTCCTGGTAACCCGGACAGCACTCCTGGTAACCCGGACAGCCCTCCTGGTAACCCGGACAGCACTCCTGGTAACCCGGACAGCACTCCTGGTAACCCGGCCATTCAACTCAATGGGGAATCCGCACTCCTGGTAACCCGGACAGCACTCCTGGTAACCCGGACAGCACTCCTGGTAACCCGGACAGCACTCCTGGTAACCCGGACAGCCCTCCTGGTAACCCGGACAGCACTCCTGGTAACCCGGACAGCACTCCTGGTAACCCGGCCATTCAACTCAATGGGGAATTCGCACTCCTGGTAACCCGGACAGCACTCCTGGTAACCCGGACAGCCCTCCTGGTAACCCGGAGGGCACTCCTGGTAACCCGGACAGCCCTCCTGGTAACCCGGACAGCCCTCCTGGTAACCCGGACAGAAGTCCTGGTAACCCGGCCATTCAACTCAATGGGGAATTCGCACTCCTGGTAACCGGACAGCACTCCTGGTAACCCGGACAGCACTTCTGGTAACCCGTAGGGCACTCCTGGTAACCCGGACAGCCCTCCTGGTAACTCGGACAGCACTCCTGGTAACCCGGACAGCACTCCTGGTAATCCGGACAGCACTCCTGGTAACCCGGACAGCCCTCCTGGTAACCCGGACAGTAACCCGGACAGCACTCCTGGTAACCCGGCCATTCAACTCAATGGGGAATTCGCACTCCTGGTAACCCGGACAGCACTCCTGGTAACCCGGACAGCCCTCCTGGTAACCCGGAGGGCACTCCTGGTAACCCGGACAGCCCTCCTGGTAACCCGGACAGCCCTCCTGGTAACCCGGCCATTCAACTCAATGGGGAATTCGCACTCCTGGTAACCCGGACAGCACTCCTGGAAACCCGGAGGGCACTCCTGGTAACCAGGACAGCCCTCCGGGTAACCCGGCCATTCAACTAAATGGGGAATTCGCACTCCTGGTAACCCGGACAGCCCTCCTGGTAACCCGGCCATTCAACTCAATGGGGAATTCGCACTCCTGGTAACCCAGACAGCACTCCTGGTAACCCGGACAGCCCTCCTGGTAACCCGGACAGCACTCCTGGTAACCCGGACAGCACTCCTGGTAACCAGGACAGCACTCCTGGTAACCCGGAGGGCACTCCTGGTAACCCGGACAGCACTCCTGGTAACCCGGCCATTCAACTCAATGGGGAATTCGCACTCCTGGTAATCCGGACAGCACTCTTGGTAACGCGGCCAGCCCTCCTGGTAACCCGGACAGCACTCCTGGTAACCCGGACAGCATTCCTGGTAACCCGGACAGCCCTCCTGGTAACCCGGACAGCACTCCTGGTAACCCGGACAGCACTCCTGGTAACACGGACAGTCCTCCTGGTAACCCGGACAGCACTTCTGGTAACCCGGACAGCACTCCTGGTAACCTGGCCATTCAACTCAATGGGGAATTCGCACTCCTGGTAACCCGGACAGCACTCCTGGTAACCCGGACAGCCCTCCTGGTAACCCGGACAGCACTCCTGGTAACCCGGACAGCCCTCCTGGTAACCCGGCCATTCAACTCAATGGGGAATTCGCACTCCTGGTAACCCGGACAGCACTCCTGGTAACCCGGACAGCCATCCTGGTAACCCGGACAGCACTCCTGGTAACCCAGACAGCACTCCTGGTAACACGGACAGCCCTCCTGGTAACCCGGACAGCACTCCTGGTAACCCGGACAGCCCTCCTGGTAACCCGGACAGCACTCCTGGTAACCCGGACAGCACTCCTGGTAACCCGGCCATTCAACTCAATGGGGAATTCGCACTCCTGGTAACCCGGACAGCACTCCTGGTAACCCGGACAGCCCTCCTGGTAACCCAGAGGGCACTCCTGGTAACCCGGACAGCAGTCCTGGTAACCCGGCCATTCAACTCAATGGGGAATTCGCACTCCTGGTAACCCGGACAGCACTCCTGGAAACCCGGAGAGCACTCCTGGTAACCCGGACAGCCCTCCTGGTAACCCGGCAATTCAACTCAATGGGGAATTCGCACTCCTGGTAACCCGGACAGCACTCCTGGTAACCCGGACAGCACTCCTGGTAACCCGTAGGGCACTCCTGGTAACCCGGACAGCCCTCCTGGTAACTCGGACAGCACTCCTGGTAACCCGGACAGCACTCCTGGTAACCCGGACAGCCCTCCTGGTAACCCGGACAGCACTCCTGGTAACCCGGACAGCACTCCTGGTAACCCGGCCATTCAACTCAATGGGGAATTCGCACTCCTGGTAACCCGGACAGCACTCCTGGTAACCCGGACAGCCCTCCTGGTAACCCGGAGGGCACTCCTGGTAACCCGGACAGCCCTCCTGGTAACCCGGACAGCCCTCCTGGTAACCCGGACAGCAGTCCTGGTAACCCGGCCATTCAACTCAATGGGGAATTCGCACTCCTGGTAACCCAGACAGCACTCCTGGAAACCCGGAGGGCACTCCTGGTAACCCGGACAGCCCTCCTGGTAACCCGGCCATTCAACTAAATGGGGAATTCGCACTCCTGGTAACCCGGACAGCCCTCCTGGTAACCCGGCCATTCAACTCAATGGGGAATTCGCACTCCTGGTAACCCAGACAGCACTCCTGGTAACCCGGACAGCCCTCCTGGTAACCCGGACAGCACTCCTGGTAACCCGGAGGGCACTCCTGGTAACCCGGACAGCCCTCCTGGTAACTCGGACAGCACTCCTGGTAACCCGGCCATTCAACTCAATGGGGAATTCGCACTCCTGGTAACCCGGACAGCACTCCTGGTAACCCGGACAGCCCTCCTGGTAACCCGGAGGGCACTCCTGGTAACCCGGACAGCCCTCCTGGTAACCCGGACAGCAGTCCTGGTAACCCGGCCATTCAACTCAATGGGGAATTCGCACTCCTGGTAACCCGGACAGCACTCCTGGAAACCCGGAGGGCACTCCTGGTAACCCGGACAGCCCTCCTGGTAACCCGGCCATTCAACTAAATGGGGAATTCGCACTCCTGGTAACCCGGACAGCCCTCCTGGTAACCCGGCCATTCAACTCAATGGGGAATTCGCACTCCTGGTAACCCAGACAGCACTCCTGGTAACCCGGACAGCCCTCCTGGTAACCCGGACAGCACTCCTGGTAACCCGGAGGGCACTCCTGGTAACCCGGACAGCCCTCCTGGTAACTCGGACAGCACTCCTGGTAACCCGGACAGCACTCCTGGTAACCCGGACAGCACTCCTGTTAATCCGGACAGCACTCCTGGTAACCCGGACAGCCCTCCTGGTAACCCGGACAGCACTCCTGGTAACCCGGCCATTCAACTCAATGGGGAATTCGCACTCCTGGTAACCTGGACAGCATTCCTGGTAACCCGGAGGGCACTCCTGGTAACCTGGACAGCACTCCTGGTAACCCGGAGGGCACTCCTGGTAACCCGGACAGCACTCCTGGTCACCCGGACAGCCCTCCTGGTAACCCGGACAGAAGTCCTGGTAACCCGGCCATTCAACTCAATGGGGAATTCGCACTCCTGGTAACCCGGACAGCACTCCTGGTAACCCGTAGGGCACTCCTGGTAACCCGGCCAGCCCTCCTGGTAACGGACAGCACTCCTGGTAACCCGGACAGCACTCCTGGTAACCCGGACAGCCCTCCTGGTAACCCGGACAGCACTCCTGGTAACCCAGACAGCACTCCTGGTAACCCGGACAGCCCTCCTGGTAACCCGGCCATTCAACTAAATGGGGAATTCGCACTCCTGGTAACCCGGACAGCATTCCTGGTAACCCGGAGGGCACTCCTGGTAACCTGGACAGCACTCCTGGTAACCCGGACAGCCCTCCTGGTAACCCGGACAGCACTCCTGGTAACCCGGACAGCCCTCCTGGTAAGCCGGACAGCACTCCTGGTAACCCGGACAGCACTCCTGGTAACCCGGCCATTCAACTCAATGGGGAATCCGCACTCCTGGTAACCCGGACAGCACTCCTGGTAACCCGGACAGCACTCCTGGTAACCCGGACGGCCCTCCTGGTAACCCGGACAGCCATCCTGGTAACCCGGACAGCACTCCTGGTAACCCAGACAGCACTCCTGGTAACACGGACAGCCCTCCTGGTAACCCGGACAGCACTCCTGGTAACCCGGACAGCCCTCCTGGTAACCCGGACAGCACTCCTGGTAACCCGGACAGCACTCCTGGTAACCCGGCCATTCAACTCAATGGGGAATCCACACTCCTGGTAACCCGGACAGCACTCCTGGTAACCCGGACAGCACTCCTGGTAACCCGGACAGCACTCCTGGTAACCCGGACAGCCCTCCTGGTAACCCGGACAGCACTCCTGGTAACCCGGACAGCACTCCTGGTAACCCGGCCATTCAACTCAATGGGGAATTCGCACTCCTGGTAACCCGGACAGCACTCCTGGTAACCCGGACAGCCCTCCTGGTAACCCGGAGGGCACTCCTGGTAACCCGGACAGCCCTCCTGGTAACCCGGACAGCCCTCCTGGTAACCCGGACAGCAGTCCTGGTAACCCGGCCATTCAACTCAATGGGGAATTCGCACTCCTGGTAACCCAGACAGCACTCCTGGAAACCCGGAGGGCACTCCTGGTAACCCGGACAGCACTCCTGGTAATCCGGACAGCACTCCTGGTAACCCGGACAGCCCTCCTGGTAACCCGGACAGTAACCCGGACAGCACTCCTGGTAACCCGGCCATTCAACTCAATGGGGAATTCGCACTCCTGGTAACCCGGACAGCACTCCTGGTAACCCGGACAGCCCTCCTGGTAACCCGGAGGGCACTCCTGGTAACCCGGACAGCCCTCCTGGTAACCCGGACAGCCCTCCTGGTAACCCGGCCATTCAACTCAATGGGGAATTCGCACTCCTGGTAACCCGGACAGCACTCCTGGAAACCCGGAGGGCACTCCTGGTAACCAGGACAGCCCTCCGGGTAACCCGGCCATTCAACTAAATGGGGAATTCGCACTCCTGGTAACCCGGACAGCCCTCCTGGTAACCCGGCCATTCAACTCAATGGGGAATTCGCACTCCTGGTAACCCAGACAGCACTCCTGGTAACCCGGACAGCCCTCCTGGTAACCCGGACAGCACTCCTGGTAACCCGGACAGCACTCCTGGTAACCAGGACAGCACTCCTGGTAACCCGGAGGGCACTCCTGGTAACCCGGACAGCACTCCTGGTAACCCGGCCATTCAACTCAATGGGGAATTCGCACTCCTGGTAATCCGGACAGCACTCTTGGTAACGCGGCCAGCCCTCCTGGTAACCCGGACAGCACTCCTGGTAACCCGGACAGCATTCCTGGTAACCCGGACAGCCCTCCTGGTAACCCGGACAGCACTCCTGGTAACCCGGACAGCACTCCTGGTAACACGGACAGTCCTCCTGGTAACCCGGACAGCACTTCTGGTAACCCGGACAGCACTCCTGGTAACCTGGCCATTCAACTCAATGGGGAATTCGCACTCCTGGTAACCCGGACAGCACTCCTGGTAACCCGGACAGCCCTCCTGGTAACCCGGACAGCACTCCTGGTAACCCGGACAGCCCTCCTGGTAACCCGGCCATTCAACTCAATGGGGAATTCGCACTCCTGGTAACCCGGACAGCACTCCTGGTAACCCGGACAGCCATCCTGGTAACCCGGACAGCACTCCTGGTAACCCAGACAGCACTCCTGGTAACACGGACAGCCCTCCTGGTAACCCGGACAGCACTCCTGGTAACCCGGACAGCCCTCCTGGTAACCCGGACAGCACTCCTGGTAACCCGGACAGCACTCCTGGTAACCCGGCCATTCAACTCAATGGGGAATTCGCACTCCTGGTAACCCGGACAGCACTCCTGGTAACCCGGACAGCCCTCCTGGTAACCCAGAGGGCACTCCTGGTAACCCGGACAGCAGTCCTGGTAACCCGGCCATTCAACTCAATGGGGAATTCGCACTCCTGGTAACCCGGACAGCACTCCTGGAAACCCGGAGAGCACTCCTGGTAACCCGGACAGCCCTCCTGGTAACCCGGCAATTCAACTCAATGGGGAATTCGCACTCCTGGTAACCCGGACAGCACTCCTGGTAACCCGGACAGCACTCCTGGTAACCCGTAGGGCACTCCTGGTAACCCGGACAGCCCTCCTGGTAACTCGGACAGCACTCCTGGTAACCCGGACAGCACTCCTGGTAACCCGGACAGCCCTCCTGGTAACCCGGACAGCACTCCTGGTAACCCGGACAGCACTCCTGGTAACCCGGCCATTCAACTCAATGGGGAATTCGCACTCCTGGTAACCCGGACAGCACTCCTGGTAACCCGGACAGCCCTCCTGGTAACCCGGAGGGCACTCCTGGTAACCCGGACAGCCCTCCTGGTAACCCGGACAGCCCTCCTGGTAACCCGGACAGCAGTCCTGGTAACCCGGCCATTCAACTCAATGGGGAATTCGCACTCCTGGTAACCCAGACAGCACTCCTGGAAACCCGGAGGGCACTCCTGGTAACCCGGACAGCCCTCCTGGTAACCCGGCCATTCAACTAAATGGGGAATTCGCACTCCTGGTAACCCGGACAGCCCTCCTGGTAACCCGGCCATTCAACTCAATGGGGAATTCGCACTCCTGGTAACCCAGACAGCACTCCTGGTAACCCGGACAGCCCTCCTGGTAACCCGGACAGCACTCCTGGTAACCCGGAGGGCACTCCTGGTAACCCGGACAGCCCTCCTGGTAACTCGGACAGCACTCCTGGTAACCCGGCCATTCAACTCAATGGGGAATTCGCACTCCTGGTAACCCGGACAGCACTCCTGGTAACCCGGACAGCCCTCCTGGTAACCCGGAGGGCACTCCTGGTAACCCGGACAGCCCTCCTGGTAACCCGGACAGCAGTCCTGGTAACCCGGCCATTCAACTCAATGGGGAATTCGCACTCCTGGTAACCCGGACAGCACTCCTGGAAACCCGGAGGGCACTCCTGGTAACCCGGACAGCCCTCCTGGTAACCCGGCCATTCAACTAAATGGGGAATTCGCACTCCTGGTAACCCGGACAGCCCTCCTGGTAACCCGGCCATTCAACTCAATGGGGAATTCGCACTCCTGGTAACCCAGACAGCACTCCTGGTAACCCGGACAGCCCTCCTGGTAACCCGGACAGCACTCCTGGTAACCCGGAGGGCACTCCTGGTAACCCGGACAGCCCTCCTGGTAACTCGGACAGCACTCCTGGTAACCCGGACAGCACTCCTGGTAACCCGGACAGCACTCCTGTTAATCCGGACAGCACTCCTGGTAACCCGGACAGCCCTCCTGGTAACCCGGACAGCACTCCTGGTAACCCGGCCATTCAACTCAATGGGGAATTCGCACTCCTGGTAACCTGGACAGCATTCCTGGTAACCCGGAGGGCACTCCTGGTAACCTGGACAGCACTCCTGGTAACCCGGAGGGCACTCCTGGTAACCCGGACAGCACTCCTGGTCACCCGGACAGCCCTCCTGGTAACCCGGACAGAAGTCCTGGTAACCCGGCCATTCAACTCAATGGGGAATTCGCACTCCTGGTAACCCGGACAGCACTCCTGGTAACCCGTAGGGCACTCCTGGTAACCCGGCCAGCCCTCCTGGTAACGGACAGCACTCCTGGTAACCCGGACAGCACTCCTGGTAACCCGGACAGCCCTCCTGGTAACCCGGACAGCACTCCTGGTAACCCAGACAGCACTCCTGGTAACCCGGACAGCCCTCCTGGTAACCCGGCCATTCAACTAAATGGGGAATTCGCACTCCTGGTAACCCGGACAGCATTCCTGGTAACCCGGAGGGCACTCCTGGTAACCTGGACAGCACTCCTGGTAACCCGGACAGCCCTCCTGGTAACCCGGACAGCACTCCTGGTAACCCGGACAGCCCTCCTGGTAAGCCGGACAGCACTCCTGGTAACCCGGACAGCACTCCTGGTAACCCGGCCATTCAACTCAATGGGGAATCCGCACTCCTGGTAACCCGGACAGCACTCCTGGTAACCCGGACAGCACTCCTGGTAACCCGGACGGCCCTCCTGGTAACCCGGACAGCCATCCTGGTAACCCGGACAGCACTCCTGGTAACCCAGACAGCACTCCTGGTAACACGGACAGCCCTCCTGGTAACCCGGACAGCACTCCTGGTAACCCGGACAGCCCTCCTGGTAACCCGGACAGCACTCCTGGTAACCCGGACAGCACTCCTGGTAACCCGGCCATTCAACTCAATGGGGAATCCGCACTCCTGGTAACCCGGACAGCACTCCTGGTAACCCGGACAGCACTCCTGGTAACCCGGACAGCACTCCTGGTAACCCGGACAGCCCTCCTGGTAACCCGGACAGCACTCCTGGTAACCCGGACAGCACTCCTGGTAACCCGGCCATTCAACTCAATGGGGAATTCGCACTCCTGGTAACCCGGACAGCACTCCTGGTAACCCGGACAGCCCTCCTGGTAACCCGGAGGGCACTCCTGGTAACCCGGACAGCCCTCCTGGTAACCCGGACAGCCCTCCTGGTAACCCGGACAGCAGTCCTGGTAACCCGGCCATTCAACTCAATGGGGAATTCGCACTCCTGGTAACCCAGACAGCACTCCTGGAAACCCGGAGGGCACTCCTGGTAACCCGGACAGCCCTCCTGGTAACCCGGCCATTCAACTAAATGGGGAATTCGCACTCCTGGTAACCCGGACAGCATTCCTGGTAACCCGGAGGGCACTCCTGGTAACCTGGACAGCACTCCTGGTAACCCGGAGGGCACTCCTGGTAACCCGGACAGCACTCCTGGTCACCCGGACAGCCCTCCTGGTAACCCGGACAGAAGTCCTGGTAACCCGGCCATTCAACTCAATGGGGAATTCGCACTCCTGGTAACCGGACAGCACTCCTGGTAACCCGGACAGCACTTCTGGTAACCCGTAGGGCACTCCTGGTAACCCGGACAGCCCTCCTGGTAACTCGGACAGCACTCCTGGTAACCCGGACAGCACTCCTGGTAATCCGGACAGCACTCCTGGTAACCCGGACAGCCCTCCTGGTAACCCGGACAGTAACCCGGACAGCACTCCTGGTAACCCGGCCATTCAACTCAATGGGGAATTCGCACTCCTGGTAACCCGGACAGCACTCCTGGTAACCCGGACAGCCCTCCTGGTAACCCGGAGGGCACTCCTGGTAACCCGGACAGCCCTCCTGGTAACCCGGACAGCCCTCCTGGTAACCCGGCCATTCAACTCAATGGGGAATTCGCACTCCTGGTAACCCGGACAGCACTCCTGGAAACCCGGAGGGCACTCCTGGTAACCAGGACAGCCCTCCGGGTAACCCGGCCATTCAACTAAATGGGGAATTCGCACTCCTGGTAACCCGGACAGCCCTCCTGGTAACCCGGCCATTCAACTCAATGGGGAATTCGCACTCCTGGTAACCCAGACAGCACTCCTGGTAACCCGGACAGCCCTCCTGGTAACCCGGACAGCACTCCTGGTAACCCGGACAGCACTCCTGGTAACCAGGACAGCACTCCTGGTAACCCGGAGGGCACTCCTGGTAACCCGGACAGCACTCCTGGTAACCCGGCCATTCAACTCAATGGGGAATTCGCACTCCTGGTAATCCGGACAGCACTCTTGGTAATGCGGCCAGCCCTCCTGGTAACCCGGACAGCACTCCTGGTAACCCGGACAGCATTCCTGGTAACCCGGACAGCCCTCCTGGTAACCCGGACAGCACTCCTGGTAACCCGGACAGCACTCCTGGTAACACGGACAGTCCTCCTGGTAACCCGGACAGCACTTCTGGTAACCCGGACAGCACTCCTGGTAACCTGGCCATTCAACTCAATGGGGAATTCGCACTCCTGGTAACCCGGACAGCACTCCTGGTAACCCGGACAGCCCTCCTGGTAACCCGGACAGCACTCCTGGTAACCCGGACAGCCCTCCTGGTAACCCGGCCATTCAACTCAATGGGGAATTCGCACTCCTGGTAACCCGGACAGCACTCCTGGTAACCCGGACAGCCATCCTGGTAACCCGGACAGCACTCCTGGTAACCCAGACAGCACTCCTGGTAACACGGACAGCCCTCCTGGTAACCCGGACAGCACTCCTGGTAACCCGGACAGCCCTCCTGGTAACCCGGACAGCACTCCTGGTAACCCGGACAGCACTCCTGGTAACCCGGCCATTCAACTCAATGGGGAATTCGCACTCCTGGTAACCCGGACAGCACTCCTGGTAACCCGGACAGCCCTCCTGGTAACCCAGAGGGCACTCCTGGTAACCCGGACAGCAGTCCTGGTAACCCGGCCATTCAACTCAATGGGGAATTCGCACTCCTGGTAACCCGGACAGCACTCCTGGAAACCCGGAGAGCACTCCTGGTAACCCGGACAGCCCTCCTGGTAACCCGGCAATTCAACTCAATGGGGAATTCGCACTCCTGGTAACCCGGACAGCACTCCTGGTAACCCGGACAGCACTCCTGGTAACCCGTAGGGCACTCCTGGTAACCCGGACAGCCCTCCTGGTAACTCGGACAGCACTCCTGGTAACCCGGACAGCACTCCTGGTAACCCGGACAGCCCTCCTGGTAACCCGGACAGCACTCCTGGTAACCCGGACAGCACTCCTGGTAACCCGGCCATTCAACTCAATGGGGAATTCGCACTCCTGGTAACCCGGACAGCACTCCTGGTAACCCGGACAGCCCTCCTGGTAACCCGGAGGGCACTCCTGGTAACCCGGACAGCCCTCCTGGTAACCCGGACAGCCCTCCTGGTAACCCGGACAGCAGTCCTGGTAACCCGGCCATTCAACTCAATGGGGAATTCGCACTCCTGGTAACCCAGACAGCACTCCTGGAAACCCGGAGGGCACTCCTGGTAACCCGGACAGCCCTCCTGGTAACCCGGCCATTCAACTAAATGGGGAATTCGCACTCCTGGTAACCCGGACAGCCCTCCTGGTAACCCGGCCATTCAACTCAATGGGGAATTCGCACTCCTGGTAACCCAGACAGCACTCCTGGTAACCCGGACAGCCCTCCTGGTAACCCGGACAGCACTCCTGGTAACCCGGAGGGCACTCCTGGTAACCCGGACAGCCCTCCTGGTAACTCGGACAGCACTCCTGGTAACCCGGCCATTCAACTCAATGGGGAATTCGCACTCCTGGTAACCCGGACAGCACTCCTGGTAACCCGGACAGCCCTCCTGGTAACCCGGAGGGCACTCCTGGTAACCCGGACAGCCCTCCTGGTAACCCGGACAGCAGTCCTGGTAACCCGGCCATTCAACTCAATGGGGAATTCGCACTCCTGGTAACCCGGACAGCACTCCTGGAAACCCGGAGGGCACTCCTGGTAACCCGGACAGCCCTCCTGGTAACCCGGCCATTCAACTAAATGGGGAATTCGCACTCCTGGTAACCCGGACAGCCCTCCTGGTAACCCGGCCATTCAACTCAATGGGGAATTCGCACTCCTGGTAACCCAGACAGCACTCCTGGTAACCCGGACAGCCCTCCTGGTAACCCGGACAGCACTCCTGGTAACCCGGAGGGCACTCCTGGTAACCCGGACAGCCCTCCTGGTAACTCGGACAGCACTCCTGGTAACCCGGACAGCACTCCTGGTAACCCGGACAGCACTCCTGTTAATCCGGACAGCACTCCTGGTAACCCGGACAGCCCTCCTGGTAACCCGGACAGCACTCCTGGTAACCCGGCCATTCAACTCAATGGGGAATTCGCACTCCTGGTAACCTGGACAGCATTCCTGGTAACCCGGAGGGCACTCCTGGTAACCTGGACAGCACTCCTGGTAACCCGGAGGGCACTCCTGGTAACCCGGACAGCACTCCTGGTCACCCGGACAGCCCTCCTGGTAACCCGGACAGAAGTCCTGGTAACCCGGCCATTCAACTCAATGGGGAATTCGCACTCCTGGTAACCCGGACAGCACTCCTGGTAACCCGTAGGGCACTCCTGGTAACCCGGCCAGCCCTCCTGGTAACGGACAGCACTCCTGGTAACCCGGACAGCACTCCTGGTAACCCGGACAGCCCTCCTGGTAACCCGGACAGCACTCCTGGTAACCCGGACAGCCCTCCTGGTAACCCGGCCATTCAACTCAATGGGGAATTCGCACTCCTGGTAACCCGGACAGCACTCCTGGTAACCCGGAGGGCACTCCTGGTAACCCGGACAGCCCTCCTGGTAACCCGGACAGCCCTCCTGGTAACCCGGACAGCCCTCCTGGTAACCCGGACAGCACTCCTGGTAACCCGGACAGCCCTCCTGGTAACCCGGCCATTCAACTCAATGGGGAATTCGCACTCCTGGTAACCCGGACAGCACTCCTGGTAACCCGGACAGCCATCCTGGTAACCCGGACAGCACTCCTGGTAACCCAGACAGCACTCCTGGTAACACGGACAGCCCTCCTGGTAACCCGGACAGCACTCCTGGTAACCCGGACAGCCCTCCTGGTAACCCGGACAGCACTCCTGGTAACCCGGACAGCACTCCTGGTAACACGGACAGTCCTCCTGGTAACCCGGACAGCACTTCTGGTAACCCGGACAGCACTCCTGGTAACCTGGCCATTCAACTCAATGGGGAATTCGCACTCCTGGTAACCCGGACAGCACTCCTGGTAACCCGGACAGCCCTCCTGGTAACCCGGACAGCACTCCTGGTAACCCGGACAGCCCTCCTGGTAACCCGGCCATTCAACTCAATGGGGAATTCGCACTCCTGGTAACCCGGACAGCACTCCTGGTAACCCGGACAGCCATCCTGGTAACCCGGACAGCACTCCTGGTAACCCAGACAGCACTCCTGGTAACACGGACAGCCCTCCTGGTAACCCGGACAGCACTCCTGGTAACCCGGACAGCCCTCCTGGTAACCCGGACAGCACTCCTGGTAACCCGGACAGCACTCCTGGTAACCCGGCCAATCAACTCAATGGGGAATCCGCACTCCTGGTAACCCGGACAGCACTCCTGGTAACCCGGACAGCACTCCTGGTAACCCGGACGGCCCTCCTGGTAACCCGGACAGCACTCCTGGTAACCCGGACAGCACTCCTGGTAACCCGGACAGCACTCCTGGTAACCCGGAGGGCACTCCTGGTAACCCGGACAGCACTCCTGGTAACCCGGACAGCACTCCTGGTAACCCGGAGGGCACTCCTGGTAACCCGGACAGCCCTCCTGATAACCCGGACAGCAGTCATGGTAACCCGGCCATTCAACTCAATGGGGAATTCGCACTCCTGGTAACCCGGACAGCACTCCTGGTAACACGGACAGCACTCCTGGTAACCCGGACAGCACTCCTGGTAACCCGGACAGCCCTCCTGGTAACCCGGCCATTCAACTCAATGGGGAATTCGCACTCCTGGTAACCCGGACAGCACTCCTGGTAACCCGGACAGCACTCCTGGTAACCCGGACAGCCCTCCTGATAACCCGGACAGCAGTCATGGTAACCCGGACAGCACTCCTGGTAACCCGGACAGCACTCCTGGTAACCCGGCCATTCAACTCAATGGGGAATTCACACTCCTGGTAACCTGGACAGCATTCCTGGTAACCCGGAGGGCACTCCTGGTAACCTGGACAGCACTCCTGGTAACCCGGAGGGCACTCCTGGTAACCCGGACAGCACTCCTGGTAACTCGGACAGCACTCCTGGTAACCCGGACAGCACTCCTGGTAACCCGGACAGCACTCCTGTTAATCCGGACAGCACTCCTGGTAACCCGGACAGCCCTCTTGGTAACCCGGACAGCACTCCTGGTAACCCGGCCATTCAACTCAATGGGGAATTCGCACTCCTGGTAACCTGGACAGCATTCCTGGTAACCCGGAGGGCACTCCTGGTAACCTGGACAGCACTCCTGGTAACCCGGAGGGCACTCCTGGTAACCCGGACAGCACTCCTGGTCACCCGGACAGCCCTCCTGGTAACCCGGACAGAAGTCCTGGCAACCCGGCCATTCAACTCAATGGGGAATTCGCACTCCTGGTAACCCGGACAGCACTCCTGGTAACCCGTAGGGCACTCCTGGTAACCCGGCCAGCCCTCCTGGTAACTCGGACAGCACTCCTGGTAACCCGGACAGCACTCCTGGTAACCCGGACAGCCCTCCTGGTAACCCGGACAGCACTCCTGGTAACCCGGACAGCCCTCCTGGTAACCCGGCCATTCAACTCAATGGGGAATTCGCACTCCTGGTAACCCGGACAGCACTCCTGGTAACCCGTAGGGCACTCCTGGTAACCCGGCCAGCCCTCCTGGTAACGGACAGCACTCCTGGTAACCCGGACAGCCCTCCTGGTAACCCGGACAGCACTCCTGGTAACCCGGACAGCCCTCCTGGTAACCCGGCCATTCCTTTCAATGGGGAATTCGCACTCCTGGTAACCCGGACAGCACTCCTGGTAACCCGGACAGCCATCCTGGTAACCCGGACAGCACTCCTGGTAACCCAGACAGCACTCCTGGTAACACGGACAGCCCTCCTGGTAACCCGGACAGCACTCCTGGTAACCCGGACAGCCCTCCTGGTAAGCCGGACAGCACTCCTGGTAACCCGGACAGCACTCCTGGTAACCCGGCCATTCAACTCAATGGGGAATCCGCACTCCTGGTAACCCGGACAGCACTCCTGGTAACCCGGACAGCACTCCTGGTAACCCGGACGGCCCTCCTGGTAACCCGGACAGCCATCCTGGTAACCCGGACAGCACTCCTGGTAACCCAGACAGCACTCCTGGTAACACGGACAGCCCTCCTGGTAACCCGGACAGCACTCCTGGTAACCCGGACAGCCCTCCTGGTAACCCGGACAGCACTCCTGGTAACCCGGACAGCACTCCTGGTAACCCGGCCATTCAACTCAATGGGGAATCCGCACTCCTGGTAACCCGGACAGCACTCCTGGTAACCCGGACAGCACTCCTGGTAACCCGGACAGCACTCCTGGTAACCCGGACAGCCCTCCTGGTAACCCGGACAGCACTCCTGGTAACCCGGACAGCACTCCTGGTAACCCGGCCATTCAACTCAATGGGGAATTCGCACTCCTGGTAACCCGGACAGCACTCCTGGTAACCCGGACAGCCCTCCTGGTAACCCGGAGGGCACTCCTGGTAACCCGGACAGCCCTCCTGGTAACCCGGACAGCCCTCCTGGTAACCCGGACAGCAGTCCTGGTAACCCGGCCATTCAACTCAATGGGGAATTCGCACTCCTGGTAACCCAGACAGCACTCCTGGAAACCCGGAGGGCACTCCTGGTAACCCGGACAGCCCTCCTGGTAACCCGGCCATTCAACTAAATGGGGAATTCGCACTCCTGGTAACCCGGACAGCATTCCTGGTAACCCGGAGGGCACTCCTGGTAACCTGGACAGCACTCCTGGTAACCCGGAGGGCACTCCTGGTAACCCGGACAGCACTCCTGGTCACCCGGACAGCCCTCCTGGTAACCCGGACAGAAGTCCTGGTAACCCGGCCATTCAACTCAATGGGGAATTCGCACTCCTGGTAACCGGACAGCACTCCTGGTAACCCGGACAGCACTTCTGGTAACCCGTAGGGCACTCCTGGTAACCCGGACAGCCCTCCTGGTAACTCGGACAGCACTCCTGGTAACCCGGACAGCACTCCTGGTAATCCGGACAGCACTCCTGGTAACCCGGACAGCCCTCCTGGTAACCCGGACAGTAACCCGGACAGCACTCCTGGTAACCCGGCCATTCAACTCAATGGGGAATTCGCACTCCTGGTAACCCGGACAGCACTCCTGGTAACCCGGACAGCCCTCCTGGTAACCCGGAGGGCACTCCTGGTAACCCGGACAGCCCTCCTGGTAACCCGGACAGCCCTCCTGGTAACCCGGCCATTCAACTCAATGGGGAATTCGCACTCCTGGTAACCCGGACAGCACTCCTGGAAACCCGGAGGGCACTCCTGGTAACCAGGACAGCCCTCCGGGTAACCCGGCCATTCAACTAAATGGGGAATTCGCACTCCTGGTAACCCGGACAGCCCTCCTGGTAACCCGGCCATTCAACTCAATGGGGAATTCGCACTCCTGGTAACCCAGACAGCACTCCTGGTAACCCGGACAGCCCTCCTGGTAACCCGGACAGCACTCCTGGTAACCCGGACAGCACTCCTGGTAACCAGGACAGCACTCCTGGTAACCCGGAGGGCACTCCTGGTAACCCGGACAGCACTCCTGGTAACCCGGCCATTCAACTCAATGGGGAATTCGCACTCCTGGTAATCCGGACAGCACTCTTGGTAACGCGGCCAGCCCTCCTGGTAACCCGGACAGCACTCCTGGTAACCCGGACAGCACTCCTGGTAACCCGGACAGCCCTCCTGGTAACCCGGACAGCACTCCTGGTAACCCGGACAGCACTCCTGGTAACACGGACAGTCCTCCTGGTAACCCGGACAGCACTTCTGGTAACCCGGACAGCACTCCTGGTAACCTGGCCATTCAACTCAATGGGGAATTCGCACTCCTGGTAACCCGGACAGCACTCCTGGTAACCCGGACAGCCCTCCTGGTAACCCGGACAGCACTCCTGGTAACCCGGACAGCCCTCCTGGTAACCCGGCCATTCAACTCAATGGGGAATTCGCACTCCTGGTAACCCGGACAGCACTCCTGGTAACCCGGACAGCCATCCTGGTAACCCGGACAGCACTCCTGGTAACCCAGACAGCACTCCTGGTAACACGGACAGCCCTCCTGGTAACCCGGACAGCACTCCTGGTAACCCGGACAGCCCTCCTGGTAACCCGGACAGCACTCCTGGTAACCCGGACAGCACTCCTGGTAACCTGGCCATTCAACTCAATGGGGAATTCGCACTCCTGGTAACCCGGACAGCACTCCTGGTAACCCGGACAGCCCTCCTGGTAACCCAGAGGGCACTCCTGGTAACCCGGACAGCAGTCCTGGTAACCCGGCCATTCAACTCAATGGGGAATTCGCACTCCTGGTAACCCGGACAGCACTCCTGGAAACCCGGAGAGCACTCCTGGTAACCCGGACAGCCCTCCTGGTAACCCGGCAATTCAACTCAATGGGGAATTCGCACTCCTGGTAACCCGGACAGCACTCCTGGTAACCCGGACAGCACTCCTGGTAACCCGTAGGGCACTCCTGGTAACCCGGACAGCCCTCCTGGTAACTCGGACAGCACTCCTGGTAACCCGGACAGCACTCCTGGTAACCCGGACAGCCCTCCTGGTAACCCGGACAGCACTCCTGGTAACCCGGACAGCACTCCTGGTAACCCGGCCATTCAACTCAATGGGGAATTCGCACTCCTGGTAACCCGGACAGCACTCCTGGTAACCCGGACAGCCCTCCTGGTAACCCGGAGGGCACTCCTGGTAACCCGGACAGCCCTCCTGGTAACCCGGACAGCCCTCCTGGTAACCCGGACAGCAGTCCTGGTAACCCGGCCATTCAACTCAATGGGGAATTCGCACTCCTGGTAACCCAGACAGCACTCCTGGAAACCCGGAGGGCACTCCTGGTAACCCGGACAGCCCTCCTGGTAACCCGGCCATTCAACTAAATGGGGAATTCGCACTCCTGGTAACCCGGACAGCCCTCCTGGTAACCCGGCCATTCAACTCAATGGGGAATTCGCACTCCTGGTAACCCAGACAGCACTCCTGGTAACCCGGACAGCCCTCCTGGTAACCCGGACAGCACTCCTGGTAACCCGGAGGGCACTCCTGGTAACCCGGACAGCCCTCCTGGTAACTCGGACAGCACTCCTGGTAACCCGGCCATTCAACTCAATGGGGAATTCGCACTCCTGGTAACCCGGACAGCACTCCTGGTAACCCGGACAGCCCTCCTGGTAACCCGGAGGGCACTCCTGGTAACCCGGACAGCCCTCCTGGTAACCCGGACAGCAGTCCTGGTAACCCGGCCATTCAACTCAATGGGGAATTCGCACTCCTGGTAACCCGGACAGCACTCCTGGAAACCCGGAGGGCACTCCTGGTAACCCGGACAGCCCTCCTGGTAACCCGGCCATTCAACTAAATGGGGAATTCGCACTCCTGGTAACCCGGACAGCCCTCCTGGTAACCCGGCCATTCAACTCAATGGGGAATTCGCACTCCTGGTAACCCAGACAGCACTCCTGGTAACCCGGACAGCCCTCCTGGTAACCCGGACAGCACTCCTGGTAACCCGGAGGGCACTCCTGGTAACCCGGACAGCCCTCCTGGTAACTCGGACAGCACTCCTGGTAACCCGGACAGCACTCCTGGTAACCCGGACAGCACTCCTGTTAATCCGGACAGCACTCCTGGTAACCCGGACAGCCTTCCTGGTAACCCGGACAGCACTCCTGGTAACCCGGCCATTCAACTCAATGGGGAATTCGCACTCCTGGTAACCTGGACAGCATTCCTGGTAACCCGGAGGGCACTCCTGGTAACCTGGACAGCACTCCTGGTAACCCGGAGGGCACTCCTGGTAACCCGGACAGCACTCCTGGTCACCCGGACAGCCCTCCTGGTAACCCGGACAGAAGTCCTGGTAACCCGGCCATTCAACTCAATGGGGAATTCGCACTCCTGGTAACCCGGACAGCACTCCTGGTAACCCGTAGGGCACTCCTGGTAACCCGGCCAGCCCTCCTGGTAACGGACAGCACTCCTGGTAACCCGGACAGCACTCCTGGTAACCCGGACAGCCCTCCTGGTAACCCGGACAGCACTCCTGGTAACCCGGACAGCCCTCCTGGTAACCCGGCCATTCAACTCAATGGGGAATTCGCACTCCTGGTAACCCGGACAGCACTCCTGGTAACCCGGAGGGCACTCCTGGTAACCCGGACAGCCCTCCTGGTAACCCGGACAGCCCTCCTGGTAACCCGGACAGCCCTCCTGGTAACCCGGACAGCCCTCCTGGTAACCCGGACAGCACTCCTGGTAACCCGGACAGCCCTCCTGGTAACCCGGCCATTCAACTCAATGGGGAATTCGCACTCCTGGTAACCCGGACAGCACTCCTGGTAACCCGGACAGCCATCCTGGTAACCCGGACAGCACTCCTGGTAACCCAGACAGCACTCCTGGTAACACGGACAGCCCTCCTGGTAACCCGGACAGCACTCCTGGTAACCCGGACAGCCCTCCTGGTAACCCGGACAGCACTCCTGGTAACCCGGACAGCACTCCTGGTAACCCGGCCATTCAACTCAATGGGGAATCCGCACTCCTGGTAACCCGGACAGCACTCCTGGTAACCCGGACAGCACTCCTGGTAACCCGGACGGCCCTCCTGGTAACCCGGACAGCACTCCTGGTAACCCGGACAGCACTCCTGGTAACCCGGACAGCACTCCTGGTAACCCGGAGGGCACTCCTGGTAACCCGGACAGCACTCCTGGTAACCCGGACAGCACTCCTGGTAACCCGGAGGGCACTCCTGGTAACCCGGACAGCCCTCCTGATAACCCGGACAGCAGTCATGGTAACCCGGCCATTCAACTCAATGGGGAATTCGCACTCCTGGTAACCCGGACAGCACTCCTGGTAACACGGACAGCACTCCTGGTAACCCGGACAGCACTCCTGGTAACCCGGACAGCCCTCCTGGTAACCCGGCCATTCAACTCAATGGGGAATTCGCACTCCTGGTAACCCGGACAGCACTCCTGGTAACCCGGACAGCACTCCTGGTAACCCGGACAGCCCTCCTGATAACCCGGACAGCAGTCATGGTAACCCGGACAGCACTCCTGGTAACCCGGACAGCACTCCTGGTAACCCGGCCATTCAACTCAATGGGGAATTCACACTCCTGGTAACCTGGACAGCATTCCTGGTAACCCGGAGGGCACTCCTGGTAACCTGGACAGCACTCCTGGTAACCCGGAGGGCACTCCTGGTAACCCGGACAGCACTCCTGGTAACTCGGACAGCACTCCTGGTAACCCGGACAGCACTCCTGGTAACCCGGACAGCACTCCTGTTAATCCGGACAGCACTCCTGGTAACCCGGACAGCCCTCTTGGTAACCCGGACAGCACTCCTGGTAACCCGGCCATTCAACTCAATGGGGAATTCGCACTCCTGGTAACCTGGACAGCATTCCTGGTAACCCGGAGGGCACTCCTGGTAACCTGGACAGCACTCCTGGTAACCCGGAGGGCACTCCTGGTAACCCGGACAGCACTCCTGGTCACCCGGACAGCCCTCCTGGTAACCCGGACAGAAGTCCTGGCAACCCGGCCATTCAACTCAATGGGGAATTCGCACTCCTGGTAACCCGGACAGCACTCCTGGTAACCCGTAGGGCACTCCTGGTAACCCGGCCAGCCCTCCTGGTAACTCGGACAGCACTCCTGGTAACCCGGACAGCACTCCTGGTAACCCGGACAGCCCTCCTGGTAACCCGGACAGCACTCCTGGTAACCCGGACAGCCCTCCTGGTAACCCGGCCATTCAACTCAATGGGGAATTCGCACTCCTGGTAACCCGGACAGCACTCCTGGTAACCCGTAGGGCACTCCTGGTAACCCGGCCAGCCCTCCTGGTAACGGACAGCACTCCTGGTAACCCGGACAGCCCTCCTGGTAACCCGGACAGCACTCCTGGTAACCCGGACAGCCCTCCTGGTAACCCGGCCATTCAACTCAATGGGGAATTCGCACTCCTGGTAACCCGGACAGCACTCCTGGTAACCCGGACAGCCATCCTGGTAACCCGGACAGCACTCCTGGTAACCCAGACAGCACTCCTGGTAACACGGACAGCCCTCCTGGTAACCCGGACAGCACTCCTGGTAACCCGGACAGCCCTCCTGGTAAGCCGGACAGCACTCCTGGTAACCCGGACAGCACTCCTGGTAACCCGGCCATTCAACTCAATGGGGAATCCGCACTCCTGGTAACCCGGACAGCACTCCTGGTAACCCGGACAGCACTCCTGGTAACCCGGACGGCCCTCCTGGTAACCCGGACAGCCATCCTGGTAACCCGGACAGCACTCCTGGTAACCCAGACAGCACTCCTGGTAACACGGACAGCCCTCCTGGTAACCCGGACAGCACTCCTGGTAACCCGGACAGCACTCCTGGTAACCCGGCCATTCAACTCAATGGGGAATCCGCACTCCTGGTAACCCGGACAGCACTCCTGGTAACCCGGACAGCACTCCTGGTAACCCGGACAGCACTCCTGGTAACCCGGACAGCCCTCCTGGTAACCCGGACAGCACTCCTGGTAACCCGGACAGCACTCCTGGTAACCCGGCCATTCAACTCAATGGGGAATTCGCACTCCTGGTAACCCGGACAGCACTCCTGGTAACCCGGACAGCCCTCCTGGTAACCCGGAGGGCACTCCTGGTAACCCGGACAGCCCTCCTGGTAACCCGGACAGCCCTCCTGGTAACCCGGACAGCAGTCCTGGTAACCCGGCCATTCAACTCAATGGGGAATTCGCACTCCTGGTAACCCAGACAGCACTCCTGGAAACCCGGAGGGCACTCCTGGTAACCCGGACAGCCCTCCTGGTAACCCGGCCATTCAACTAAATGGGGAATTCGCACTCCTGGTAACCCGGACAGCATTCCTGGTAACCCGGAGGGCACTCCTGGTAACCTGGACAGCACTCCTGGTAACCCGGAGGGCACTCCTGGTAACCCGGACAGCACTCCTGGTCACCCGGACAGCCCTCCTGGTAACCCGGACAGAAGTCCTGGTAACCCGGCCATTCAACTCAATGGGGAATTCGCACTCCTGGTAACCGGACAGCACTCCTGGTAACCCGGACAGCACTTCTGGTAACCCGTAGGGCACTCCTGGTAACCCGGACAGCCCTCCTGGTAACTCGGACAGCACTCCTGGTAACCCGGACAGCACTCCTGGTAATCCGGACAGCACTCCTGGTAACCCGGACAGCCCTCCTGGTAACCCGGACAGTAACCCGGACAGCACTCCTGGTAACCCGGCCATTCAACTCAATGGGGAATTCGCACTCCTGGTAACCCGGACAGCACTCCTGGTAACCCGGACAGCCCTCCTGGTAACCCGGAGGGCACTCCTGGTAACCCGGACAGCCCTCCTGGTAACCCGGACAGCCCTCCTGGTAACCCGGCCATTCAACTCAATGGGGAATTCGCACTCCTGGTAACCCGGACAGCACTCCTGGAAACCCGGAGGGCACTCCTGGTAACCAGGACAGCCCTCCGGGTAACCCGGCCATTCAACTAAATGGGGAATTCGCACTCCTGGTAACCCGGACAGCCCTCCTGGTAACCCGGCCATTCAACTCAATGGGGAATTCGCACTCCTGGTAACCCAGACAGCACTCCTGGTAACCCGGACAGCCCTCCTGGTAACCCGGACAGCACTCCTGGTAACCCGGACAGCACTCCTGGTAACCAGGACAGCACTCCTGGTAACCCGGAGGGCACTCCTGGTAACCCGGACAGCACTCCTGGTAACCCGGCCATTCAACTCAATGGGGAATTCGCACTCCTGGTAATCCGGACAGCACTCTTGGTAACGCGGCCAGCCCTCCTGGTAACCCGGACAGCACTCCTGGTAACCCGGACAGCACTCCTGGTAACCCGGACAGCCCTCCTGGTAACCCGGACAGCACTCCTGGTAACCCGGACAGCACTCCTGGTAACACGGACAGTCCTCCTGGTAACCCGGACAGCACTTCTGGTAACCCGGACAGCACTCCTGGTAACCTGGCCATTCAACTCAATGGGGAATTCGCACTCCTGGTAACCCGGACAGCACTCCTGGTAACCCGGACAGCCCTCCTGGTAACCCGGACAGCACTCCTGGTAACCCGGACAGCCCTCCTGGTAACCCGGCCATTCAACTCAATGGGGAATTCGCACTCCTGGTAACCCGGACAGCACTCCTGGTAACCCGGACAGCCATCCTGGTAACCCGGACAGCACTCCTGGTAACCCAGACAGCACTCCTGGTAACACGGACAGCCCTCCTGGTAACCCGGACAGCACTCCTGGTAACCCGGACAGCCCTCCTGGTAACCCGGACAGCACTCCTGGTAACCCGGACAGCACTCCTGGTAACCCGGCCATTCAACTCAATGGGGAATTCGCACTCCTGGTAACCCGGACAGCACTCCTGGTAACCCGGACAGCCCTCCTGGTAACCCAGAGGGCACTCCTGGTAACCCGGACAGCAGTCCTGGTAACCCGGCCATTCAACTCAATGGGGAATTCGCACTCCTGGTAACCCGGACAGCACTCCTGGTAACCCGTAGGGCACTCCTGGTAACCCGGCCAGCCCTCCTGGTAACGGACAGCACTCCTGGTAACCCGGACAGCACTCCTGGTAACCCGGACAGCCCTCCTGGTAACCCGGACAGCACTCCTGGTAACCCGGACAGCACTCCTGGTAACCCGGCCATTCAACTCAATGGGGAATCCGCACTCCTGGTAACCCGGACAGCACTCCTGGTAACCCGGACAGCACTCCTGGTAACCCGGACGGCCCTCCTGGTAACCCGGACAGCACTCCTGGTAACCCGGACAGCACTCCTGGTAACCCGGACAGCACTCCTGGTAACCCGGAGGGCACTCCTGGTAACCCGGACAGCACTCCTGGTAACCCGGACAGCACTCCTGGTAACCCGGAGGGCACTCCTGGTAACCCGGACAGCCCTCCTGATAACCCGGACAGCAGTCATGGTAACCCGGCCATTCAACTCAATGGGGAATTCGCACTCCTGGTAACCCGGACAGCACTCCTGGTAACACGGACAGCACTCCTGGTAACCCGGACAGCACTCCTGGTAACCCGGACAGCCCTCCTGGTAACCCGGCCATTCAACTCAATGGGGAATTCGCACTCCTGGTAACCCGGACAGCACTCCTGGTAACCCGGACAGCACTCCTGGTAACCCGGACAGCCCTCCTGATAACCCGGACAGCAGTCATGGTAACCCGGACAGCACTCCTGGTAACCCGGACAGCACTCCTGGTAACCCGGCCATTCAACTCAATGGGGAATTCACACTCCTGGTAACCTGGACAGCATTCCTGGTAACCCGGAGGGCACTCCTGGTAACCTGGACAGCACTCCTGGTAACCCGGAGGGCACTCCTGGTAACCCGGACAGCACTCCTGGTCACCCGGACAGCCCTCCTGGTAACCCGGACAGAAGTCCTGGTAACCCGGCCATTCAACTCAATGGGGAATTCGCACTCCTGGTAACCGGACAGCACTCCTGGTAACCCGGACAGCACTTCTGGTAACCCGTAGGGCACTCCTGGTAACCCGGACAGCCCTCCTGGTAACTCGGACAGCACTCCTGGTAACCCGGACAGCACTCCTGGTAATCCGGACAGCACTCCTGGTAACCCGGACAGCCCTCCTGGTAACCCGGACAGTAACCCGGACAGCACTCCTGGTAACCCGGCCATTCAACTCAATGGGGAATTCGCACTCCTGGTAACCCGGACAGCACTCCTGGTAACCCGGACAGCCCTCCTGGTAACCCGGAGGGCACTCCTGGTAACCCGGACAGCCCTCCTGGTAACCCGGACAGCCCTCCTGGTAACCCGGCCATTCAACTCAATGGGGAATTCGCACTCCTGGTAACCCGGACAGCACTCCTGGAAACCCGGAGGGCACTCCTGGTAACCAGGACAGCCCTCCGGGTAACCCGGCCATTCAACTAAATGGGGAATTCGCACTCCTGGTAACCCGGACAGCCCTCCTGGTAACCCGGCCATTCAACTCAATGGGGAATTCGCACTCCTGGTAACCCAGACAGCACTCCTGGTAACCCGGACAGCCCTCCTGGTAACCCGGACAGCACTCCTGGTAACCCGGACAGCACTCCTGGTAACCAGGACAGCACTCCTGGTAACCCGGAGGGCACTCCTGGTAACCCGGACAGCACTCCTGGTAACCCGGCCATTCAACTCAATGGGGAATTCGCACTCCTGGTAATCCGGACAGCACTCTTGGTAACGCGGCCAGCCCTCCTGGTAACCCGGACAGCACTCCTGGTAACCCGGACAGCACTCCTGGTAACCCGGACAGCCCTCCTGGTAACCCGGACAGCACTCCTGGTAACCCGGACAGCACTCCTGGTAACACGGACAGTCCTCCTGGTAACCCGGACAGCACTTCTGGTAACCCGGACAGCACTCCTGGTAACCTGGCCATTCAACTCAATGGGGAATTCGCACTCCTGGTAACCCGGACAGCACTCCTGGTAACCCGGACAGCCCTCCTGGTAACCCGGACAGCACTCCTGGTAACCCGGACAGCCCTCCTGGTAACCCGGCCATTCAACTCAATGGGGAATTCGCACTCCTGGTAACCCGGACAGCACTCCTGGTAACCCGGACAGCCATCCTGGTAACCCGGACAGCACTCCTGGTAACCCAGACAGCACTCCTGGTAACACGGACAGCCCTCCTGGTAACCCGGACAGCACTCCTGGTAACCCGGACAGCCCTCCTGGTAACCCGGACAGCACTCCTGGTAACCCGGACAGCACTCCTGGTAACCCGGCCATTCAACTCAATGGGGAATTCGCACTCCTGGTAACCCGGACAGCACTCCTGGTAACCCGGACAGCCCTCCTGGTAACCCGGAGGGCACTCCTGGTAACCCGGACAGCACTCCTGGTAATCCGGACAGCACTCCTGGTAACCCAGACAGCCCTCCTGGTAACCCGGACAGTAACCCGGACAGCACTCCTGGTAACCCGGCCATTCAACTCAATGGGGAATTCGCACTCCTGGTAACCCGGACAGCACTCCTGGTAACCCGGACAGCCCTCCTGGTAACCCGGAGGGCACTCCTGGTAACCCGGACAGCCCTCCTGGTAACCCGGACAGCCCTCCTGGTAACCCGGCCATTCAACTCAATGGGGAATTCGCACTCCTGGTAACCCGGACAGCACTCCTGGAAACCCGGAGGGCACTCCTGGTAACCAGGACAGCCCTCCGGGTAACCCGGCCATTCAACTAAATGGGGAATTCGCACTCCTGGTAACCCGGACAGCCCTCCTGGTAACCCGGCCATTCAACTCAATGGGGAATTCGCACTCCTGGTAACCCAGACAGCACTCCTGGTAACCCGGACAGCCCTCCTGGTAACCCGGACAGCACTCCTGGTAACCCGGACAGCACTCCTGGTAACCAGGACAGCACTCCTGGTAACCCGGAGGGCACTCCTGGTAACCCGGACAGCACTCCTGGTAACCCGGCCATTCAACTCAATGGGGAATTCGCACTCCTGGTAATCCGGACAGCACTCTTGGTAACGCGGCCAGCCCTCCTGGTAACCCGGACAGCACTCCTGGTAACCCGGACAGCACTCCTGGTAACCCGGACAGCCCTCCTGGTAACCCGGACAGCACTCCTGGTAACCCGGACAGCACTCCTGGTAACACGGACAGTCCTCCTGGTAACCCGGACAGCACTTCTGGTAACCCGGACAGCACTCCTGGTAACCTGGCCATTCAACTCAATGGGGAATTCGCACTCCTGGTAACCCGGACAGCACTCCTGGTAACCCGGACAGCCCTCCTGGTAACCCGGACAGCACTCCTGGTAACCCGGACAGCCCTCCTGGTAACCCGGCCATTCAACTCAATGGGGAATTCGCACTCCTGGTAACCCGGACAGCACTCCTGGTAACCCGGACAGCCATCCTGGTAACCCGGACAGCACTCCTGGTAACCCAGACAGCACTCCTGGTAACACGGACAGCCCTCCTGGTAACCCGGACAGCACTCCTGGTAACCCGGACAGCCCTCCTGGTAACCCGGACAGCACTCCTGGTAACCCGGACAGCACTCCTGGTAACCCGGCCATTCAACTCAATGGGGAATTCGCACTCCTGGTAACACGGACAGCACTCCTGGTAACCCGGACAGCCCTCCTGGTAACCCAGAGGGCACTCCTGGTAACCCGGACAGCAGTCCTGGTAACCCGGCCATTCAACTCAATGGGGAATTCGCACTCCTGGTAACCCGGACAGCACTCCTGGAAACCCGGAGAGCACTCCTGGTAACCCGGACAGCCCTCCTGGTAACCCGGCAATTCAACTCAATGGGGAATTCGCACTCCTGGTAACCCGGACAGCACTCCTGGTAACCCGGACAGCACTCCTGGTAACCCGTAGGGCACTCCTGGTAACCCGGACAGCCCTCCTGGTAACTCGGACAGCACTCCTGGTAACCCGGACAGCACTCCTGGTAACCCGGACAGCCCTCCTGGTAACCCGGACAGCACTCCTGGTAACCCGGACAGCACTCCTGGTAACCCGGCCATTCAACTCAATGGGGAATTCGCACTCCTGGTAACCCGGACAGCACTCCTGGTAACCCGGACAGCCCTCCTGGTAACCCGGAGGGCACTCCTGGTAACCCGGACAGCCCTCCTGGTAACCCGGACAGCCCTCCTGGTAACCCGGACAGCAGTCCTGGTAACCCGGCCATTCAACTCAATGGGGAATTCGCACTCCTGGTAACCCAGACAGCACTCCTGGAAACCCGGAGGGCACTCCTGGTAACCCGGACAGCCCTCCTGGTAACCCGGCCATTCAACTAAATGGGGAATTCGCACTCCTGGTAACCCGGACAGCACTCCTGGTAACCCGTAGGGCACTCCTGGTAACCCGGCCAGCCCTCCTGGTAACGGACAGCACTCCTGGTAACCCGGACAGCCCTCCTGGTAACCCGGACAGCACTCCTGGTAACCCGGACAGCCCTCCTGGTAACCCGGCCATTCAACTCAATGGGGAATTCGCACTCCTGGTAACCCGGACAGCACTCCTGGTAACCCGGACAGCCATCCTGGTAACCCGGACAGCACTCCTGGTAACCCAGACAGCACTCCTGGTAACACGGACAGCCCTCCTGGTAACCCGGACAGCACTCCTGGTAACCCGGACAGCCCTCCTGGTAAGCCGGACAGCACTCCTGGTAACCCGGACAGCACTCCTGGTAACCCGGCCATTCAACTCAATGGGGAATCCGCACTCCTGGTAACCCGGACAGCACTCCTGGTAACCCGGACAGCACTCCTGGTAACCCGGACGGCCCTCCTGGTAACCCGGACAGCCATCCTGGTAACCCGGACAGCACTCCTGGTAACCCAGACAGCACTCCTGGTAACACGGACAGCCCTCCTGGTAACCCGGACAGCACTCCTGGTAACCCGGACAGCACTCCTGGTAACCCGGCCATTCAACTCAATGGGGAATCCGCACTCCTGGTAACCCGGACAGCACTCCTGGTAACCCGGACAGCACTCCTGGTAACCCGGACAGCACTCCTGGTAACCCGGACAGCCCTCCTGGTAACCCGGACAGCACTCCTGGTAACCCGGACAGCACTCCTGGTAACCCGGCCATTCAACTCAATGGGGAATTCGCACTCCTGGTAACCCGGACAGCACTCCTGGTAACCCGGACAGCCCTCCTGGTAACCCGGAGGGCACTCCTGGTAACCCGGACAGCCCTCCTGGTAACCCGGACAGCCCTCCTGGTAACCCGGACAGCAGTCCTGGTAACCCGGCCATTCAACTCAATGGGGAATTCGCACTCCTGGTAACCCAGACAGCACTCCTGGAAACCCGGAGGGCACTCCTGGTAACCCGGACAGCCCTCCTGGTAACCCGGCCATTCAACTAAATGGGGAATTCGCACTCCTGGTAACCCGGACAGCATTCCTGGTAACCCGGAGGGCACTCCTGGTAACCTGGACAGCACTCCTGGTAACCCGGAGGGCACTCCTGGTAACCCGGACAGCACTCCTGGTCACCCGGACAGCCCTCCTGGTAACCCGGACAGAAGTCCTGGTAACCCGGCCATTCAACTCAATGGGGAATTCGCACTCCTGGTAACCGGACAGCACTCCTGGTAACCCGGACAGCACTTCTGGTAACCCGTAGGGCACTCCTGGTAACCCGGACAGCCCTCCTGGTAACTCGGACAGCACTCCTGGTAACCCGGACAGCACTCCTGGTAATCCGGACAGCACTCCTGGTAACCCGGACAGCCCTCCTGGTAACCCGGACAGTAACCCGGACAGCACTCCTGGTAACCCGGCCATTCAACTCAATGGGGAATTCGCACTCCTGGTAACCCGGACAGCACTCCTGGTAACCCGGACAGCCCTCCTGGTAACCCGGAGGGCACTCCTGGTAACCCGGACAGCCCTCCTGGTAACCCGGACAGCCCTCCTGGTAACCCGGCCATTCAACTCAATGGGGAATTCGCACTCCTGGTAACCCGGACAGCACTCCTGGAAACCCGGAGGGCACTCCTGGTAACCAGGACAGCCCTCCGGGTAACCCGGCCATTCAACTAAATGGGGAATTCGCACTCCTGGTAACCCGGACAGCCCTCCTGGTAACCCGGCCATTCAACTCAATGGGGAATTCGCACTCCTGGTAACCCAGACAGCACTCCTGGTAACCCGGACAGCCCTCCTGGTAACCCGGACAGCACTCCTGGTAACCCGGACAGCACTCCTGGTAACCAGGACAGCACTCCTGGTAACCCGGAGGGCACTCCTGGTAACCCGGACAGCACTCCTGGTAACCCGGCCATTCAACTCAATGGGGAATTCGCACTCCTGGTAATCCGGACAGCACTCTTGGTAACGCGGCCAGCCCTCCTGGTAACCCGGACAGCACTCCTGGTAACCCGGACAGCACTCCTGGTAACCCGGACAGCCCTCCTGGTAACCCGGACAGCACTCCTGGTAACCCGGACAGCACTCCTGGTAACACGGACAGTCCTCCTGGTAACCCGGACAGCACTTCTGGTAACCCGGACAGCACTCCTGGTAACCTGGCCATTCAACTCAATGGGGAATTCGCACTCCTGGTAACCCGGACAGCACTCCTGGTAACCCGGACAGCCCTCCTGGTAACCCGGACAGCACTCCTGGTAACCCGGACAGCCCTCCTGGTAACCCGGCCATTCAACTCAATGGGGAATTCGCACTCCTGGTAACCCGGACAGCACTCCTGGTAACCCGGACAGCCATCCTGGTAACCCGGACAGCACTCCTGGTAACCCAGACAGCACTCCTGGTAACACGGACAGCCCTCCTGGTAACCCGGACAGCACTCCTGGTAACCCGGACAGCCCTCCTGGTAACCCGGACAGCACTCCTGGTAACCCGGACAGCACTCCTGGTAACCCGGCCATTCAACTCAATGGGGAATTCGCACTCCTGGTAACCCGGACAGCACTCCTGGTAACCCGGACAGCCCTCCTGGTAACCCAGAGGGCACTCCTGGTAACCCGGACAGCAGTCCTGGTAACCCGGCCATTCAACTCAATGGGGAATTCGCACTCCTGGTAACCCGGACAGCACTCCTGGTAACCCGTAGGGCACTCCTGGTAACCCGGCCAGCCCTCCTGGTAACGGACAGCACTCCTGGTAACCCGGACAGCACTCCTGGTAACCCGGACAGCCCTCCTGGTAACCCGGACAGCACTCCTGGTAACCCGGACAGCACTCCTGGTAACCCGGCCATTCAACTCAATGGGGAATCCGCACTCCTGGTAACCCGGACAGCACTCCTGGTAACCCGGACAGCACTCCTGGTAACCCGGACGGCCCTCCTGGTAACCCGGACAGCACTCCTGGTAACCCGGACAGCACTCCTGGTAACCCGGACAGCACTCCTGGTAACCCGGAGGGCACTCCTGGTAACCCGGACAGCACTCCTGGTAACCCGGACAGCACTCCTGGTAACCCGGAGGGCACTCCTGGTAACCCGGACAGCCCTCCTGATAACCCGGACAGCAGTCATGGTAACCCGGCCATTCAACTCAATGGGGAATTCGCACTCCTGGTAACCCGGACAGCACTCCTGGTAACACGGACAGCACTCCTGGTAACCCGGACAGCACTCCTGGTAACCCGGACAGCCCTCCTGGTAACCCGGCCATTCAACTCAATGGGGAATTCGCACTCCTGGTAACCCGGACAGCACTCCTGGTAACCCGGACAGCACTCCTGGTAACCCGGACAGCCCTCCTGATAACCCGGACAGCAGTCATGGTAACCCGGACAGCACTCCTGGTAACCCGGACAGCACTCCTGGTAACCCGGCCATTCAACTCAATGGGGAATTCACACTCCTGGTAACCTGGACAGCATTCCTGGTAACCCGGAGGGCACTCCTGGTAACCTGGACAGCACTCCTGGTAACCCGGAGGGCACTCCTGGTAACCCGGACAGCACTCCTGGTCACCCGGACAGCCCTCCTGGTAACCCGGACAGAAGTCCTGGTAACCCGGCCATTCAACTCAATGGGGAATTCGCACTCCTGGTAACCGGACAGCACTCCTGGTAACCCGGACAGCACTTCTGGTAACCCGTAGGGCACTCCTGGTAACCCGGACAGCCCTCCTGGTAACTCGGACAGCACTCCTGGTAACCCGGACAGCACTCCTGGTAATCCGGACAGCACTCCTGGTAACCCGGACAGCCCTCCTGGTAACCCGGACAGTAACCCGGACAGCACTCCTGGTAACCCGGCCATTCAACTCAATGGGGAATTCGCACTCCTGGTAACCCGGACAGCACTCCTGGTAACCCGGACAGCCCTCCTGGTAACCCGGAGGGCACTCCTGGTAACCCGGACAGCCCTCCTGGTAACCCGGACAGCCCTCCTGGTAACCCGGCCATTCAACTCAATGGGGAATTCGCACTCCTGGTAACCCGGACAGCACTCCTGGAAACCCGGAGGGCACTCCTGGTAACCAGGACAGCCCTCCGGGTAACCCGGCCATTCAACTAAATGGGGAATTCGCACTCCTGGTAACCCGGACAGCCCTCCTGGTAACCCGGCCATTCAACTCAATGGGGAATTCGCACTCCTGGTAACCCAGACAGCACTCCTGGTAACCCGGACAGCCCTCCTGGTAACCCGGACAGCACTCCTGGTAACCCGGACAGCACTCCTGGTAACCAGGACAGCACTCCTGGTAACCCGGAGGGCACTCCTGGTAACCCGGACAGCACTCCTGGTAACCCGGCCATTCAACTCAATGGGGAATTCGCACTCCTGGTAATCCGGACAGCACTCTTGGTAACGCGGCCAGCCCTCCTGGTAACCCGGACAGCACTCCTGGTAACCCGGACAGCCCTCCTGGTAACCCGGACAGCACTCCTGGTAACCCGGACAGCACTCCTGGTAACACGGACAGTCCTCCTGGTAACCCGGACAGCACTTCTGGTAACCCGGACAGCACTCCTGGTAACCTGGCCATTCAACTCAATGGGGAATTCGCACTCCTGGTAACCCGGACAGCACTCCTGGTAACCCGGACAGCCCTCCTGGTAACCCGGACAGCACTCCTGGTAACCCGGACAGCCCTCCTGGTAACCCGGCCATTCAACTCAATGGGGAATTCGCACTCCTGGTAACCCGGACAGCACTCCTGGTAACCCGGACAGCCATCCTGGTAACCCGGACAGCACTCCTGGTAACCCAGACAGCACTCCTGGTAACACGGACAGCCCTCCTGGTAACCCGGACAGCACTCCTGGTAACCCGGACAGCCCTCCTGGTAACCCGGACAGCACTCCTGGTAACCCGGACAGCACTCCTGGTAACCCGGCCATTCAACTCAATGGGGAATTCGCACTCCTGGTAACCCGGACAGCACTCCTGGTAACCCGGACAGCCCTCCTGGTAACCCGGAGGGCACTCCTGGTAACCCGGACAGCACTCCTGGTAATCCGGACAGCACTCCTGGTAACCCAGACAGCCCTCCTGGTAACCCGGACAGTAACCCGGACAGCACTCCTGGTAACCCGGCCATTCAACTCAATGGGGAATTCGCACTCCTGGTAACCCGGACAGCACTCCTGGTAACCCGGACAGCCCTCCTGGTAACCCGGAGGGCACTCCTGGTAACCCGGACAGCCCTCCTGGTAACCCGGACAGCCCTCCTGGTAACCCGGCCATTCAACTCAATGGGGAATTCGCACTCCTGGTAACCCGGACAGCACTCCTGGAAACCCGGAGGGCACTCCTGGTAACCAGGACAGCCCTCCGGGTAACCCGGCCATTCAACTAAATGGGGAATTCGCACTCCTGGTAACCCGGACAGCCCTCCTGGTAACCCGGCCATTCAACTCAATGGGGAATTCGCACTCCTGGTAACCCAGACAGCACTCCTGGTAACCCGGACAGCCCTCCTGGTAACCCGGACAGCACTCCTGGTAACCCGGACAGCACTCCTGGTAACCAGGACAGCACTCCTGGTAACCCGGAGGGCACTCCTGGTAACCCGGACAGCACTCCTGGTAACCCGGCCATTCAACTCAATGGGGAATTCGCACTCCTGGTAATCCGGACAGCACTCTTGGTAACGCGGCCAGCCCTCCTGGTAACCCGGACAGCACTCCTGGTAACCCGGACAGCACTCCTGGTAACCCGGACAGCCCTCCTGGTAACCCGGACAGCACTCCTGGTAACCCGGACAGCACTCCTGGTAACACGGACAGTCCTCCTGGTAACCCGGACAGCACTTCTGGTAACCCGGACAGCACTCCTGGTAACCTGGCCATTCAACTCAATGGGGAATTCGCACTCCTGGTAACCCGGACAGCACTCCTGGTAACCCGGACAGCCCTCCTGGTAACCCGGACAGCACTCCTGGTAACCCGGACAGCCCTCCTGGTAACCCGGCCATTCAACTCAATGGGGAATTCGCACTCCTGGTAACCCGGACAGCACTCCTGGTAACCCGGACAGCCATCCTGGTAACCCGGACAGCACTCCTGGTAACCCAGACAGCACTCCTGGTAACACGGACAGCCCTCCTGGTAACCCGGACAGCACTCCTGGTAACCCGGACAGCCCTCCTGGTAACCCGGACAGCACTCCTGGTAACCCGGACAGCACTCCTGGTAACCCGGCCATTCAACTCAATGGGGAATTCGCACTCCTGGTAACACGGACAGCACTCCTGGTAACCCGGACAGCCCTCCTGGTAACCCAGAGGGCACTCCTGGTAACCCGGACAGCAGTCCTGGTAACCCGGCCATTCAACTCAATGGGGAATTCGCACTCCTGGTAACCCGGACAGCACTCCTGGAAACCCGGAGAGCACTCCTGGTAACCCGGACAGCCCTCCTGGTAACCCGGCAATTCAACTCAATGGGGAATTCGCACTCCTGGTAACCCGGACAGCACTCCTGGTAACCCGGACAGCACTCCTGGTAACCCGTAGGGCACTCCTGGTAACCCGGACAGCCCTCCTGGTAACTCGGACAGCACTCCTGGTAACCCGGACAGCACTCCTGGTAACCCGGACAGCCCTCCTGGTAACCCGGACAGCACTCCTGGTAACCCGGACAGCACTCCTGGTAACCCGGCCATTCAACTCAATGGGGAATTCGCACTCCTGGTAACCCGGACAGCACTCCTGGTAACCCGGACAGCCCTCCTGGTAACCCGGAGGGCACTCCTGGTAACCCGGACAGCCCTCCTGGTAACCCGGACAGCCCTCCTGGTAACCCGGACAGCAGTCCTGGTAACCCGGCCATTCAACTCAATGGGGAATTCGCACTCCTGGTAACCCAGACAGCACTCCTGGAAACCCGGAGGGCACTCCTGGTAACCCGGACAGCCCTCCTGGTAACCCGGCCATTCAACTAAATGGGGAATTCGCACTCCTGGTAACCCGGACAGCCCTCCTGGTAACCCGGCCATTCAACTCAATGGGGAATTCGCACTCCTGGTAACCCAGACAGCACTCCTGGTAACCCGGACAGCCCTCCTGGTAACCCGGACAGCACTCCTGGTAACCCGGAGGGCACTCCTGGTAACCCGGACAGCCCTCCTGGTAACTCGGACAGCACTCCTGGTAACCCGGCCATTCAACTCAATGGGGAATTCGCACTCCTGGTAACCCGGACAGCACTCCTGGTAACCCGGACAGCCCTCCTGGTAACCCGGAGGGCACTCCTGGTAACCCGGACAGCCCTCCTGGTAACCCGGACAGCAGTCCTGGTAACCCGGCCATTCAACTCAATGGGGAATTCGCACTCCTGGTAACCCGGACAGCACTCCTGGAAACCCGGAGGGCACTCCTGGTAACCCGGACAGCCCTCCTGGTAACCCGGCCATTCAACTAAATGGGGAATTCGCACTCCTGGTAACCCGGACAGCCCTCCTGGTAACCCGGCCATTCAACTCAATGGGGAATTCGCACTCCTGGTAACCCAGACAGCACTCCTGGTAACCCGGACAGCCCTCCTGGTAACCCGGACAGCACTCCTGGTAACCCGGAGGGCACTCCTGGTAACCCGGACAGCCCTCCTGGTAACTCGGACAGCACTCCTGGTAACCCGGACAGCACTCCTGGTAACCCGGACAGCACTCCTGTTAATCCGGACAGCACTCCTGGTAACCCGGACAGCCCTCCTGGTAACCCGGACAGCACTCCTGGTAACCCGGCCATTCAACTCAATGGGGAATTCGCACTCCTGGTAACCTGGACAGCATTCCTGGTAACCCGGAGGGCACTCCTGGTAACCTGGACAGCACTCCTGGTAACCCGGAGGGCACTCCTGGTAACCCGGACAGCACTCCTGGTCACCCGGACAGCCCTCCTGGTAACCCGGACAGAAGTCCTGGTAACCCGGCCATTCAACTCAATGGGGAATTCGCACTCCTGGTAACCCGGACAGCACTCCTGGTAACCCGTAGGGCACTCCTGGTAACCCGGCCAGCCCTCCTGGTAACGGACAGCACTCCTGGTAACCCGGACAGCACTCCTGGTAACCCGGACAGCCCTCCTGGTAACCCGGACAGCACTCCTGGTAACCCGGACAGCCCTCCTGGTAACCCGGCCATTCAACTCAATGGGGAATTCGCACTCCTGGTAACCCGGACAGCACTCCTGGTAACCCGGAGGGCACTCCTGGTAACCCGGACAGCCCTCCTGGTAACCCGGACAGCCCTCCTGGTAACCCGGACAGCCCTCCTGGTAACCCGGACAGCCCTCCTGGTAACCCGGACAGCACTCCTGGTAACCCGGACAGCCCTCCTGGTAACCCGGCCATTCAACTCAATGGGGAATTCGCACTCCTGGTAACCCGGACAGCACTCCTGGTAACCCGGACAGCCATCCTGGTAACCCGGACAGCACTCCTGGTAACCCAGACAGCACTCCTGGTAACACGGACAGCCCTCCTGGTAACCCGGACAGCACTCCTGGTAACCCGGACAGCCCTCCTGGTAACCCGGACAGCACTCCTGGTAACCCGGACAGCACTCCTGGTAACCCGGCCATTCAACTCAATGGGGAATCCGCACTCCTGGTAACCCGGACAGCACTCCTGGTAACCCGGACAGCACTCCTGGTAACCCGTAGGGCACTCCTGGTAACCCGGCCAGCCCTCCTGGTAACGGACAGCACTCCTGGTAACCCGGACAGCACTCCTGGTAACCCGGACAGCCCTCCTGGTAACCCGGACAGCACTCCTGGTAACCCGGACAGCACTCCTGGTAACCCGGCCATTCAACTCAATGGGGAATCCGCACTCCTGGTAACCCGGACAGCACTCCTGGTAACCCGGACAGCACTCCTGGTAACCCGGACGGCCCTCCTGGTAACCCGGACAGCACTCCTGGTAACCCGGACAGCACTCCTGGTAACCCGGACAGCACTCCTGGTAACCCGGAGGGCACTCCTGGTAACCCGGACAGCACTCCTGGTAACCCGGACAGCACTCCTGGTAACCCGGAGGGCACTCCTGGTAACCCGGACAGCCCTCCTGATAACCCGGACAGCAGTCATGGTAACCCGGCCATTCAACTCAATGGGGAATTCGCACTCCTGGTAACCCGGACAGCACTCCTGGTAACACGGACAGCACTCCTGGTAACCCGGACAGCACTCCTGGTAACCCGGACAGCCCTCCTGGTAACCCGGCCATTCAACTCAATGGGGAATTCGCACTCCTGGTAACCCGGACAGCACTCCTGGTAACCCGGACAGCACTCCTGGTAACCCGGACAGCCCTCCTGATAACCCGGACAGCAGTCATGGTAACCCGGACAGCACTCCTGGTAACCCGGACAGCACTCCTGGTAACCCGGCCATTCAACTCAATGGGGAATTCACACTCCTGGTAACCTGGACAGCATTCCTGGTAACCCGGAGGGCACTCCTGGTAACCTGGACAGCACTCCTGGTAACCCGGACAGAAGTCCTGGTAACCCGGCCATTCAACTCAATGGGGAATTCGCACTCCTGGTAACCGGACAGCACTCCTGGTAACCCGGACAGCACTTCTGGTAACCCGTAGGGCACTCCTGGTAACCCGGACAGCCCTCCTGGTAACTCGGACAGCACTCCTGGTAACCCGGACAGCACTCCTGGTAATCCGGACAGCACTCCTGGTAACCCGGACAGCCCTCCTGGTAACCCGGACAGTAACCCGGACAGCACTCCTGGTAACCCGGCCATTCAACTCAATGGGGAATTCGCACTCCTGGTAACCCGGACAGCACTCCTGGTAACCCGGACAGCCCTCCTGGTAACCCGGAGGGCACTCCTGGTAACCCGGACAGCCCTCCTGGTAACCCGGACAGCCCTCCTGGTAACCCGGACAGCCCTCCTGGTAACCCGGACAGCCCTCCTGGTAACCCGGACAGCACTCCTGGTAACCCGGACAGCCCTCCTGGTAACCCGGACAGCACTCCTGGTAACCCGGAGGGCACTCCTGGTAACCCGGACAGCCCTCCTGGTAACTCGGACAGCACTCCTGGTAACCCGGACAGCACTCCTGGTAACCCGGACAGCACTCCTGTTAATCCGGACAGCACTCCTGGTAACCCGGACAGCCCTCCTGGTAACCCGGACAGCACTCCTGGTAACCCGGCCATTCAACTCAATGGGGAATTCGCACTCCTGGTAACCTGGACAGCATTCCTGGTAACCCGGAGGGCACTCCTGGTAACCTGGACAGCACTCCTGGTAACCCGGAGGGCACTCCTGGTAACCCGGACAGCACTCCTGGTCACCCGGACAGCCCTCCTGGTAACCCGGACAGAAGTCCTGGTAACCCGGCCATTCAACTCAATGGGGAATTCGCACTCCTGGTAACCCGGACAGCACTCCTGGTAACCCGTAGGGCACTCCTGGTAACCCGGCCAGCCCTCCTGGTAACGGACAGCACTCCTGGTAACCCGGACAGCACTCCTGGTAACCCGGACAGCCCTCCTGGTAACCCGGACAGCACTCCTGGTAACCCGGACAGCCCTCCTGGTAACCCGGCCATTCAACTCAATGGGGAATTCGCACTCCTGGTAACCCGGACAGCACTCCTGGTAACCCGGAGGGCACTCCTGGTAACCCGGACAGCCCTCCTGGTAACCCGGACAGCCCTCCTGGTAACCCGGCCATTCAACTCAATGGGGAATTCGCACTCCTGGTAATCCGGACAGCACTCTTGGTAACGCGGCCAGCCCTCCTGGTAACCCGGACAGCACTCCTGGTAACCAGGACAGCACTCCTGGTAACCCGGAGGGCACTCCTGGTAACCCGGACAGCACTCCTGGTAACCCGGCCATTCAACTCAATGGGGAATTCGCACTCCTGGTAATCCGGACAGCACTCTTGGTAACGCGGCCAGCCCTCCTGGTAACCCGGACAGCACTCCTGGTAACCCGGACAGCACTCCTGGTAACCCGGACAGCCCTCCTGGTAACCCGGACAGCACTCCTGGTAACCCGGACAGCACTCCTGGTAACACGGACAGTCCTCCTGGTAACCCGGACAGCACTTCTGGTAACCCGGACAGCACTCCTGGTAACCTGGCCATTCAACTCAATGGGGAATTCGCACTCCTGGTAACCCGGACAGCACTCCTGGTAACCCGGACAGCCCTCCTGGTAACCCGGACAGCACTCCTGGTAACCCGGACAGCCCTCCTGGTAACCCGGCCATTCAACTCAATGGGGAATTCGCACTCCTGGTAACCCGGACAGCACTCCTGGTAACCCGGACAGCCATCCTGGTAACCCGGACAGCACTCCTGGTAACCCAGACAGCACTCCTGGTAACACGGACAGCCCTCCTGGTAACCCGGACAGCACTCCTGGTAACCCGGACAGCCCTCCTGGTAACCCGGACAGCACTCCTGGTAACCCGGACAGCACTCCTGGTAACCCGGCCATTCAACTCAATGGGGAATTCGCACTCCTGGTAACACGGACAGCACTCCTGGTAACCCGGACAGCCCTCCTGGTAACCCAGAGGGCACTCCTGGTAACCCGGACAGCAGTCCTGGTAACCCGGCCATTCAACTCAATGGGGAATTCGCACTCCTGGTAACCCGGACAGCACTCCTGGAAACCCGGAGAGCACTCCTGGTAACCCGGACAGCCCTCCTGGTAACCCGGCAATTCAACTCAATGGGGAATTCGCACTCCTGGTAACCCGGACAGCACTCCTGGTAACCCGGACAGCACTCCTGGTAACCCGTAGGGCACTCCTGGTAACCCGGACAGCCCTCCTGGTAACTCGGACAGCACTCCTGGTAACCCGGACAGCACTCCTGGTAACCCGGACAGCCCTCCTGGTAACCCGGACAGCACTCCTGGTAACCCGGACAGCACTCCTGGTAACCCGGCCATTCAACTCAATGGGGAATTCGCACTCCTGGTAACCCGGACAGCACTCCTGGTAACCCGGACAGCCCTCCTGGTAACCCGGAGGGCACTCCTGGTAACCCGGACAGCCCTCCTGGTAACCCGGACAGCCCTCCTGGTAACCCGGACAGCAGTCCTGGTAACCCGGCCATTCAACTCAATGGGGAATTCGCACTCCTGGTAACCCAGACAGCACTCCTGGAAACCCGGAGGGCACTCCTGGTAACCCGGACAGCCCTCCTGGTAACCCGGCCATTCAACTAAATGGGGAATTCGCACTCCTGGTAACCCGGACAGCCCTCCTGGTAACCCGGCCATTCAACTCAATGGGGAATTCGCACTCCTGGTAACCCAGACAGCACTCCTGGTAACCCGGACAGCCCTCCTGGTAACCCGGACAGCACTCCTGGTAACCCGGAGGGCACTCCTGGTAACCCGGACAGCCCTCCTGGTAACTCGGACAGCACTCCTGGTAACCCGGCCATTCAACTCAATGGGGAATTCGCACTCCTGGTAACCCGGACAGCACTCCTGGTAACCCGGACAGCCCTCCTGGTAACCCGGAGGGCACTCCTGGTAACCCGGACAGCCCTCCTGGTAACCCGGACAGCAGTCCTGGTAACCCGGCCATTCAACTCAATGGGGAATTCGCACTCCTGGTAACCCGGACAGCACTCCTGGAAACCCGGAGGGCACTCCTGGTAACCCGGACAGCCCTCCTGGTAACCCGGCCATTCAACTAAATGGGGAATTCGCACTCCTGGTAACCCGGACAGCCCTCCTGGTAACCCGGCCATTCAACTCAATGGGGAATTCGCACTCCTGGTAACCCAGACAGCACTCCTGGTAACCCGGACAGCCCTCCTGGTAACCCGGACAGCACTCCTGGTAACCCGGAGGGCACTCCTGGTAACCCGGACAGCCCTCCTGGTAACTCGGACAGCACTCCTGGTAACCCGGACAGCACTCCTGGTAACCCGGACAGCACTCCTGTTAATCCGGACAGCACTCCTGGTAACCCGGACAGCCCTCCTGGTAACCCGGACAGCACTCCTGGTAACCCGGCCATTCAACTCAATGGGGAATTCGCACTCCTGGTAACCTGGACAGCATTCCTGGTAACCCGGAGGGCACTCCTGGTAACCTGGACAGCACTCCTGGTAACCCGGAGGGCACTCCTGGTAACCCGGACAGCACTCCTGGTCACCCGGACAGCCCTCCTGGTAACCCGGACAGAAGTCCTGGTAACCCGGCCATTCAACTCAATGGGGAATTCGCACTCCTGGTAACCCGGACAGCACTCCTGGTAACCCGTAGGGCACTCCTGGTAACCCGGCCAGCCCTCCTGGTAACGGACAGCACTCCTGGTAACCCGGACAGCACTCCTGGTAACCCGGACAGCCCTCCTGGTAACCCGGACAGCACTCCTGGTAACCCGGACAGCCCTCCTGGTAACCCGGCCATTCAACTCAATGGGGAATTCGCACTCCTGGTAACCCGGACAGCACTCCTGGTAACCCGGAGGGCACTCCTGGTAACCCGGACAGCCCTCCTGGTAACCCGGACAGCCCTCCTGGTAACCCGGACAGCCCTCCTGGTAACCCGGACAGCCCTCCTGGTAACCCGGACAGCACTCCTGGTAACCCGGACAGCCCTCCTGGTAACCCGGCCATTCAACTCAATGGGGAATTCGCACTCCTGGTAACCCGGACAGCACTCCTGGTAACCCGGACAGCCATCCTGGTAACCCGGACAGCACTCCTGGTAACCCAGACAGCACTCCTGGTAACACGGACAGCCCTCCTGGTAACCCGGACAGCACTCCTGGTAACCCGGACAGCCCTCCTGGTAACCCGGACAGCACTCCTGGTAACCCGGACAGCACTCCTGGTAACCCGGCCATTCAACTCAATGGGGAATCCGCACTCCTGGTAACCCGGACAGCACTCCTGGTAACCCGGACAGCACTCCTGGTAACCCGTAGGGCACTCCTGGTAACCCGGCCAGCCCTCCTGGTAACGGACAGCACTCCTGGTAACCCGGACAGCACTCCTGGTAACCCGGACAGCCCTCCTGGTAACCCGGACAGCACTCCTGGTAACCCGGACAGCACTCCTGGTAACCCGGCCATTCAACTCAATGGGGAATCCGCACTCCTGGTAACCCGGACAGCACTCCTGGTAACCCGGACAGCACTCCTGGTAACCCGGACGGCCCTCCTGGTAACCCGGACAGCACTCCTGGTAACCCGGACAGCACTCCTGGTAACCCGGACAGCACTCCTGGTAACCCGGAGGGCACTCCTGGTAACCCGGACAGCACTCCTGGTAACCCGGACAGCACTCCTGGTAACCCGGAGGGCACTCCTGGTAACCCGGACAGCCCTCCTGATAACCCGGACAGCAGTCATGGTAACCCGGCCATTCAACTCAATGGGGAATTCGCACTCCTGGTAACCCGGACAGCACTCCTGGTAACACGGACAGCACTCCTGGTAACCCGGACAGCACTCCTGGTAACCCGGACAGCCCTCCTGGTAACCCGGCCATTCAACTCAATGGGGAATTCGCACTCCTGGTAACCCGGACAGCACTCCTGGTAACCCGGACAGCACTCCTGGTAACCCGGACAGCCCTCCTGATAACCCGGACAGCAGTCATGGTAACCCGGACAGCACTCCTGGTAACCCGGACAGCACTCCTGGTAACCCGGCCATTCAACTCAATGGGGAATTCACACTCCTGGTAACCTGGACAGCATTCCTGGTAACCCGGAGGGCACTCCTGGTAACCTGGACAGCACTCCTGGTAACCCGGAGGGCACTCCTGGTAACCCGGACAGCACTCCTGGTCACCCGGACAGCCCTCCTGGTAACCCGGACAGAAGTCCTGGTAACCCGGCCATTCAACTCAATGGGGAATTCGCACTCCTGGTAACCGGACAGCACTCCTGGTAACCCGGACAGCACTTCTGGTAACCCGTAGGGCACTCCTGGTAACCCGGACAGCCCTCCTGGTAACTCGGACAGCACTCCTGGTAACCCGGACAGCACTCCTGGTAATCCGGACAGCACTCCTGGTAACCCGGACAGCCCTCCTGGTAACCCGGACAGTAACCCGGACAGCACTCCTGGTAACCCGGCCATTCAACTCAATGGGGAATTCGCACTCCTGGTAACCCGGACAGCACTCCTGGTAACCCGGACAGCCCTCCTGGTAACCCGGAGGGCACTCCTGGTAACCCGGACAGCCCTCCTGGTAACCCGGACAGCCCTCCTGGTAACCCGGACAGCCCTCCTGGTAACCCGGACAGCCCTCCTGGTAACCCGGACAGCACTCCTGGTAACCCGGACAGCCCTCCTGGTAACCCGGACAGCACTCCTGGTAACCCGGAGGGCACTCCTGGTAACCCGGACAGCCCTCCTGGTAACTCGGACAGCACTCCTGGTAACCCGGACAGCACTCCTGGTAACCCGGACAGCACTCCTGTTAATCCGGACAGCACTCCTGGTAACCCGGACAGCCCTCCTGGTAACCCGGACAGCACTCCTGGTAACCCGGCCATTCAACTCAATGGGGAATTCGCACTCCTGGTAACCTGGACAGCATTCCTGGTAACCCGGAGGGCACTCCTGGTAACCTGGACAGCACTCCTGGTAACCCGGAGGGCACTCCTGGTAACCCGGACAGCACTCCTGGTCACCCGGACAGCCCTCCTGGTAACCCGGACAGAAGTCCTGGTAACCCGGCCATTCAACTCAATGGGGAATTCGCACTCCTGGTAACCCGGACAGCACTCCTGGTAACCCGTAGGGCACTCCTGGTAACCCGGCCAGCCCTCCTGGTAACGGACAGCACTCCTGGTAACCCGGACAGCACTCCTGGTAACCCGGACAGCCCTCCTGGTAACCCGGACAGCACTCCTGGTAACCCGGACAGCCCTCCTGGTAACCCGGCCATTCAACTCAATGGGGAATTCGCACTCCTGGTAACCCGGACAGCACTCCTGGTAACCCGGAGGGCACTCCTGGTAACCCGGACAGCCCTCCTGGTAACCCGGACAGCCCTCCTGGTAACCCGGACAGCCCTCCTGGTAACCCGGACAGCCCTCCTGGTAACCCGGACAGCACTCCTGGTAACCCGGACAGCCCTCCTGGTAACCCGGCCATTCAACTCAATGGGGAATTCGCACTCCTGGTAACCCGGACAGCACTCCTGGTAACCCGGACAGCCATCCTGGTAACCCGGACAGCACTCCTGGTAACCCAGACAGCACTCCTGGTAACACGGACAGCCCTCCTGGTAACCCGGACAGCACTCCTGGTAACCCGGACAGCCCTCCTGGTAACCCGGACAGCACTCCTGGTAACCCGGACAGCACTCCTGGTAACCCGGCCATTCAACTCAATGGGGAATCCGCACTCCTGGTAACCCGGACAGCACTCCTGGTAACCCGGACAGCACTCCTGGTAACCCGTAGGGCACTCCTGGTAACCCGGCCAGCCCTCCTGGTAACGGACAGCACTCCTGGTAACCCGGACAGCACTCCTGGTAACCCGGACAGCCCTCCTGGTAACCCGGACAGCACTCCTGGTAACCCGGACAGCACTCCTGGTAACCCGGCCATTCAACTCAATGGGGAATCCGCACTCCTGGTAACCCGGACAGCACTCCTGGTAACCCGGACAGCACTCCTGGTAACCCGGACGGCCCTCCTGGTAACCCGGACAGCACTCCTGGTAACCCGGACAGCACTCCTGGTAACCCGGACAGCACTCCTGGTAACCCGGAGGGCACTCCTGGTAACCCGGACAGCACTCCTGGTAACCCGGACAGCACTCCTGGTAACCCGGAGGGCACTCCTGGTAACCCGGACAGCCCTCCTGATAACCCGGACAGCAGTCATGGTAACCCGGCCATTCAACTCAATGGGGAATTCGCACTCCTGGTAACCCGGACAGCACTCCTGGTAACACGGACAGCACTCCTGGTAACCCGGACAGCACTCCTGGTAACCCGGACAGCCCTCCTGGTAACCCGGCCATTCAACTCAATGGGGAATTCGCACTCCTGGTAACCCGGACAGCACTCCTGGTAACCCGGACAGCACTCCTGGTAACCCGGACAGCCCTCCTGATAACCCGGACAGCAGTCATGGTAACCCGGACAGCACTCCTGGTAACCCGGACAGCACTCCTGGTAACCCGGCCATTCAACTCAATGGGGAATTCACACTCCTGGTAACCTGGACAGCATTCCTGGTAACCCGGAGGGCACTCCTGGTAACCTGGACAGCACTCCTGGTAACCCGGAGGGCACTCCTGGTAACCCGGACAGCACTCCTGGTCACCCGGACAGCCCTCCTGGTAACCCGGACAGAAGTCCTGGTAACCCGGCCATTCAACTCAATGGGGAATTCGCACTCCTGGTAACCGGACAGCACTCCTGGTAACCCGGACAGCACTTCTGGTAACCCGTAGGGCACTCCTGGTAACCCGGACAGCCCTCCTGGTAACTCGGACAGCACTCCTGGTAACCCGGACAGCACTCCTGGTAATCCGGACAGCACTCCTGGTAACCCGGACAGCCCTCCTGGTAACCCGGACAGTAACCCGGACAGCACTCCTGGTAACCCGGCCATTCAACTCAATGGGGAATTCGCACTCCTGGTAACCCGGACAGCACTCCTGGTAACCCGGACAGCCCTCCTGGTAACCCGGAGGGCACTCCTGGTAACCCGGACAGCCCTCCTGGTAACCCGGACAGCCCTCCTGGTAACCCGGCCATTCAACTCAATGGGGAATTCGCACTCCTGGTAACCCGGACAGCACTCCTGGAAACCCGGAGGGCACTCCTGGTAACCCGGCCAGCCCTCCTGGTAACGGACAGCACTCCTGGTAACCCGGACAGCACTCCTGGTAACCCGGACAGCCCTCCTGGTAACCCGGACAGCACTCCTGGTAACCCGGACAGCACTCCTGGTAACCCGGCCATTCAACTCAATGGGGAATCCGCACTCCTGGTAACCCGGACAGCACTCCTGGTAACCCGGACAGCACTCCTGGTAACCCGGACGGCCCTCCTGGTAACCCGGACAGCACTCCTGGTAACCCGGACAGCACTCCTGGTAACCCGGACAGCACTCCTGGTAACCCGGAGGGCACTCCTGGTAACCCGGACAGCACTCCTGGTAACCCGGACAGCACTCCTGGTAACCCGGAGGGCACTCCTGGTAACCCGGACAGCCCTCCTGATAACCCGGACAGCAGTCATGGTAACCCGGCCATTCAACTCAATGGGGAATTCGCACTCCTGGTAACCCGGACAGCACTCCTGGTAACACGGACAGCACTCCTGGTAACCCGGACAGCACTCCTGGTAACCCGGACAGCCCTCCTGGTAACCCGGCCATTCAACTCAATGGGGAATTCGCACTCCTGGTAACCCGGACAGCACTCCTGGTAACCCGGACAGCACTCCTGGTAACCCGGACAGCCCTCCTGATAACCCGGACAGCAGTCATGGTAACCCGGACAGCACTCCTGGTAACCCGGACAGCACTCCTGGTAACCCGGCCATTCAACTCAATGGGGAATTCACACTCCTGGTAACCTGGACAGCATTCCTGGTAACCCGGAGGGCACTCCTGGTAACCTGGACAGCACTCCTGGTAACCCGGAGGGCACTCCTGGTAACCCGGACAGCACTCCTGGTCACCCGGACAGCCCTCCTGGTAACCCGGACAGAAGTCCTGGTAACCCGGCCATTCAACTCAATGGGGAATTCGCACTCCTGGTAACCGGACAGCACTCCTGGTAACCCGGACAGCACTTCTGGTAACCCGTAGGGCACTCCTGGTAACCCGGACAGCCCTCCTGGTAACTCGGACAGCACTCCTGGTAACCCGGACAGCACTCCTGGTAATCCGGACAGCACTCCTGGTAACCCGGACAGCCCTCCTGGTAACCCGGACAGTAACCCGGACAGCACTCCTGGTAACCCGGCCATTCAACTCAATGGGGAATTCGCACTCCTGGTAACCCGGACAGCACTCCTGGTAACCCGGACAGCCCTCCTGGTAACCCGGAGGGCACTCCTGGTAACCCGGACAGCCCTCCTGGTAACCCGGACAGCCCTCCTGGTAACCCGGCCATTCAACTCAATGGGGAATTCGCACTCCTGGTAACCCGGACAGCACTCCTGGAAACCCGGAGGGCACTCCTGGTAACCAGGACAGCCCTCCGGGTAACCCGGCCATTCAACTAAATGGGGAATTCGCACTCCTGGTAACCCGGACAGCCCTCCTGGTAACCCGGCCATTCAACTCAATGGGGAATTCGCACTCCTGGTAACCCAGACAGCACTCCTGGTAACCCGGACAGCCCTCCTGGTAACCCGGACAGCACTCCTGGTAACCCGGACAGCACTCCTGGTAACCAGGACAGCACTCCTGGTAACCCGGAGGGCACTCCTGGTAACCCGGACAGCACTCCTGGTAACCCGGCCATTCAACTCAATGGGGAATTCGCACTCCTGGTAATCCGGACAGCACTCTTGGTAACGCGGCCAGCCCTCCTGGTAACCCGGACAGCACTCCTGGTAACCCGGACAGCACTCCTGGTAACCCGGACAGCCCTCCTGGTAACCCGGACAGCACTCCTGGTAACCCGGACAGCACTCCTGGTAACCCGGACAGCCCTCCTGGTAACCCGGACAGCACTCCTGGTAACCCGGACAGCACTCCTGGTAACCCGGCCATTCAACTCAATGGGGAATTCGCACTCCTGGTAACACGGACAGCACTCCTGGTAACCCGGACAGCCCTCCTGGTAACCCAGAGGGCACTCCTGGTAACCCGGACAGCAGTCCTGGTAACCCGGCCATTCAACTCAATGGGGAATTCGCACTCCTGGTAACCCGGACAGCACTCCTGGAAACCCGGAGAGCACTCCTGGTAACCCGGACAGCCCTCCTGGTAACCCGGCAATTCAACTCAATGGGGAATTCGCACTCCTGGTAACCCGGACAGCACTCCTGGTAACCCGGACAGCACTCCTGGTAACCCGTAGGGCACTCCTGGTAACCCGGACAGCCCTCCTGGTAACTCGGACAGCACTCCTGGTAACCCGGACAGCACTCCTGGTAACCCGGACAGCCCTCCTGGTAACCCGGACAGCACTCCTGGTAACCCGGACAGCACTCCTGGTAACCCGGCCATTCAACTCAATGGGGAATTCGCACTCCTGGTAACCCGGACAGCACTCCTGGTAACCCGGACAGCCCTCCTGGTAACCCGGAGGGCACTCCTGGTAACCCGGACAGCCCTCCTGGTAACCCGGACAGCCCTCCTGGTAACCCGGGCAGCAGTCCTGGTAACCCGGCCATTCAACTCAATGGGGAATTCGCACTCCTGGTAACCCAGACAGCACTCCTGGAAACCCGGAGGGCACTCCTGGTAACCCGGACAGCCCTCCTGGTAACCCGGCCATTCAACTAAATGGGGAATTCGCACTCCTGGTAACCCGGACAGCCCTCCTGGTAACCCGGCCATTCAACTCAATGGGGAATTCGCACTCCTGGTAACCCAGACAGCACTCCTGGTAACCCGGACAGCCCTCCTGGTAACCCGGACAGCACTCCTGGTAACCCGGAGGGCACTCCTGGTAACCCGGACAGCCCTCCTGGTAACTCGGACAGCACTCCTGGTAACCCGGCCATTCAACTCAATGGGGAATTCGCACTCCTGGTAACCCGGACAGCACTCCTGGTAACCCGGACAGCCCTCCTGGTAACCCGGAGGGCACTCCTGGTAACCCGGACAGCCCTCCTGGTAACCCGGACAGCAGTCCTGGTAACCCGGCCATTCAACTCAATGGGGAATTCGCACTCCTGGTAACCCGGACAGCACTCCTGGAAACCCGGAGGGCACTCCTGGTAACCCGGACAGCCCTCCTGGTAACCCGGCCATTCAACTAAATGGGGAATTCGCACTCCTGGTAACCCGGACAGCCCTCCTGGTAACCCGGCCATTCAACTCAATGGGGAATTCGCACTCCTGGTAACCCAGACAGCACTCCTGGTAACCCGGACAGCCCTCCTGGTAACCCGGACAGCACTCCTGGTAACCCGGAGGGCACTCCTGGTAACCCGGACAGCCCTCCTGGTAACTCGGACAGCACTCCTGGTAACCCGGACAGCACTCCTGGTAACCCGGACAGCACTCCTGTTAATCCGGACAGCACTCCTGGTAACCCGGACAGCCCTCCTGGTAACCCGGACAGCACTCCTGGTAACCCGGCCATTCAACTCAATGGGGAATTCGCACTCCTGGTAACCCAGACAGCACTCCTGGAAACCCGGAGGGCACTCCTGGTAACCCGGACAGCCCTCCTGGTAACCCGGCCATTCAACTAAATGGGGAATTCGCACTCCTGGTAACCCGGACAGCCCTCCTGGTAACCCGGCCATTCAACTCAATGGGGAATTCGCACTCCTGGTAACCCAGACAGCACTCCTGGTAACCCGGACAGCCCTCCTGGTAACCCGGACAGCACTCCTGGTAACCCGGAGGGCACTCCTGGTAACCCGGACAGCCCTCCTGGTAACTCGGACAGCACTCCTGGTAACCCGGCCATTCAACTCAATGGGGAATTCGCACTCCTGGTAACCCGGACAGCACTCCTGGTAACCCGGACAGCCCTCCTGGTAACCCGGAGGGCACTCCTGGTAACCCGGACAGCCCTCCTGGTAACCCGGACAGCAGTCCTGGTAACCCGGCCATTCAACTCAATGGGGAATTCGCACTCCTGGTAACCCGGACAGCACTCCTGGAAACCCGGAGGGCACTCCTGGTAACCCGGACAGCCCTCCTGGTAACCCGGCCATTCAACTAAATGGGGAATTCGCACTCCTGGTAACCCGGACAGCCCTCCTGGTAACCCGGCCATTCAACTCAATGGGGAATTCGCACTCCTGGTAACCCAGACAGCACTCCTGGTAACCCGGACAGCCCTCCTGGTAACCCGGACAGCACTCCTGGTAACCCGGAGGGCACTCCTGGTAACCCGGACAGCCCTCCTGGTAACTCGGACAGCACTCCTGGTAACCCGGACAGCACTCCTGGTAACCCGGACAGCACTCCTGTTAATCCGGACAGCACTCCTGGTAACCCGGACAGCCCTCCTGGTAACCCGGACAGCACTCCTGGTAACCCGGCCATTCAACTCAATGGGGAATTCGCACTCCTGGTAACCTGGACAGCATTCCTGGTAACCCGGAGGGCACTCCTGGTAACCTGGACAGCACTCCTGGTAACCCGGAGGGCACTCCTGGTAACCCGGCCAGCCCTCCTGGTAACGGACAGCACTCCTGGTAACCCGGACAGCACTCCTGGTAACCCGGACAGCCCTCCTGGTAACCCGGACAGCACTCCTGGTAACCCGGACAGCCCTCCTGGTAACCCGGCCATTCAACTCAATGGGGAATTCGCACTCCTGGTAACCCGGACAGCACTCCTGGTAACCCGGAGGGCACTCCTGGTAACCCGGACAGCCCTCCTGGTAACCCGGACAGCCCTCCTGGTAACCCGGACAGCCCTCCTGGTAACCCGGACAGCCCTCCTGGTAACCCGGACAGCACTCCTGGTAACCCGGACAGCCCTCCTGGTAACCCGGCCATTCAACTCAATGGGGAATTCGCACTCCTGGTAACCCGGACAGCACTCCTGGTAACCCGGACAGCCATCCTGGTAACCCGGACAGCACTCCTGGTAACCCAGACAGCACTCCTGGTAACACGGACAGCCCTCCTGGTAACCCGGACAGCACTCCTGGTAACCCGGACAGCCCTCCGGGTAACCCGGACAGCACTCCTGGTAACCCGGACAGCACTCCTGGTAACCCGGCCATTCAACTCAATGGGGAATCCGCACTCCTGGTAACCCGGACAGCACTCCTGGTAACCCGGACAGCACTCCTGGTAACCCGGACAGCACTCCTGGTAACCCGGACAGCACTCCTGGTAATCCGGACAGCACTCCTGGTAACCCGGACAGCCCTCCTGGTAACCCGGACAGTAACCCGGACAGCACTCCTGGTAACCCGGCCATTCAACTCAATGGGGAATTCGCACTCCTGGTAACCCGGACAGCACTCCTGGTAACCCGGACAGCCCTCCTGGTAACCCGGAGGGCACTCCTGGTAACCCGGACAGCCCTCCTGGTAACCCGGACAGCCCTCCTGGTAACCCGGCCATTCAACTCAATGGGGAATTCGCACTCCTGGTAACCCGGACAGCACTCCTGGAAACCCGGAGGGCACTCCTGGTAACCAGGACAGCCCTCCGGGTAACCCGGCCATTCAACTAAATGGGGAATTCGCACTCCTGGTAACCCGGACAGCCCTCCTGGTAACCCGGCCATTCAACTCAATGGGGAATTCGCACTCCTGGTAACCCAGACAGCACTCCTGGTAACCCGGACAGCCCTCCTGGTAACCCGGACAGCACTCCTGGTAACCCGGACAGCACTCCTGGTAACCAGGACAGCACTCCTGGTAACCCGGAGGGCACTCCTGGTAACCCGGACAGCACTCCTGGTAACCCGGCCATTCAACTCAATGGGGAATTCGCACTCCTGGTAATCCGGACAGCACTCTTGGTAACGCGGCCAGCCCTCCTGGTAACCCGGACAGCACTCCTGGTAACCCGGACAGCACTCCTGGTAACCCGGACAGCCCTCCTGGTAACCCGGACAGCACTCCTGGTAACCCGGACAGCACTCCTGGTAACCCGGACAGCCCTCCTGGTAACCCGGACAGCACTCCTGGTAACCCGGACAGCACTCCTGGTAACCCGGCCATTCAACTCAATGGGGAATTCGCACTCCTGGTAACACGGACAGCACTCCTGGTAACCCGGACAGCCCTCCTGGTAACCCAGAGGGCACTCCTGGTAACCCGGACAGCAGTCCTGGTAACCCGGCCATTCAACTCAATGGGGAATTCGCACTCCTGGTAACCCGGACAGCACTCCTGGAAACCCGGAGAGCACTCCTGGTAACCCGGACAGCCCTCCTGGTAACCCGGCAATTCAACTCAATGGGGAATTCGCACTCCTGGTAACCCGGACAGCACTCCTGGTAACCCGGACAGCACTCCTGGTAACCCGTAGGGCACTCCTGGTAACCCGGACAGCCCTCCTGGTAACTCGGACAGCACTCCTGGTAACCCGGACAGCACTCCTGGTAACCCGGACAGCCCTCCTGGTAACCCGGACAGCACTCCTGGTAACCCGGACAGCACTCCTGGTAACCCGGCCATTCAACTCAATGGGGAATTCGCACTCCTGGTAACCCGGACAGCACTCCTGGTAACCCGGACAGCCCTCCTGGTAACCCGGAGGGCACTCCTGGTAACCCGGACAGCCCTCCTGGTAACCCGGACAGCCCTCCTGGTAACCCGGGCAGCAGTCCTGGTAACCCGGCCATTCAACTCAATGGGGAATTCGCACTCCTGGTAACCCAACACAGCACTCCTGGAAACCCGGAGGGCACTCCTGGTAACCCGGACAGCCCTCCTGGTAACCCGGCCATTCAACTAAATGGGGAATTCGCACTCCTGGTAACCCGGACAGCCCTCCTGGTAACCCGGCCATTCAACTCAATGGGGAATTCGCACTCCTGGTAACCCAGACAGCACTCCTGGTAACCCGGACAGCCCTCCTGGTAACCCGGACAGCACTCCTGGTAACCCGGAGGGCACTCCTGGTAACCCGGACAGCCCTCCTGGTAACTCGGACAGCACTCCTGGTAACCCGGCCATTCAACTCAATGGGGAATTCGCACTCCTGGTAACCCGGACAGCACTCCTGGTAACCCGGACAGCCCTCCTGGTAACCCGGAGGGCACTCCTGGTAACCCGGACAGCCCTCCTGGTAACCCGGACAGCAGTCCTGGTAACCCGGCCATTCAACTCAATGGGGAATTCGCACTCCTGGTAACCCGGACAGCACTCCTGGAAACCCGGAGGGCACTCCTGGTAACCCGGACAGCCCTCCTGGTAACCCGGCCATTCAACTAAATGGGGAATTCGCACTCCTGGTAACCCGGACAGCCCTCCTGGTAACCCGGCCATTCAACTCAATGGGGAATTCGCACTCCTGGTAACCCAGACAGCACTCCTGGTAACCCGGACAGCCCTCCTGGTAACCCGGACAGCACTCCTGGTAACCCGGAGGGCACTCCTGGTAACCCGGACAGCCCTCCTGGTAACTCGGACAGCACTCCTGGTAACCCGGACAGCACTCCTGGTAACCCGGACAGCACTCCTGTTAATCCGGACAGCACTCCTGGTAACCCGGACAGCCCTCCTGGTAACCCGGACAGCACTCCTGGTAACCCGGCCATTCAACTCAATGGGGAATTCGCACTCCTGGTAACCTGGACAGCATTCCTGGTAACCCGGAGGGCACTCCTGGTAACCTGGACAGCACTCCTGGTAACCCGGAGGGCACTCCTGGTAACCCGGACAGCACTCCTGGTCACCCGGACAGCCCTCCTGGTAACCCGGACAGAAGTCCTGGTAACCCGGCCATTCAACTCAATGGGGAATTCGCACTCCTGGTAACCCGGACAGCACTCCTGGTAACCCGTAGGGCACTCCTGGTAACCCGGCCAGCCCTCCTGGTAACGGACAGCACTCCTGGTAACCCGGACAGCACTCCTGGTAACCCGGACAGCCCTCCTGGTAACCCGGACAGCACTCCTGGTAACCCGGACAGCCCTCCTGGTAACCCGGCCATTCAACTCAATGGGGAATTCGCACTCCTGGTAACCCGGACAGCACTCCTGGTAACCCGGAGGGCACTCCTGGTAACCCGGACAGCCCTCCTGGTAACCCGGACAGCCCTCCTGGTAACCCGGACAGCCCTCCTGGTAACCCGGACAGCCCTCCTGGTAACCCGGACAGCACTCCTGGTAACCCGGACAGCCCTCCTGGTAACCCGGCCATTCAACTCAATGGGGAATTCGCACTCCTGGTAACCCGGACAGCACTCCTGGTAACCCGGACAGCCATCCTGGTAACCCGGACAGCACTCCTGGTAACCCAGACAGCACTCCTGGTAACACGGACAGCCCTCCTGGTAACCCGGACAGCACTCCTGGTAACCCGGACAGCCCTCCGGGTAACCCGGACAGCACTCCTGGTAACCCGGACAGCACTCCTGGTAACCCGGCCATTCAACTCAATGGGGAATCCGCACTCCTGGTAACCCGGACAGCACTCCTGGTAACCCGGACAGCACTCCTGGTAACCCGGACAGCACTCCTGGTAACCCGGACAGCCCTCCTGGTAACCCGGACAGCACTCCTGGTAACCCGGACAGCACTCCTGGTAACCCGGAGGGCACTCCTGGTAACCCGGACAGCCCTCCTGGTAACCCGGACAGCCCTCCTGGTAACCCGGACAGCCCTCCTGGTAACCCGGACAGCCCTCCTGGTAACCCGGACAGCACTCCTGGTAACCCGGACAGCCCTCCTGGTAACCCGGCCATTCAACTCAATGGGGAATTCGCACTCCTGGTAACCCGGACAGCACTCCTGGTAACCCGGACAGCCATCCTGGTAACCCGGACAGCACTCCTGGTAACCCAGACAGCACTCCTGGTAACACGGACAGCCCTCCTGGTAACCCGGACAGCACTCCTGGTAACCCGGACAGCCCTCCGGGTAACCCGGACAGCACTCCTGGTAACCCGGACAGCACTCCTGGTAACCCGGCCATTCAACTCAATGGGGAATCCGCACTCCTGGTAACCCGGACAGCACTCCTGGTAACCCGGACAGCACTCCTGGTAACCCGGACAGCACTCCTGGTAACCCGGACAGCACTCCTGGTAATCCGGACAGCACTCCTGGTAACCCGGACAGCCCTCCTGGTAACCCGGACAGTAACCCGGACAGCACTCCTGGTAACCCGGCCATTCAACTCAATGGGGAATTCGCACTCCTGGTAACCCGGACAGCACTCCTGGTAACCCGGACAGCCCTCCTGGTAACCCGGAGGGCACTCCTGGTAACCCGGACAGCCCTCCTGGTAACCCGGACAGCCCTCCTGGTAACCCGGCCATTCAACTCAATGGGGAATTCGCACTCCTGGTAACCCGGACAGCACTCCTGGAAACCCGGAGGGCACTCCTGGTAACCAGGACAGCCCTCCGGGTAACCCGGCCATTCAACTAAATGGGGAATTCGCACTCCTGGTAACCCGGACAGCCCTCCTGGTAACCCGGCCATTCAACTCAATGGGGAATTCGCACTCCTGGTAACCCAGACAGCACTCCTGGTAACCCGGACAGCCCTCCTGGTAACCCGGACAGCACTCCTGGTAACCCGGACAGCACTCCTGGTAACCAGGACAGCACTCCTGGTAACCCGGAGGGCACTCCTGGTAACCCGGACAGCACTCCTGGTAACCCGGCCATTCAACTCAATGGGGAATTCGCACTCCTGGTAATCCGGACAGCACTCTTGGTAACGCGGCCAGCCCTCCTGGTAACCCGGACAGCACTCCTGGTAACCCGGACAGCACTCCTGGTAACCCGGACAGCCCTCCTGGTAACCCGGACAGCACTCCTGGTAACCCGGACAGCACTCCTGGTAACCCGGACAGCCCTCCTGGTAACCCGGACAGCACTCCTGGTAACCCGGACAGCACTCCTGGTAACCCGGCCATTCAACTCAATGGGGAATTCGCACTCCTGGTAACACGGACAGCACTCCTGGTAACCCGGACAGCCCTCCTGGTAACCCAGAGGGCACTCCTGGTAACCCGGACAGCAGTCCTGGTAACCCGGCCATTCAACTCAATGGGGAATTCGCACTCCTGGTAACCCGGACAGCACTCCTGGAAACCCGGAGAGCACTCCTGGTAACCCGGACAGCCCTCCTGGTAACCCGGCAATTCAACTCAATGGGGAATTCGCACTCCTGGTAACCCGGACAGCACTCCTGGTAACCCGGACAGCACTCCTGGTAACCCGTAGGGCACTCCTGGTAACCCGGACAGCCCTCCTGGTAACTCGGACAGCACTCCTGGTAACCCGGACAGCACTCCTGGTAACCCGGACAGCCCTCCTGGTAACCCGGACAGCACTCCTGGTAACCCGGACAGCACTCCTGGTAACCCGGCCATTCAACTCAATGGGGAATTCGCACTCCTGGTAACCCGGACAGCACTCCTGGTAACCCGGACAGCCCTCCTGGTAACCCGGAGGGCACTCCTGGTAACCCGGACAGCCCTCCTGGTAACCCGGACAGCCCTCCTGGTAACCCGGGCAGCAGTCCTGGTAACCCGGCCATTCAACTCAATGGGGAATTCGCACTCCTGGTAACCCAACACAGCACTCCTGGAAACCCGGAGGGCACTCCTGGTAACCCGGACAGCCCTCCTGGTAACCCGGCCATTCAACTAAATGGGGAATTCGCACTCCTGGTAACCCGGACAGCCCTCCTGGTAACCCGGCCATTCAACTCAATGGGGAATTCGCACTCCTGGTAACCCAGACAGCACTCCTGGTAACCCGGACAGCCCTCCTGGTAACCCGGACAGCACTCCTGGTAACCCGGAGGGCACTCCTGGTAACCCGGACAGCCCTCCTGGTAACTCGGACAGCACTCCTGGTAACCCGGCCATTCAACTCAATGGGGAATTCGCACTCCTGGTAACCCGGACAGCACTCCTGGTAACCCGGACAGCCCTCCTGGTAACCCGGAGGGCACTCCTGGTAACCCGGACAGCCCTCCTGGTAACCCGGACAGCAGTCCTGGTAACCCGGCCATTCAACTCAATGGGGAATTCGCACTCCTGGTAACCCGGACAGCACTCCTGGAAACCCGGAGGGCACTCCTGGTAACCCGGACAGCCCTCCTGGTAACCCGGCCATTCAACTAAATGGGGAATTCGCACTCCTGGTAACCCGGACAGCCCTCCTGGTAACCCGGCCATTCAACTCAATGGGGAATTCGCACTCCTGGTAACCCAGACAGCACTCCTGGTAACCCGGACAGCCCTCCTGGTAACCCGGACAGCACTCCTGGTAACCCGGAGGGCACTCCTGGTAACCCGGACAGCCCTCCTGGTAACTCGGACAGCACTCCTGGTAACCCGGACAGCACTCCTGGTAACCCGGACAGCACTCCTGTTAATCCGGACAGCACTCCTGGTAACCCGGACAGCCCTCCTGGTAACCCGGACAGCACTCCTGGTAACCCGGCCATTCAACTCAATGGGGAATTCGCACTCCTGGTAACCTGGACAGCATTCCTGGTAACCCGGAGGGCACTCCTGGTAACCTGGACAGCACTCCTGGTAACCCGGAGGGCACTCCTGGTAACCCGGACAGCACTCCTGGTCACCCGGACAGCCCTCCTGGTAACCCGGACAGAAGTCCTGGTAACCCGGCCATTCAACTCAATGGGGAATTCGCACTCCTGGTAACCCGGACAGCACTCCTGGTAACCCGTAGGGCACTCCTGGTAACCCGGCCAGCCCTCCTGGTAACGGACAGCACTCCTGGTAACCCGGACAGCACTCCTGGTAACCCGGACAGCCCTCCTGGTAACCCGGACAGCACTCCTGGTAACCCGGACAGCCCTCCTGGTAACCCGGCCATTCAACTCAATGGGGAATTCGCACTCCTGGTAACCCGGACAGCACTCCTGGTAACCCGGAGGGCACTCCTGGTAACCCGGACAGCCCTCCTGGTAACCCGGACAGCCCTCCTGGTAACCCGGACAGCCCTCCTGGTAACCCGGACAGCCCTCCTGGTAACCCGGACAGCACTCCTGGTAACCCGGACAGCCCTCCTGGTAACCCGGCCATTCAACTCAATGGGGAATTCGCACTCCTGGTAACCCGGACAGCACTCCTGGTAACCCGGACAGCCATCCTGGTAACCCGGACAGCACTCCTGGTAACCCAGACAGCACTCCTGGTAACACGGACAGCCCTCCTGGTAACCCGGACAGCACTCCTGGTAACCCGGACAGCCCTCCGGGTAACCCGGACAGCACTCCTGGTAACCCGGACAGCACTCCTGGTAACCCGGCCATTCAACTCAATGGGGAATCCGCACTCCTGGTAACCCGGACAGCACTCCTGGTAACCCGGACAGCACTCCTGGTAACCCGGACAGCACTCCTGGTAACCCGGACAGCCCTCCTGGTAACCCGGACAGCACTCCTGGTAACCCGGACAGCACTCCTGGTAACCCGGCCATTCAACTCAATGGGGAATTCGCACTCCTGGTAACCCGGACAGCACTCCTGGTAACCCGGACAGCCCTCCTGGTAACCCGGAGGGCACTCCTGGTAACCCGGACAGCCCTCCTGGTAACCCGGACAGCCCTCCTGGTAACCCGGACAGCAGTCCTGGTAACCCGGCCATTCAACTCAATGGGGAATTCGCACTCCTGGTAACCCAGACAGCACTCCTGGAAACCCGGAGGGCACTCCTGGTAACCCGGACAGCCCTCCTGGTAACCCGGCCATTCAACTAAATGGGGAATTCGCACTCCTGGTAACCCGGACAGCCCTCCTGGTAACCCGGCCATTCAACTCAATGGGGAATTCGCACTCCTGGTAACCCAGACAGCACTCCTGGTAACCCGGACAGCCCTCCTGGTAACCCGGACAGCACTCCTGGTAACCCGGAGGGCACTCCTGGTAACCCGGAAAGCCCTCCTGGTAACTCGGACAGCACTCCTGGTAACCCGGCCATTCAACTCAATGGGGAATTCGCACTCCTGGTAACCCGGACAGCACTCCTGGTAACCCGGACAGCCCTCCTGGTAACCCGGAGGGCACTCCTGGTAACCCGGACAGCCCTCCTGGTAACCCGGTCAGCAGTCCTGGTAACCCGGCCATTCAACTCAATGGGGAATTCGCACTCCTGGTAACCCGGACAGCACTCCTGGAAACCCGGAGGGCACTCCTGGTAACCCGGACAGCCCTCCTGGTAACCCGGCCATTCAACTAAATGGGGAATTCGCACTCCTGGTAACCCGGACAGCCCTCCTGGTAACCCGGCCATTCAACTCAATGGGGAATTCGCACTCCTGGTAACCCAGACAGCACTCCTGGTAACCCGGACAGCCCTCCTGGTAACCCGGACAGCACTCCTGGTAACCCGGAGGGCACTCCTGGTAACCCGGACAGCCCTCCTGGTAACTCGGACAGCACTCCTGGTAACCCGGACAGCACTCCTGGTAACCCGGACAGCACTCCTGTTAATCCGGACAGCACTCCTGGTAACCCGGACAGCCCTCCTGGTAACCCGGACAGCACTCCTGGTAACCCGGCCATTCAACTCAATGGGGAATTCGCACTCCTGGTAACCTGGACAGCATTCCTGGTAACCCGGAGGGCACTCCTGGTAACCTGGACAGCACTCCTGGTAACCCGGAGGGCACTCCTGGTAACCCGGACAGCACTCCTGGTCACGCGGACAGCCCTCCTGGTAACCCGGACAGAAGTCCTGGTAACCCGGCCATTCAACTCAATGGGGAATTCGCACTCCTGGTAACCCGGACAGCACTCCTGGTAACCCGTAGGGCACTCCTGGTAACCCGGCCAGCCCTCCTGGTAACTCGGACAGCACTCCTGGTAACCCGGACAGCACTCCTGGTAACCCGGACAGCCCTTCTGGTAACCCGGACAGCACTCCTGGTAACCCGGACAGCCCTCCTGGTAACCCGGCCATTCAACTCAATGGGGAATTCGCACTCCTGGTAACCCGGACAGCACTCCTGGAAACCCGGAGGGCACTCCTGGTAACCCGGACAGCCCTCCTGGTAACCCGGCCATTCAACTAAATGGGGAATTCGCACTCCTGGTAACCCGGACAGCCCTCCTGGTAACCCGGCCATTCAACTCAATGGGGAATTCGCACTCCTGGTAACCCAGACAGCACTCCTGGTAACCCGGACAGCCCTCCTGGTAACCCGGACAGCACTCCTGGTAACCCGGAGGGCACTCCTGGTAACCCGGACAGCCCTCCTGGTAACTCAGACAGCACTCCTGGTAACCCGGCCATTCAACTCAATGGGGAATTCGCACTCCTGGTAACCCGGACAGCACTCCTGGTAACCCGGACAGCCCTCCTGGTAACCCGGAGGGCACTCCTGGTAACCCGGACAGCCCTCCTGGTAACCCGGTCAGCAGTCCTGGTAACCCGGCCATTCAACTCAATGGGGAATTCGCACTCCTGGTCACCCGGACAGCCCTCCTGGTAACCCGGACAGAAGTCCTGGTAACCCGGCCATTCAACTCAATGGGGAATTCGCACTCCTGGTAACCCGGACAGCACTCCTGGTAACCCGTAGGGCACTCCTGGTAACCCGGCCAGCCCTCCTGGTAACTCGGACAGCACTCCTGGTAACCCGGACAGCACTCCTGGTAACCCGGACAGCCCTCCTGGTAACCCGGACAGCACTCCTGGTAACCCGGACAGCCCTCCTGGTAACCCGGCCATTCAACTCAATGGGGAATTCGCACTCCTGGTAACCCGGACAGCACTCCTGGTAACCCGGAGGGCACTCCTGGTAACCCGGACAGCCCTCCTGGTAACCCGGACAGCCCTCCTGGTAACCCGGACAGCCCTCCTGGTAACCCGGACAGCCCTCCTGGTAACCCGGACAGCACTCCTGGTAACCCGGACAGCCCTCCTGGTAACCCGGCCATTCAACTCAATGGGGAATTCGCACTCCTGGTAACCCGGACAGCACTCCTGGTAACCCGGACAGCCATCCTGGTAACCCGGACAGCACTCCTGGTAACCCAGACAGCACTCCTGGTAACACGGACAGCCCTCCTGGTAACCCGGACAGCACTCCTGGTAATCCGGACAGCCCTCCTGGTAACCCGGACAGCACTCCTGGTAACCCGGACAGCACTCCTGGTAACCCGGCCATTCAACTCAATGGGGAATCCGCACTCCTGGTAACCCGGACAGCACTCCTGGTAACCCGGACAGCACTCCTGGTAACCCGGACGGCCCTCCTGGTAACCCGGACAGCACTCCTGGTAACCCGGACAGCCATCCTGGTAACCCGGACAGCACTCCTGGTAACCCAGACAGCACTCCTGGTAACACGGACAGCCCTCCTGGTAACCCGGACAGCACTCCTGGTAACCCGGACAGCCCTCCTGGTAACCCGGACAGCACTCCTGGTAACCCGGACAGCACTCCTGGTAACCCGGCCATTCAACTCAATGGGGAATTCGCACTCCTGGTAACCCGGACAGCACTCCTGGTAACCCGGACAGCCCTCCTGGTAACCCAGAGGGCACTCCTGGTAACCCGGACAGCAGTCCTGGTAACCCGGCCATTCAACTCAATGGGGAATTCGCACTCCTGGTAACCCGGACAGCACTCCTGGAAACCCGGAGAGCACTCCTGGTAACCCGGACAGCCCTCCTGGTAACCCGGCCATTCAACTAAATGGGGAATTCGCACTCCTGGTAACCCGGACAGCCCTCCTGGTAACCCGGCCATTCAACTCAATGGGGAATTCGCACTCCTGGTAACCCAGACAGCACTCCTGGTAACCCGGACAGCCCTCCTGGTAACCCGGACAGCACTCCTGGTAACCCGGAGGGCACTCCTGGTAACCCGGACAGCCCTCCTGGTAACTCGGACAGCACTCCTGGTAACCCGGACAGCACTCCTGGTAACCCGGACAGCACTCCTGTTAATCCGGACAGCACTCCTGGTAACCCGGACAGCCCTCCCGGTAACCCGGACAGCACTCCTGGTAACCCGGCCATTCAACTCAATGGGGAATTCGCACTCCTGGTAACCTGGACAGCATTCCTGGTAACCCGGAGGGCACTCCTGGTAACCTGGACAGCACTCCTGGTAACCCGGAGGGCACTCCTGGTAACCCGGACAGCACTCCTGGTCACCCGGACAGCCCTCCTGGTAACCCGGACAGAAGTCCTGGTAACCCGGCAATTCAACTCAATGGGGAATTCGCACTCCTGGTAACCCGGACAGCACTCCTGGTAACCCGGACAGCACTCCTGGTAACCCGTAGGGCACTCCTGGTAACCCGGACAGCCCTCCTGGTAACTCGGACAGCACTCCTGGTAACCCGGACAGCACTCCTGGTAACCCGGACAGCCCTCCTGGTAACCCGGACAGCACTCCTGGTAACCCGGACAGCACTCCTGGTAACCCGGCCATTCAACTCAATGGGGAATTCGCACTCCTGGTAACCCGGACAGCACTCCTGGTAACCCGGACAGCCCTCCTGGTAACCCGGAGGGCACTCCTGGTAACCCGGACAGCCCTCCTGGTAACCCGGACAGCCCTCCTGGTAACCCGGCCATTCAACTCAATGGGGAATTCGCACTCCTGGTAACCCGGACAGCACTCCTGGAAACCCGGAGGGCACTCCTGGTAACCAGGACAGCCCTCCGGGTAACCCGGCCATTCAACTAAATGGGGAATTCGCACTCCTGGTAACCCGGACAGCCCTCCTGGTAACCCGGCCATTCAACTCAATGGGGAATTCGCACTCCTGGTAACCCAGACAGCACTCCTGGTAACCCGGACAGCCCTCCTGGTAACCCGGACAGCACTCCTGGTAACCCGGAGGGCACTCCTGGTAACCCGGACAGCCCTCCTGGTAACTCGGACAGCACTCCTGGTAACCCGGCCATTCAACTCAATGGGGAATTCGCACTCCTGGTAACCCGGACAGCACTCCTGGTAACCCGGACAGCCCTCCTGGTAACCCGGAGGGCACTCCTGGTAACCCGGACAGCCCTCCTGGTAACCCGGACAGCAGTCCTGGTAACCCGGCCATTCAACTCAATGGGGAATTCGCACTCCTGGTAACCCGGACAGCACTCCTGGAAACCCGGAGGGCACTCCTGGTAACCCGGACAGCCCTCCTGGTAACCCGGCCATTCAACTAAATGGGGAATTCGCACTCCTGGTAACCCGGACAGCCCTTCTGGTAACCCGGCCATTCAACTCAATGGGGAATTCGCACTCCTGGTAACCCAGACAGCACTCCTGGTAACCCGGACAGCCCTCCTGGTCACCCGGACAGCCCTCCTGGTAACCCGGACAGAAGTCCTGGTAACCCGGCCATTCAACTCAATGGGGAATTCGCACTCCTGGTAACCCGGACAGCACTCCTGGTAACCCGTAGGGCACTCCTGGTAACCCGGCCAGCCCTCCTGGTAACTCGGACAGCACTCCTGGTAACCCGGACAGCACTCCTGGTAACCCGGACAGCCCTCCTGGTAACCCGGACAGCACTCCTGGTAACCCGGACAGCCCTCCTGGTAACCCGGCCATTCAACTCAATGGGGAATTCGCACTCCTGGTAACCCGGACAGCACTCCTGGTAACCCGGAGGGCACTCCTGGTAACCCGGACAGCCCTCCTGGTAACTCGGACAGCACTCCTGGTAACCCGGACAGCACTCCTGGTAACCCGGACAGCACTCCTGTTAATCCGGACAGCACTCCTGGTAACCCGGACAGCCCTCCCGGTAACCCGGACAGCACTCCTGGTAACCCGGCCATTCAACTCAATGGGGAATTCGCACTCCTGGTAACCTGGACAGCATTCCTGGTAACCCGGAGGGCACTCCTGGTAACCTGGACAGCACTCCTGGTAACCCGGAGGGCACTCCTGGTAACCCGGACAGCACTCCTGGTCACCCGGACAGCCCTCCTGGTAACCCGGACAGAAGTCCTGGTAACCCGGCAATTCAACTCAATGGGGAATTCGCACTCCTGGTAACCCGGACAGCACTCCTGGTAACCCGGACAGCACTCCTGGTAACCCGTAGGGCACTCCTGGTAACCCGGACAGCCCTCCTGGTAACTCGGACAGCACTCCTGGTAACCCGGACAGCACTCCTGGTAACCCGGACAGCCCTCCTGGTAACCCGGACAGCACTCCTGGTAACCCGGACAGCACTCCTGGTAACCCGGCCATTCAACTCAATGGGGAATTCGCACTCCTGGTAACCCGGACAGCACTCCTGGTAACCCGGACAGCCCTCCTGGTAACCCGGAGGGCACTCCTGGTAACCCGGACAGCCCTCCTGGTAACCCGGACAGCCCTCCTGGTAACCCGGCCATTCAACTCAATGGGGAATTCGCACTCCTGGTAACCCGGACAGCACTCCTGGAAACCCGGAGGGCACTCCTGGTAACCAGGACAGCCCTCCGGGTAACCCGGCCATTCAACTAAATGGGGAATTCGCACTCCTGGTAACCCGGACAGCCCTCCTGGTAACCCGGCCATTCAACTCAATGGGGAATTCGCACTCCTGGTAACCCAGACAGCACTCCTGGTAACCCGGACAGCCCTCCTGGTAACCCGGACAGCACTCCTGGTAACCCGGAGGGCACTCCTGGTAACCCGGACAGCCCTCCTGGTAACTCGGACAGCACTCCTGGTAACCCGGACAGCACTCCTGGTAACCCGGACAGCACTCCTGTTAATCCGGACAGCACTCCTGGTAACCCAGACAGCCCTCCTGGTAACCCGGACAGCACTCCTGGTAACCCGGCCATTCAACTCAATGGGGAATTCGCACTCCTGGTAACCTGGACAGCATTCCTGGTAACCCGGAGGGCACTCCTGGTAACCTGGACAGCACTCCTGGTAACCCGGAGGGCACTCCTGGTAACCCGGACAGCACTCCTGGTCACCCGGACAGCCCTCCTGGTAACCCGGACAGAAGTCCTGGTAACCCGGCCATTCAACTCAATGGGGAATTCGCACTCCTGGTAACCCGGACAGCACTCCTGTTAACCCGTAGGGCACTCCTGGTAACCCGGCCAGCCCTCCTGGTAACTCGGACAGCACTCCTGGTAACCCGGACAGCACTCCTGGTAACCCAGACAGCCCTCCTGGTAACCCGGACAGCACTCCTGGTAACCCGGACAGCCCTCCTGGTAACCCGGCCATTCAACTCAATGGGGAATTCGCACTCCTGGTAACCCGGACAGCACTCCTGGTAACCCGGACAGCCCTCCTGGTAACCCGGAGGGCACTCCTGGTAACCCGGACAGCCCTCCTGGTAACCCGGACAGCCCTCCTGGTAACCCGGCCATTCAACTCAATGGGGAATTCGCACTCCTGGTAACCCGGACAGCACTCCTGGAAACCCGGAGGGCACTCCTGGTAACCCGGACAGCCCTCCTGGTAACCCGGCCATTCAACTAAATGGGGAATTCGCACTCCTGGTAACCCGGACAGCCCTCCTGGTAACCCGGCCATTCAACTCAATGGGGAATTCGCACTCCTGGTAACCCAGACAGCACTCCTGGTAACCCGGACAGCCCTCCTGGTAACCCGGACAGCACTCCTGGTAACCCGGAGGGCACTCCTGGTAACCCGGACAGCCCTCCTGGTAACTCGGACAGCACTCCTGGTAACCCGGACAGCACTCCTGGTAACCCGGACAGCACTCCTGTTAATCCGGACAGCACTCCTGGTAACCCGGACAGCCCTCCTGGTAACCCGGACAGCACTCCTGGTAAGCCGGCCATTCAACTCAATGGGGAATTCGCACTCCTGGTAACCTGGACAGCATTCCTGGTAACCCGGAGGGCACTCCTGGTAACCTGGACAGCACTCCTGGTAACCCGGAGGGCACTCCTGGTAACCCGGACAGCACTCCTGGTCACCCGGACAGCCCTCCTGGTAACCCGGACAGAAGTCCTGGTAACCCGGCCATTCAACTCAATGGGGAATTCGCACTCCTGGTAACCCGGACAGCACTCCTGGTAACCCGTAGGGCACTCCTGGTAACCCGGCCAGCCCTCCTGGTAACTCGGACAGCACTCCTGGTAACCCGGACAGCACTCCTGGTAACCCGGACAGCCCTCCTGGTAACCCGGACAGCACTCCTGGTAACCCGGACAGCCCTCCTGGTAACCCGGCCATTCAACTCAATGGGGAATTCGCACTCCTGGTAACCCGGACAGCACTCCTGGTAACCCGGAGGGCACTCCTGGTAACCCGGACAGCCCTCCTGGTAACCCGGACAGCCCTCCTGGTAACCCGGACAGCCCTCCTGGTAACCCGGACAGCACTCCTGGTAACCCGGACAGCCCTCCTGGTAACCCGGCCATTCAACTCAATGGGGAATTCGCACTCCTGGTAACCCGGACAGCACTCCTGGTAACCCGGACAGCCATCCTGGTAACCCGGACAGCACTCCTGGTAACCCAGACAGCACTCCTGGTAACACGGACAGCCCTCCTGGTAACCCGGACAGCACTCCTGGTAACCCGGACAGCCCTCCTGGTAAGCCGGACAGCCCTCCTGGTAACCCGGCCATTCAACTCAATGGGGAATTCGCACTCCTGGTAACCCGGACAGCACTCCTGGAAACCCGGAGGGCACTCCTGGTAACCAGGACAGCCCTCCGGGTAACCCGGCCATTCAACTAAATGGGGAATTCGCACTCCTGGTAACCCGGACAGCCCTCCTGGTAACCCGGCCATTCAACTCAATGGGGAATTCGCACTCCTGGTAACCCAGACAGCACTCCTGGTAACCCGGACAGCCCTCCTGGTAACCCGGACAGCACTCCTGGTAACCCGGAGGGCACTCCTGGTAACCCGGACAGCCCTCCTGGTAACTCGGACAGCACTCCTGGTAACCCGGCCATTCAACTCAATGGGGAATTCGCACTCCTGGTAACCCGGACAGCACTCCTGGTAACCCGGACAGCCCTCCTGGTAACCCGGAGGGCACTCCTGGTAACCCGGACAGCCCTCCTGGTAACCCGGACAGCAGTCCTGGTAACCCGGCCATTCAACTCAATGGGGAATTCGCACTCCTGGTAACCCGGACAGCACTCCTGGTAACCCGGACAGCCCTCCTGGTAACCCGGAGGGCACTCCTGGTAACCCGGACAGCCCTCCTGGTAACCCGGACAGCAGTCCTGGTAACCCGGCCATTCAACTCAATGGGGAATTCGCACTCCTGGTAACCCGGACAGCACTCCTGGAAACCCGGAGGGCACTCCTGGTAACCCGGACAGCCCTCCTGGTAACCCGGCCATTCAACTAAATGGGGAATTCGCACTCCTGGTAACCCGGACAGCCCTTCTGGTAACCCGGCCATTCAACTCAATGGGGAATTCGCACTCCTGGTAACCCAGACAGCACTCCTGGTAACCCGGACAGCCCTCCTGGTAACCCGGACAGCACTCCTGGTAACCCGGAGGGCACTCCTGGTAACCCGGACAGCCCTCCTGGTAACTCGGACAGCACTCCTGGTAACCCGGACAGCACTCCTGGTAACCCGGACAGCACTCCTGTTAATCCGGACAGCACTCCTGGTAACCCGGACAGCCCTCCTGGTAACCCGGACAGCACTCCTGGTAACCCGGCCATTCAACTCAATGGGGAATTCGCACTCCTGGTAACCTGGACAGCATTCCTGGTAACCCGGAGGGCACTCCTGGTAACCTGGACAGCACTCCTGGTAACCCGGAGGGCACTCCTGGTAACCCGGACAGCACTCCTGGTCACCCGGACAGCCCTCCTGGTAACCCGGACAGAAGTCCTGGTAACCCGGCCATTCAACTCAATGGGGAATTCGCACTCCTGGTAACCCGGACAGCACTCCTGGTAACCCGTAGGGCACTCCTGGTAACCCGGCCAGCCCTCCTGGTAACTCGGACAGCACTCCTGGTAACCCGGACAGCACTCCTGGTAACCCGGACAGCCCTCCTGGTAACCCGGACAGCACTCCTGGTAACCCGGACAGCCCTCCTGGTAACCCGGCCATTCAACTCAATGGGGAATTCGCACTCCTGGTAACCCGGACAGCACTCCTGGTAACCCGGAGGGCACTCCTGGTAACCCGGACAGCCCTCCTGGTAACTCGGACAGCACTCCTGGTAACCCGGACAGCACTCCTGGTAACCCGGACAGCACTCCTGTTAATCCGGACAGCACTCCTGGTAACCCGGACAGCCCTCCCGGTAACCCGGACAGCACTCCTGGTAACCCGGCCATTCAACTCAATGGGGAATTCGCACTCCTGGTAACCTGGACAGCATTCCTGGTAACCCGGAGGGCACTCCTGGTAACCTGGACAGCACTCCTGGTAACCCGGAGGGCACTCCTGGTAACCCGGACAGCACTCCTGGTCACCCGGACAGCCCTCCTGGTAACCCGGACAGAAGTCCTGGTAACCCGGCAATTCAACTCAATGGGGAATTCGCACTCCTGGTAACCCGGACAGCACTCCTGGTAACCCGGACAGCACTCCTGGTAACCCGTAGGGCACTCCTGGTAACCCGGACAGCCCTCCTGGTAACTCGGACAGCACTCCTGGTAACCCGGACAGCACTCCTGGTAACCCGGACAGCCCTCCTGGTAACCCGGACAGCACTCCTGGTAACCCGGACAGCACTCCTGGTAACCCGGCCATTCAACTCAATGGGGAATTCGCACTCCTGGTAACCCGGACAGCACTCCTGGTAACCCGGACAGCCCTCCTGGTAACCCGGAGGGCACTCCTGGTAACCCGGACAGCCCTCCTGGTAACCCGGACAGCCCTCCTGGTAACCCGGCCATTCAACTCAATGGGGAATTCGCACTCCTGGTAACCCGGACAGCACTCCTGGAAACCCGGAGGGCACTCCTGGTAACCAGGACAGCCCTCCGGGTAACCCGGCCATTCAACTAAATGGGGAATTCGCACTCCTGGTAACCCGGACAGCCCTCCTGGTAACCCGGCCATTCAACTCAATGGGGAATTCGCACTCCTGGTAACCCAGACAGCACTCCTGGTAACCCGGACAGCCCTCCTGGTAACCCGGACAGCACTCCTGGTAACCCGGAGGGCACTCCTGGTAACCCGGACAGCCCTCCTGGTAACTCGGACAGCACTCCTGGTAACCCGGACAGCACTCCTGGTAACCCGGACAGCACTCCTGTTAATCCGGACAGCACTCCTGGTAACCCAGACAGCCCTCCTGGTAACCCGGACAGCACTCCTGGTAACCCGGCCATTCAACTCAATGGGGAATTCGCACTCCTGGTAACCTGGACAGCATTCCTGGTAACCCGGAGGGCACTCCTGGTAACCTGGACAGCACTCCTGGTAACCCGGAGGGCACTCCTGGTAACCCGGACAGCACTCCTGGTCACCCGGACAGCCCTCCTGGTAACCCGGACAGAAGTCCTGGTAACCCGGCCATTCAACTCAATGGGGAATTCGCACTCCTGGTAACCCGGACAGCACTCCTGTTAACCCGTAGGGCACTCCTGGTAACCCGGCCAGCCCTCCTGGTAACTCGGACAGCACTCCTGGTAACCCGGCCATTCAACTCAATGGGGAATCCGCACTCCTGGTAACCCGGACAGCACTCCTGGTAACCCGGACAGCACTCCTGGTAACCCGGACGGCCCTCCTGGTAACCCGGACAGCACTCCTGGTAACCCGGACAGCACTCCTGGTAACCCGGACAGCACTCCTGGTAACCCGGAGGGCACTCCTGGTAACCCGGACAGCACTCCTGGTAACCCGGACAGCACTCCTGGTAACCCGGAAGGCACTCCTGGTAACCCGGACAGCCCTCCTGATAACCCGGACAGCAGTCATGGTAACCCGGCCATTCAACTCAATGGGGAATTCACACTCCTGGTAACCTGGACAGCATTCCTGGTAACCCGGAGGGCACTCCTGGTAACCTGGACAGCACTCCTGGTAACCCGGAGGGCACTCCTGGTAACCCGGACAGCACTCCTGGTCACCCGGACAGCCCTCCTGGTAACCCGGACAGAAGTCCTGGTAACCCGGCCATTCAACTCAATGGGGAATTCGCACTCCTGGTAACCGGACAGCACTCCTGGTAACCCGGACAGCACTTCTGGTAACCCGTAGGGCACTCCTGGTAACCCGGACAGCCCTCCTGGTAACTCGGACAGCACTCCTGGTAACCCGGACAGCACTCCTGGTAATCCGGACAGCACTCCTGGTAACCCGGACAGCCCTCCTGGTAACCCGGACAGTAACCCGGACAGCACTCCTGGTAACCCGGCCATTCAACTCAATGGGGAATTCGCACTCCTGGTAACCCGGAGGGCACTCCTGGTAACCCGGACAGCCCTCCTGGTAACCCGGACAGCCCTCCTGGTAACCCGGCCATTCAACTCAATGGGGAATTCGCACTCCTGGTAACCCGGACAGCACTCCTGGAAACCCGGAGGGCACTCCTGGTAACCAGGACAGCCCTCCGGGTAACCCGGCCATTCAACTAAATGGGGAATTCGCACTCCTGGTAACCCGGACAGCCCTCCTGGTAACCCGGCCATTCAACTCAATGGGGAATTCGCACTCCTGGTAACCCAGACAGCACTCCTGGTAACCCGGACAGCCCTCCTGGTAACCCGGACAGCACTCCTGGTAACCCGGACAGCACTCCTGGTAACCAGGACAGCACTCCTGGTAACCCGGAGGGCACTCCTGGTAAACCGGACAGCACTCCTGGTAACCCGGCCATTCAACTCAATGGGGAATTCGCACTCCTGGTAATCCGGACAGCACTCTTGGTAACGCGGCCAGCCCTCCTGGTAACCCGGACAGCACTCCTGGTAACCCGGACAGCACTCCTGGTAACCCGGACAGCCCTCCTGGTAACCCGGACAGCACTCCTGGTAACCCGGACAGCACTCCTGGTAACACGGACAGTCCTCCTGGTAACCCGGACAGCACTTCTGGTAACCCGGACAGCACTCCTGGTAACCTGGCCATTCAACTCAATGGGGAATTCGCACTCCTGGTAACCCGGACAGCACTCCTGGTAACCCGGACAGCCCTCCTGGTAACCCGGACAGCACTCCTGGTAACCCGGACAGCCCTCCTGGTAACCCGGCCATTCAACTCAATGGGGAATTCGCACTCCTGGTAACCCGGACAGCACTCCTGGTAACCCGGACAGCACTCCTGGTAACCCGGAGGGCACTCCTGGTAACCCGGACAGCCCTCCTGGTAACCCGGACTGCTGTCCTGGTAACCCGGCCATTCAATGGTAACCCGGCCACACAACTCAATGTTGAATTCGCACTCCTGGTAACCCGGACAGCCCTCTTGGTAACCCGGAGGGCACTCCTGGTAACCCGGACAGCACTCCTGGTAACCCGGACAGCACTCCTGGTAACCCGGAGGGCACTCCTGGTAACCCTGGACAGCCCTCCTGATAACCCGGACAGCAGTCCTGGTAACCCGGCCATTCAACTCAATGGGGAATTCCCACTCCTGGTAACCCGGAGGGCACTCCTGGTAACCCAGACAGCACTCCTGGTAACCCGGACAGCCCTCCTGGTAACCCGGACAGCACTCCTGGTAACCCGGACAGCACTCCTGGTAACCCGGACGGCCCTCCTGGTAACCCGGACAGCACTCCTGGTAACCCGGACAGCCCTCCTGGTAACCCGGACAGCAGTCCTGGTAACCCGGCCATTCAACTCAATGGGGAATTCGCACTCCTGGTAACCCGGACAGCCCTCTTGGTAACCCGGACAGCACTCCTGGTAACCCGGACAGCACTCCTGGTAACCCGGAGGGCACTCCTGGTAACCCGGACAGCCCTCCTGATAACCCGGACAGCAGTCATGGTAACCCGGCCATTCAACTCAATGGGGAATTCGCACTCCTGGTAACCCGGACAGCACTCCTGGTAACCCGGACAGCACTTCTGGTAACCCAGCCATTCAACTCAATGGGGAATTCGCACTCCTGGTAACCCAGACAGCACTCCTGGTAACCCGGACAGCCCTCCTGGTAACCTGGACAGCCCTCCTGGTAACCCGGAGGGCACTCCTGGTAACCCGGACAGCCCTCCTGGTAACCCGGACTGCAGTCCTGGTAACCCGGCCATTCAATGGTAACCCGGCCATTCAACTCAATGGGGAATTCGCACTCCTGGTAACCCGGACAGCACTCCTGGTAACCCGGACAGCCCTCCTGGTAACCCGGACAGCCGTCCTGGTAACCCGGCCATTCAACTCAATGGGGAATTCGCACTCCTGGTAACCCGGACCGCACTCCTGGTAACCCGGACAGCACTCCTGGTAACCCGGACAGCACTCCTGGTAACCCGGAGGGCACTCCTGGTAACCCGGACAGCCCTCCTGATAACCCGGACAGCAGTCATGGTAACCCGGCCATTCAACTCAATGGGGAATTCGCACTCCTGGTAACCCGGACAGCACTCCTGGTAACCCGGACAGCACTCCTGGTAACCCGGACGGCCCTCCTGGTAACCCGGACAGCACTCCTGGTAACCCGGACAGCCCTCCTGGTAACCCGGACAGCAGTCCTGGTAACCCGGCCATTCAACTCAATGGGTAATTCGCACTCCTGGTAACCCGGACAGCCCTCTTGGTAACCCGGAGGGCACTCCTGGTAACCCGGACAGCCCTCCTGGTAACCCGGACAGCAGTCCTGGTAACCCGGCCATTCAACTCAATGGGGAATTCGCACTCCTGGTAACCCGGACAGCCCTCTTGGTAACCCGGAGGGCACTCCTGGTAACCCGGACAGCCCTCCTGGTAACCCGGACAGCCGTCCTGGTAACCCGGCCATTCAACTCAATGGGGAATTCGCACTCCTGGTAACCCGGACCGCACTCCTGGTAACCCGGACAGCACTCCTGGTAACCCGGAGGGCACTCCTGGTAACCCGGACAGCCCTCCTGATAACCCGGACAGCAGTCATGGTAACCCGGCCATTCAACTCAATGGGGAATTCGCACTCCTGGTAACCCGGACAGCACTCCTGGTAACCCGGACAGCACTCCTGGTAACCCGGACGGCCCTCCTGGTAACCCGGACAGCACTCCTGGTAACCCGGACAGCCCTCCTGGTAACCCGGACAGCAGTCCTGGTAACCCGGCCATTCAACTCAATGGGTAATTCGCACTCCTGGTAACCCGGACAGCCCTCTTGGTAACCCGGAGGGCACTCCTGGTAACCCGGACAGCCCTCCTGGTAACCCGGACAGCAGTCCTGGTAACCCGGCCATTCAACTCAATGGGGAATTCGCACTCCTGGTAACCCGGACAGCCCTCTTGGTAACCCGGAGGGCACTCCTGGTAACCCGGACAGCCCTCCTGGTAACCCGGACAGCCGTCCTGGTAACCCGGCCATTCAACTCAATGGGGAATTCGCACTCCTGGTAACCCGGACCGCACTCCTGGTAACCCGGACAGCACTCCTGGTAACCCGGACAGCACTCCTGGTAACCCGGACAGCCCTCCTGGTAACCCGGACAGCACTCCTGGTAACCCGGACAGCCCTCCTGGTAACCCGGCCATTCAACTCAATGGGGAATTCGCACTCCTGGTAACCCGGACAGCACTCCTGGTAACCCGGACAGCCATCCTGGTAACCCGGACAGCACTCCTGGTAACCCAGACAGCACTCCTGGTAACACGGACAGCCCTCCTTGTAACCCGGACAGCACTCCTGGTAACCCGGACAGCCCTCCTGGTAACCCGGACAGCACTCCTGGTAACCCGGACAACACTCCTGGTAACCCGGCCATTCAACTCAATGGGGAATCCGCACTCCTGGTAACCCGGACAGCACTCCTGGAAACCCGGAGGGCACTCCTGGTAACCCGGACAGCCCTCCTGGTAACCCGGACAGCCCTCCTGGTAACCCGGACAGCCCTCCTGGTAACCCGGACAGCACTCCTGGTAACCCGGACAGCCCTCCTGGTAACCCGGCCATTCAACTCAATGGGGAATTCGCACTCCTGGTAACCCGGACAGCCCTCTTGGTAACCCGGACAGCACTCCTGGTAACCCGGACAGCGCTCCTGGTAACCCGGACAGCACTCCTGGTAACCCGGAGGGCACTCCTGGTAACCCGGACAGCACTCCTGGTAACCCGGACAGCCCTCTTGGTAACCCGGAGGGCACTCCTGGTAACCTGGACAGCCCTCCTGGTAACCCAGCCATTCAACTCAATGGGGAATTCGCACTCCTGGTAACCCAGACAGCACTCCTGGTAACCCGGACAGCCCTCCTGGTAACCTGGACAGCCCTCCTGGTAACCCGGAGGGCACTCCTGGTAACCCGGACAGCCCTCCTGGTAACCCGGACTGCAGTCCTGGTAACCCGGCCATTCAATGGTAACCCGGCCATTCAACTCAATGGGGAATTCGCACTCCTGGTAACCCGGACAGCACTCCTGGTAACCCGGAGGGCACTCCTGGTAACCTGGACAGCACTCCTGGTCACCCGGACAGCCCTCCTGGTAACCCGGACAGAAGTCCTGGTAACCCGGACAGCACTCCTGGTAACCCGGAGGGCACTCCTGGTAACCCGGACAGCCCTCCTGGTAACCCGGACAGCACTCCTGTTAACCCAGCCATTCAACTCAATGGGGAATTCGCACTCCTGGTAACCCAGACAGCACTCCTGGTAACCCGGACAGCCCTCCTGGTAACCCGGACAGCCCTCCTGGTAACCCGGCCATTCAACTCAATGGGGAATTCGCACTCCTGGTAACCCGGACAGCACTCCTGGTAACCCGGACAGCACTTCTGGTAACCCAGCCATTCAACTCAATGGGGAATTCGCACTCCTGGTAACCCAGACAGCACTCCTGGTAACCCGGACAGCCCTCCTGGTAACCTGGACAGCCCTCCTGGTAACCCGGAGGGCACTCCTGGTAACCCGGACAGCCCTCCTGGTAACCCGGACTGCAGTCCTGGTAACCCGGCCATTCAATGGTAACCCGGCCATTCAACTCAATGGGGAATTCGCACTCCTGGTAACCCGGACAGCACTCCTGGTAACCCGGACAGCCCTCCTGGTAACCCGGACAGCCGTCCTGGTAACCCGGCCATTCAACTCAATGGGGAATTCGCACTCCTGGTAACCCGGACCGCACTCCTGGTAACCCGGACAGCACTCCTGGTAACCCGGACAGCACTCCTGGTAACCCGGAGGGCACTCCTGGTAACCCGGACAGCCCTCCTGATAACCCGGACAGCAGTCATGGTAACCCGGCCATTCAACTCAATGGGGAATTCGCACTCCTGGTAACCCGGACAGCACTCCTGGTAACCCGGACAGCACTCCTGGTAACCCGGACGGCCCTCCTGGTAACCCGGACAGCACTCCTGGTAACCCGGACAGCCCTCCTGGTAACCCGGACAGCACTCCTGGTAACCCGGACAGCCCTCCTGGTAACCCGGACAGCAGTCCTGGTAACCCGGCCATTCAACTCAATGGGTAATTCGCACTCCTGGTAACCCGGACAGCCCTCTTGGTAACCCGGAGGGCACTCCTGGTAACCCGGACAGCCCTCCTGGTAACCCGGACAGCAGTCCTGGTAACCCGGCCATTCAACTCAATGGGGAATTCGCACTCCTGGTAACCCGGACAGCCCTCTTGGTAACCCGGAGGGCACTCCTGGTAACCCGGACAGCCCTCCTGGTAACCCGGACAGCCGTCCTGGTAACCCGGCCATTCAACTCAATGGGGAATTCGCACTCCTGGTAACCCGGACCGCACTCCTGGTAACCCGGACAGCACTCCTGGTAACCCGGACAGCACTCCTGGTAACCCGGAGGGCACTCCTGGTAACCCGGACAGCCCTCCTGATAACCCGGACAGCAGTCATGGTAACCCGGCCATTCAACTCAATGGGGAATTCGCACTCCTGGTAACCCGGACAGCACTCCTGGTAACCCGGACAGCACTCCTGGTAACCCGGACGGCCCTCCTGGTAACCCGGACAGCACTCCTGGTAACCCGGACAGCCCTCCTGGTAACCCGGACAGCAGTCCTGGTAACCCGGCCATTCAACTCAATGGGTAATTCGCACTCCTGGTAACCCGGACAGCCCTCTTGGTAACCCGGAGGGCACTCCTGGTAACCCGGACAGCCCTCCTGGTAACCCGGACAGCAGTCCTGGTAACCCGGCCATTCAACTCAATGGGGAATTCGCACTCCTGGTAACCCGGACAGCCCTCTTGGTAACCCGGAGGGCACTCCTGGTAACCCGGACAGCCCTCCTGGTAACCCGGACAGCCGTCCTGGTAACCCGGCCATTCAACTCAATGGGGAATTCGCACTCCTGGTAACCCGGACCGCACTCCTGGTAACCCGGACAGCACTCCTGGTAACCCGGAGGGCACTCCTGGTAACCCGGACAGCCCTCCTGATAACCCGGACAGCAGTCATGGTAACCCGGCCATTCAACTCAATGGGGAATTCGCACTCCTGGTAACCCGGACAGCACTCCTGGTAACCCGGACAGCACTCCTGGTAACCCGGACGGCCCTCCTGGTAACCCGGACAGCACTCCTGGTAACCCGGACAGCCCTCCTGGTAACCCGGACAGCAGTCCTGGTAACCCGGCCATTCAACTCAATGGGTAATTCGCACTCCTGGTAACCCGGACAGCCCTCTTGGTAACCCGGAGGGCACTCCTGGTAACCCGGACAGCCCTCCTGGTAACCCGGACAGCAGTCCTGGTAACCCGGCCATTCAACTCAATGGGGAATTCGCACTCCTGGTAACCCGGACAGCCCTCTTGGTAACCCGGAGGGCACTCCTGGTAACCCGGACAGCCCTCCTGGTAACCCGGACAGCCGTCCTGGTAACCCGGCCATTCAACTCAATGGGGAATTCGCACTCCTGGTAACCCGGACCGCACTCCTGGTAACCCGGACAGCACTCCTGGTAACCCGGACAGCACTCCTGGTAACCCGGACAGCCCTCCTGGTAACCCGGACAGCACTCCTGGTAACCCGGACAGCCCTCCTGGTAACCCGGCCATTCAACTCAATGGGGAATTCGCACTCCTGGTAACCCGGACAGCACTCCTGGTAACCCGGACAGCCATCCTGGTAACCCGGACAGCACTCCTGGTAACCCAGACAGCACTCCTGGTAACACGGACAGCCCTCCTTGTAACCCGGACAGCACTCCTGGTAACCCGGACAGCCCTCCTGGTAACCCGGACAGCACTCCTGGTAACCCGGACAACACTCCTGGTAACCCGGCCATTCAACTCAATGGGGAATCCGCACTCCTGGTAACCCGGACAGCACTCCTGGAAACCCGGAGGGCACTCCTGGTAACCCGGACAGCCCTCCTGGTAACCCGGACAGCCCTCCTGGTAACCCGGACAGCCCTCCTGGTAACCCGGACAGCACTCCTGGTAACCCGGACAGCCCTCCTGGTAACCCGGCCATTCAACTCAATGGGGAATTCGCACTCCTGGTAACCCGGACAGCCCTCTTGGTAACCCGGACAGCACTCCTGGTAACCCGGACAGCGCTCCTGGTAACCCGGACAGCACTCCTGGTAACCCGGAGGGCACTCCTGGTAACCCGGACAGCACTCCTGGTAACCCGGACAGCCCTCTTGGTAACCCGGAGGGCACTCCTGGTAACCTGGACAGCCCTCCTGGTAACCCAGCCATTCAACTCAATGGGGAATTCGCACTCCTGGTAACCCAGACAGCACTCCTGGTAACCCGGACAGCCCTCCTGGTAACCTGGACAGCCCTCCTGGTAACCCGGAGGGCACTCCTGGTAACCCGGACAGCCCTCCTGGTAACCCGGACTGCAGTCCTGGTAACCCGGCCATTCAATGGTAACCCGGCCATTCAACTCAATGGGGAATTCGCACTCCTGGTAACCCGGACAGCACTCCTGGTAACCCGGAGGGCACTCCTGGTAACCTGGACAGCACTCCTGGTCACCCGGACAGCCCTCCTGGTAACCCGGACAGAAGTCCTGGTAACCCGGACAGCACTCCTGGTAACCCGGAGGGCACTCCTGGTAACCCGGACAGCCCTCCTGGTAACCCGGACAGCACTCCTGTTAACCCAGCCATTCAACTCAATGGGGAATTCGCACTCCTGGTAACCCAGACAGCACTCCTGGTAACCCGGACAGCCCTCCTGGTAACCCGGACAGCCCTCCTGGTAACCCGGCCATTCAACTCAATGGGGAATTCGCACTCCTGGTAACCCGGACAGCACTCCTGGTAACCCGGACAGCACTTCTGGTAACCCAGCCATTCAACTCAATGGGGAATTCGCACTCCTGGTAACCCAGACAGCACTCCTGGTAACCCGGACAGCCCTCCTGGTAACCTGGACAGCCCTCCTGGTAACCCGGAGGGCACTCCTGGTAACCCGGACAGCCCTCCTGGTAACCCGGACTGCAGTCCTGGTAACCCGGCCATTCAATGGTAACCCGGCCATTCAACTCAATGGGGAATTCGCACTCCTGGTAACCCGGACAGCACACCTGGTAACCCGGACAGCCCTCCTGGTAACCCGGACAGCCGTCCTGGTAACCCGGCCATTCAACTCAATGGGGAATTCGCACTCCTGGTAACCCGGACCGCACTCCTGGTAACCCGGACAGCACTCCTGGTAACCCGGACAGCACTCCTGGTAACCCGGAGGGCACTCCTGGTAACCCGGACAGCCCTCCTGATAACCCGGACAGCAGTCATGGTAACCCGGCCATTCAACTCAATGGGGAATTCGCACTCCTGGTAACCCGGACAGCACTCCTGGTAACCCGGACAGCACTCCTGGTAACCCGGACGGCCCTCCTGGTAACCCGGACAGCACTCCTGGTAACCCGGACAGCCCTCCTGGTAACCCGGACAGCACTCCTGGTAACCCGGACAGCCCTCCTGGTAACCCGGACAGCAGTCCTGGTAACCCGGCCATTCAACTCAATGGGTAATTCGCACTCCTGGTAACCCGGACAGCCCTCTTGGTAACCCGGAGGGCACTCCTGGTAACCCGGACAGCCCTCCTGGTAACCCGGACAGCAGTCCTGGTAACCCGGCCATTCAACTCAATGGGGAATTCGCACTCCTGGTAACCCGGACAGCCCTCTTGGTAACCCGGAGGGCACTCCTGGTAACCCGGACAGCCCTCCTGGTAACCCGGACAGCCGTCCTGGTAACCCGGCCATTCAACTCAATGGGGAATTCGCACTCCTGGTAACCCGGACCGCACTCCTGGTAACCCGGACAGCACTCCTGGTAACCCGGACAGCACTCCTGGTAACCCGGAGGGCACTCCTGGTAACCCGGACAGCCCTCCTGATAACCCGGACAGCAGTCATGGTAACCCGGCCATTCAACTCAATGGGGAATTCGCACTCCTGGTAACCCGGACAGCACTCCTGGTAACCCGGACAGCACTCCTGGTAACCCGGACGGCCCTCCTGGTAACCCGGACAGCACTCCTGGTAACCCGGACAGCCCTCCTGGTAACCCGGACAGCAGTCCTGGTAACCCGGCCATTCAACTCAATGGGTAATTCGCACTCCTGGTAACCCGGACAGCCCTCTTGGTAACCCGGAGGGCACTCCTGGTAACCCGGACAGCCCTCCTGGTAACCCGGACAGCAGTCCTGGTAACCCGGCCATTCAACTCAATGGGGAATTCGCACTCCTGGTAACCCGGACAGCCCTCTTGGTAACCCGGAGGGCACTCCTGGTAACCCGGACAGCCCTCCTGGTAACCCGGACAGCCGTCCTGGTAACCCGGCCATTCAACTCAATGGGGAATTCGCACTCCTGGTAACCCGGACCGCACTCCTGGTAACCCGGACAGCACTCCTGGTAACCCGGACAGCACTCCTGGTAACCCGGACAGCCCTCCTGGTAACCCGGACAGCACTCCTGGTAACCCGGACAGCCCTCCTGGTAACCCGGCCATTCAACTCAATGGGGAATTCGCACTCCTGGTAACCCGGACAGCACTCCTGGTAACCCGGACAGCCATCCTGGTAACCCGGACAGCACTCCTGGTAACCCAGACAGCACTCCTGGTAACACGGACAGCCCTCCTTGTAACCCGGACAGCACTCCTGGTAACCCGGACAGCCCTCCTGGTAACCCGGACAGCACTCCTGGTAACCCGGACAACACTCCTGGTAACCCGGCCATTCAACTCAATGGGGAATCCGCACTCCTGGTAACCCGGACAGCACTCCTGGAAACCCGGAGGGCACTCCTGGTAACCCGGACAGCCCTCCTGGTAACCCGGACAGCCCTCCTGGTAACCCGGACAGCCCTCCTGGTAACCCGGACAGCACTCCTGGTAACCCGGACAGCCCTCCTGGTAACCCGGCCATTCAACTCAATGGGGAATTCGCACTCCTGGTAACCCGGACAGCCCTCTTGGTAACCCGGACAGCACTCCTGGTAACCCGGACAGCGCTCCTGGTAACCCGGACAGCACTCCTGGTAACCCGGAGGGCACTCCTGGTAACCCGGACAGCACTCCTGGTAACCCGGACAGCCCTCTTGGTAACCCGGAGGGCACTCCTGGTAACCTGGACAGCCCTCCTGGTAACCCAGCCATTCAACTCAATGGGGAATTCGCACTCCTGGTAACCCAGACAGCACTCCTGGTAACCCGGACAGCCCTCCTGGTAACCTGGACAGCCCTCCTGGTAACCCGGAGGGCACTCCTGGTAACCCGGACAGCCCTCCTGGTAACCCGGACTGCAGTCCTGGTAACCCGGCCATTCAATGGTAACCCGGCCATTCAACTCAATGGGGAATTCGCACTCCTGGTAACCCGGACAGCACTCCTGGTAACCCGGAGGGCACTCCTGGTAACCTGGACAGCACTCCTGGTCACCCGGACAGCCCTCCTGGTAACCCGGACAGAAGTCCTGGTAACCCGGACAGCACTCCTGGTAACCCGGAGGGCACTCCTGGTAACCCGGACAGCCCTCCTGGTAACCCGGACAGCACTCCTGTTAACCCAGCCATTCAACTCAATGGGGAATTCGCACTCCTGGTAACCCAGACAGCACTCCTGGTAACCCGGACAGCCCTCCTGGTAACCCGGACAGCCCTCCTGGTAACCCGGAGGGCACTCCTGGTAACCCGGACAGCCCTCCTGGTAACCCGGACAGCACTCCTGGTAACCCGGACAGCACTCCTGGTAACCCGGACAGCACTCCTGGTAACCCGGAGGGCACTCCTGGTAACCCGGACAGCACTCCTGGTAACCCGGACAGCACTCCTGGTAACCCGGAGGGCACTCCTGGTAACCCGGACAGCCCTCCTGGTAACCCGGACAGCACTCCTGGTAACCCGGACAGCCCTCCTGGTAACCCCGACTGCAGTCCTGGTAACCCGGCCATTCAATGGTAACCCGGCCATTCAACTCAATGGGGAATTCGCACTCCTGGTAACCCGGACAGCAGTCCTGGTAACCCGGCCATTCAACTCAATGGGTAATTCGCACTCCTGGTAACCCGGACAGCCCTCTTGGTAACCCGGAGGGCACTCCTGGTAACCCGGACAGCCCTCCTGGTAACCCGGACAGCAGTCCTGGTAACCCGGCCATTCAACTCAATGGGGAATTCGCACTCCTGGTAACCCGGACAGCCCTCTTGGTAACCCGGAGGGCACTCCTGGTAACCCGGACAGCCCTCCTGGTAACCCGGACAGCCGTCCTGGTAACCCGGCCATTCAACTCAATGGGGAATTCGCACTCCTGGTAACCCGGACCGCACTCCTGGTAACCCGGACAGCACTCCTGGTAACCCGGACAGCACTCCTGGTAACCCGGAGGGCACTCCTGGTAACCCGGACAGCCCTCCTGATAACCCGGACAGCAGTCATGGTAACCCGGCCATTCAACTCAATGGGGAATTCGCACTCCTGGTAACCCGGACAGCACTCCTGGTAACCCGGACAGCACTCCTGGTAACCCGGACGGCCCTCCTGGTAACCCGGACAGCACTCCTGGTAACCCGGACAGCCCTCCTGGTAACCCGGACAGCAGTCCTGGTAACCCGGCCATTCAACTCAATGGGTAATTCGCACTCCTGGTAACCCGGACAGCCCTCTTGGTAACCCGGAGGGCACTCCTGGTAACCCGGACAGCCCTCCTGGTAACCCGGACAGCAGTCCTGGTAACCCGGCCATTCAACTCAATGGGGAATTCGCACTCCTGGTAACCCGGACAGCCCTCTTGGTAACCCGGAGGGCACTCCTGGTAACCCGGACAGCCCTCCTGGTAACCCGGACAGCCGTCCTGGTAACCCGGCCATTCAACTCAATGGGGAATTCGCACTCCTGGTAACCCGGACCGCACTCCTGGTAACCCGGACAGCACTCCTGGTAACCCGGAGGGCACTCCTGGTAACCCGGACAGCCCTCCTGATAACCCGGACAGCAGTCATGGTAACCCGGCCATTCAACTCAATGGGGAATTCGCACTCCTGGTAACCCGGACAGCACTCCTGGTAACCCGGACAGCACTCCTGGTAACCCGGACGGCCCTCCTGGTAACCCGGACAGCACTCCTGGTAACCCGGACAGCCCTCCTGGTAACCCGGACAGCAGTCCTGGTAACCCGGCCATTCAACTCAATGGGTAATTCGCACTCCTGGTAACCCGGACAGCCCTCTTGGTAACCCGGAGGGCACTCCTGGTAACCCGGACAGCCCTCCTGGTAACCCGGACAGCAGTCCTGGTAACCCGGCCATTCAACTCAATGGGGAATTCGCACTCCTGGTAACCCGGACAGCCCTCTTGGTAACCCGGAGGGCACTCCTGGTAACCCGGACAGCCCTCCTGGTAACCCGGACAGCCGTCCTGGTAACCCGGCCATTCAACTCAATGGGGAATTCGCACTCCTGGTAACCCGGACCGCACTCCTGGTAACCCGGACAGCACTCCTGGTAACCCGGACAGCACTCCTGGTAACCCGGACAGCCCTCCTGGTAACCCGGACAGCACTCCTGGTAACCCGGACAGCCCTCCTGGTAACCCGGCCATTCAACTCAATGGGGAATTCGCACTCCTGGTAACCCGGACAGCACTCCTGGTAACCCGGACAGCCATCCTGGTAACCCGGACAGCACTCCTGGTAACCCAGACAGCACTCCTGGTAACACGGACAGCCCTCCTTGTAACCCGGACAGCACTCCTGGTAACCCGGACAGCCCTCCTGGTAACCCGGACAGCACTCCTGGTAACCCGGACAACACTCCTGGTAACCCGGCCATTCAACTCAATGGGGAATCCGCACTCCTGGTAACCCGGACAGCACTCCTGGAAACCCGGAGGGCACTCCTGGTAACCCGGACAGCCCTCCTGGTAACCCGGACAGCCCTCCTGGTAACCCGGACAGCCCTCCTGGTAACCCGGACAGCACTCCTGGTAACCCGGACAGCCCTCCTGGTAACCCGGCCATTCAACTCAATGGGGAATTCGCACTCCTGGTAACCCGGACAGCCCTCTTGGTAACCCGGACAGCACTCCTGGTAACCCGGACAGCGCTCCTGGTAACCCGGACAGCACTCCTGGTAACCCGGAGGGCACTCCTGGTAACCCGGACAGCACTCCTGGTAACCCGGACAGCCCTCTTGGTAACCCGGAGGGCACTCCTGGTAACCTGGACAGCCCTCCTGGTAACCCAGCCATTCAACTCAATGGGGAATTCGCACTCCTGGTAACCCAGACAGCACTCCTGGTAACCCGGACAGCCCTCCTGGTAACCTGGACAGCCCTCCTGGTAACCCGGAGGGCACTCCTGGTAACCCGGACAGCCCTCCTGGTAACCCGGACTGCAGTCCTGGTAACCCGGCCATTCAATGGTAACCCGGCCATTCAACTCAATGGGGAATTCGCACTCCTGGTAACCCGGACAGCACTCCTGGTAACCCGGAGGGCACTCCTGGTAACCTGGACAGCACTCCTGGTCACCCGGACAGCCCTCCTGGTAACCCGGACAGAAGTCCTGGTAACCCGGACAGCACTCCTGGTAACCCGGAGGGCACTCCTGGTAACCCGGACAGCCCTCCTGGTAACCCGGACAGCACTCCTGTTAACCCAGCCATTCAACTCAATGGGGAATTCGCACTCCTGGTAACCCAGACAGCACTCCTGGTAACCCGGACAGCCCTCCTGGTAACCCGGACAGCCCTCCTGGTAACCCGGCCATTCAACTCAATGGGGAATTCGCACTCCTGGTAACCCGGACAGCACTCCTGGTAACCCGGACAGCACTTCTGGTAACCCAGCCATTCAACTCAATGGGGAATTCGCACTCCTGGTAACCCAGACAGCACTCCTGGTAACCCGGACAGCCCTCCTGGTAACCTGGACAGCCCTCCTGGTAACCCGGAGGGCACTCCTGGTAACCCGGACAGCCCTCCTGGTAACCCGGACTGCAGTCCTGGTAACCCGGCCATTCAATGGTAACCCGGCCATTCAACTCAATGGGGAATTCGCACTCCTGGTAACCCGGACAGCACACCTGGTAACCCGGACAGCCCTCCTGGTAACCCGGACAGCCGTCCTGGTAACCCGGCCATTCAACTCAATGGGGAATTCGCACTCCTGGTAACCCGGACCGCACTCCTGGTAACCCGGACAGCACTCCTGGTAACCCGGACAGCACTCCTGGTAACCCGGAGGGCACTCCTGGTAACCCGGACAGCCCTCCTGATAACCCGGACAGCAGTCATGGTAACCCGGCCATTCAACTCAATGGGGAATTCGCACTCCTGGTAACCCGGACAGCACTCCTGGTAACCCGGACAGCACTCCTGGTAACCCGGACGGCCCTCCTGGTAACCCGGACAGCACTCCTGGTAACCCGGACAGCCCTCCTGGTAACCCGGACAGCACTCCTGGTAACCCGGACAGCCCTCCTGGTAACCCGGACAGCAGTCCTGGTAACCCGGCCATTCAACTCAATGGGTAATTCGCACTCCTGGTAACCCGGACAGCCCTCTTGGTAACCCGGAGGGCACTCCTGGTAACCCGGACAGCCCTCCTGGTAACCCGGACAGCAGTCCTGGTAACCCGGCCATTCAACTCAATGGGGAATTCGCACTCCTGGTAACCCGGACAGCCCTCTTGGTAACCCGGAGGGCACTCCTGGTAACCCGGACAGCCCTCCTGGTAACCCGGACAGCCGTCCTGGTAACCCGGCCATTCAACTCAATGGGGAATTCGCACTCCTGGTAACCCGGACCGCACTCCTGGTAACCCGGACAGCACTCCTGGTAACCCGGACAGCACTCCTGGTAACCCGGAGGGCACTCCTGGTAACCCGGACAGCCCTCCTGATAACCCGGACAGCAGTCATGGTAACCCGGCCATTCAACTCAATGGGGAATTCGCACTCCTGGTAACCCGGACAGCACTCCTGGTAACCCGGACAGCACTCCTGGTAACCCGGACGGCCCTCCTGGTAACCCGGACAGCACTCCTGGTAACCCGGACAGCCCTCCTGGTAACCCGGACAGCAGTCCTGGTAACCCGGCCATTCAACTCAATGGGTAATTCGCACTCCTGGTAACCCGGACAGCCCTCTTGGTAACCCGGAGGGCACTCCTGGTAACCCGGACAGCCCTCCTGGTAACCCGGACAGCAGTCCTGGTAACCCGGCCATTCAACTCAATGGGGAATTCGCACTCCTGGTAACCCGGACAGCCCTCTTGGTAACCCGGAGGGCACTCCTGGTAACCCGGACAGCCCTCCTGGTAACCCGGACAGCCGTCCTGGTAACCCGGCCATTCAACTCAATGGGGAATTCGCACTCCTGGTAACCCGGACCGCACTCCTGGTAACCCGGACAGCACTCCTGGTAACCCGGACAGCACTCCTGGTAACCCGGACAGCCCTCCTGGTAACCCGGACAGCACTCCTGGTAACCCGGACAGCCCTCCTGGTAACCCGGCCATTCAACTCAATGGGGAATTCGCACTCCTGGTAACCCGGACAGCACTCCTGGTAACCCGGACAGCCATCCTGGTAACCCGGACAGCACTCCTGGTAACCCAGACAGCACTCCTGGTAACACGGACAGCCCTCCTTGTAACCCGGACAGCACTCCTGGTAACCCGGACAGCCCTCCTGGTAACCCGGACAGCACTCCTGGTAACCCGGACAACACTCCTGATAACCCGGACAGCAGTCATGGTAACCCGGCCATTCAACTCAATGGGGAATTCGCACTCCTGGTAACCCGGACAGCACTCCTGGTAACCCGGACAGCACTCCTGGTAACCCGGACGGCCCTCCTGGTAACCCGGACAGCACTCCTGGTAACCCGGACAGCCCTCCTGGTAACCCGGACAGCAGTCCTGGTAACCCGGCCATTCAACTCAATGGGTAATTCGCACTCCTGGTAACCCGGACAGCCCTCTTGGTAACCCGGAGGGCACTCCTGGTAACCCGGACAGCCCTCCTGGTAACCCGGACAGCAGTCCTGGTAACCCGGCCATTCAACTCAATGGGGAATTCGCACTCCTGGTAACCCGGACAGCCCTCTTGGTAACCCGGAGGGCACTCCTGGTAACCCGGACAGCCCTCCTGGTAACCCGGACAGCCGTCCTGGTAACCCGGCCATTCAACTCAATGGGGAATTCGCACTCCTGGTAACCCGGACCGCACTCCTGGTAACCCGGACAGCACTCCTGGTAACCCGGACAGCACTCCTGGTAACCCGGACAGCCCTCCTGGTAACCCGGACAGCACTCCTGGTAACCCGGACAGCCCTCCTGGTAACCCGGCCATTCAACTCAATGGGGAATTCGCACTCCTGGTAACCCGGACAGCACTCCTGGTAACCCGGACAGCCATCCTGGTAACCCGGACAGCACTCCTGGTAACCCAGACAGCACTCCTGGTAACACGGACAGCCCTCCTTGTAACCCGGACAGCACTCCTGGTAACCCGGACAGCCCTCCTGGTAACCCGGACAGCACTCCTGGTAACCCGGACAACACTCCTGGTAACCCGGCCATTCAACTCAATGGGGAATCCGCACTCCTGGTAACCCGGACAGCACTCCTGGAAACCCGGAGGGCACTCCTGGTAACCCGGACAGCCCTCCTGGTAACCCGGACAGCCCTCCTGGTAACCCGGACAGCCCTCCTGGTAACCCGGACAGCACTCCTGGTAACCCGGACAGCCCTCCTGGTAACCCGGCCATTCAACTCAATGGGGAATTCGCACTCCTGGTAACCCGGACAGCCCTCTTGGTAACCCGGACAGCACTCCTGGTAACCCGGACAGCGCTCCTGGTAACCCGGACAGCACTCCTGGTAACCCGGAGGGCACTCCTGGTAACCCGGACAGCACTCCTGGTAACCCGGACAGCCCTCTTGGTAACCCGGAGGGCACTCCTGGTAACCTGGACAGCCCTCCTGGTAACCCAGCCATTCAACTCAATGGGGAATTCGCACTCCTGGTAACCCAGACAGCACTCCTGGTAACCCGGACAGCCCTCCTGGTAACCTGGACAGCCCTCCTGGTAACCCGGAGGGCACTCCTGGTAACCCGGACAGCCCTCCTGGTAACCCGGACTGCAGTCCTGGTAACCCGGCCATTCAATGGTAACCCGGCCATTCAACTCAATGGGGAATTCGCACTCCTGGTAACCCGGACAGCACTCCTGGTAACCCGGAGGGCACTCCTGGTAACCTGGACAGCACTCCTGGTCACCCGGACAGCCCTCCTGGTAACCCGGACAGAAGTCCTGGTAACCCGGACAGCACTCCTGGTAACCCGGAGGGCACTCCTGGTAACCCGGACAGCCCTCCTGGTAACCCGGACAGCACTCCTGTTAACCCAGCCATTCAACTCAATGGGGAATTCGCACTCCTGGTAACCCAGACAGCACTCCTGGTAACCCGGACAGCCCTCCTGGTAACCCGGACAGCCCTCCTGGTAACCCGGAGGGCACTCCTGGTAACCCGGACAGCCCTCCTGGTAACCCGGACAGCACTCCTGGTAACCCGGACAGCACTCCTGGTAACCCGGACAGCACTCCTGGTAACCCGGAGGGCACTCCTGGTAACCCGGACAGCACTCCTGGTAACCCGGACAGCACTCCTGGTAACCCGGAGGGCACTCCTGGTAACCCGGACAGCCCTCCTGGTAACCCGGACAGCACTCCTGGTAACCCGGACAGCCCTCCTGGTAACCCCGACTGCAGTCCTGGTAACCCGGCCATTCAATGGTAACCCGGCCATTCAACTCAATGGGGAATTCGCACTCCTGGTAACCCGGACAGCAGTCCTGGTAACCCGGCCATTCAACTCAATGGGTAATTCGCACTCCTGGTAACCCGGACAGCCCTCTTGGTAACCCGGAGGGCACTCCTGGTAACCCGGACAGCCCTCCTGGTAACCCGGACAGCAGTCCTGGTAACCCGGCCATTCAACTCAATGGGGAATTCGCACTCCTGGTAACCCGGACAGCCCTCTTGGTAACCCGGAGGGCACTCCTGGTAACCCGGACAGCCCTCCTGGTAACCCGGACAGCCGTCCTGGTAACCCGGCCATTCAACTCAATGGGGAATTCGCACTCCTGGTAACCCGGACCGCACTCCTGGTAACCCGGACAGCACTCCTGGTAACCCGGACAGCACTCCTGGTAACCCGGAGGGCACTCCTGGTAACCCGGACAGCCCTCCTGATAACCCGGACAGCAGTCATGGTAACCCGGCCATTCAACTCAATGGGGAATTCGCACTCCTGGTAACCCGGACAGCACTCCTGGTAACCCGGACAGCACTCCTGGTAACCCGGACGGCCCTCCTGGTAACCCGGACAGCACTCCTGGTAACCCGGACAGCCCTCCTGGTAACCCGGACAGCAGTCCTGGTAACCCGGCCATTCAACTCAATGGGTAATTCGCACTCCTGGTAACCCGGACAGCCCTCTTGGTAACCCGGAGGGCACTCCTGGTAACCCGGACAGCCCTCCTGGTAACCCGGACAGCAGTCCTGGTAACCCGGCCATTCAACTCAATGGGGAATTCGCACTCCTGGTAACCCGGACAGCCCTCTTGGTAACCCGGAGGGCACTCCTGGTAACCCGGACAGCCCTCCTGGTAACCCGGACAGCCGTCCTGGTAACCCGGCCATTCAACTCAATGGGGAATTCGCACTCCTGGTAACCCGGACCGCACTCCTGGTAACCCGGACAGCACTCCTGGTAACCCGGAGGGCACTCCTGGTAACCCGGACAGCCCTCCTGATAACCCGGACAGCAGTCATGGTAACCCGGCCATTCAACTCAATGGGGAATTCGCACTCCTGGTAACCCGGACAGCACTCCTGGTAACCCGGACAGCACTCCTGGTAACCCGGACGGCCCTCCTGGTAACCCGGACAGCACTCCTGGTAACCCGGACAGCCCTCCTGGTAACCCGGACAGCAGTCCTGGTAACCCGGCCATTCAACTCAATGGGTAATTCGCACTCCTGGTAACCCGGACAGCCCTCTTGGTAACCCGGAGGGCACTCCTGGTAACCCGGACAGCCCTCCTGGTAACCCGGACAGCAGTCCTGGTAACCCGGCCATTCAACTCAATGGGGAATTCGCACTCCTGGTAACCCGGACAGCCCTCTTGGTAACCCGGAGGGCACTCCTGGTAACCCGGACAGCCCTCCTGGTAACCCGGACAGCCGTCCTGGTAACCCGGCCATTCAACTCAATGGGGAATTCGCACTCCTGGTAACCCGGACCGCACTCCTGGTAACCCGGACAGCACTCCTGGTAACCCGGACAGCACTCCTGGTAACCCGGACAGCCCTCCTGGTAACCCGGACAGCACTCCTGGTAACCCGGACAGCCCTCCTGGTAACCCGGCCATTCAACTCAATGGGGAATTCGCACTCCTGGTAACCCGGACAGCACTCCTGGTAACCCGGACAGCCATCCTGGTAACCCGGACAGCACTCCTGGTAACCCAGACAGCACTCCTGGTAACACGGACAGCCCTCCTTGTAACCCGGACAGCACTCCTGGTAACCCGGACAGCCCTCCTGGTAACCCGGACAGCACTCCTGGTAACCCGGACAACACTCCTGGTAACCCGGCCATTCAACTCAATGGGGAATCCGCACTCCTGGTAACCCGGACAGCACTCCTGGAAACCCGGAGGGCACTCCTGGTAACCCGGACAGCCCTCCTGGTAACCCGGACAGCCCTCCTGGTAACCCGGACAGCCCTCCTGGTAACCCGGACAGCACTCCTGGTAACCCGGACAGCCCTCCTGGTAACCCGGCCATTCAACTCAATGGGGAATTCGCACTCCTGGTAACCCGGACAGCCCTCTTGGTAACCCGGACAGCACTCCTGGTAACCCGGACAGCGCTCCTGGTAACCCGGACAGCACTCCTGGTAACCCGGAGGGCACTCCTGGTAACCCGGACAGCACTCCTGGTAACCCGGACAGCCCTCTTGGTAACCCGGAGGGCACTCCTGGTAACCTGGACAGCCCTCCTGGTAACCCAGCCATTCAACTCAATGGGGAATTCGCACTCCTGGTAACCCAGACAGCACTCCTGGTAACCCGGACAGCCCTCCTGGTAACCTGGACAGCCCTCCTGGTAACCCGGAGGGCACTCCTGGTAACCCGGACAGCCCTCCTGGTAACCCGGACTGCAGTCCTGGTAACCCGGCCATTCAATGGTAACCCGGCCATTCAACTCAATGGGGAATTCGCACTCCTGGTAACCCGGACAGCACTCCTGGTAACCCGGAGGGCACTCCTGGTAACCTGGACAGCACTCCTGGTCACCCGGACAGCCCTCCTGGTAACCCGGACAGAAGTCCTGGTAACCCGGACAGCACTCCTGGTAACCCGGAGGGCACTCCTGGTAACCCGGACAGCCCTCCTGGTAACCCGGACAGCACTCCTGTTAACCCAGCCATTCAACTCAATGGGGAATTCGCACTCCTGGTAACCCAGACAGCACTCCTGGTAACCCGGACAGCCCTCCTGGTAACCCGGACAGCCCTCCTGGTAACCCGGCCATTCAACTCAATGGGGAATTCGCACTCCTGGTAACCCGGACAGCACTCCTGGTAACCCGGACAGCACTTCTGGTAACCCAGCCATTCAACTCAATGGGGAATTCGCACTCCTGGTAACCCAGACAGCACTCCTGGTAACCCGGACAGCCCTCCTGGTAACCTGGACAGCCCTCCTGGTAACCCGGAGGGCACTCCTGGTAACCCGGACAGCCCTCCTGGTAACCCGGACTGCAGTCCTGGTAACCCGGCCATTCAATGGTAACCCGGCCATTCAACTCAATGGGGAATTCGCACTCCTGGTAACCCGGACAGCACTCCTGGTAACCCGGACAGCCCTCCTGGTAACCCGGACAGCCGTCCTGGTAACCCGGCCATTCAACTCAATGGGGAATTCGCACTCCTGGTAACCCGGACCGCACTCCTGGTAACCCGGACAGCACTCCTGGTAACCCGGACAGCACTCCTGGTAACCCGGAGGGCACTCCTGGTAACCCGGACAGCCCTCCTGATAACCCGGACAGCAGTCATGGTAACCCGGCCATTCAACTCAATGGGGAATTCGCACTCCTGGTAACCCGGACAGCACTCCTGGTAACCCGGACAGCACTCCTGGTAACCCGGACGGCCCTCCTGGTAACCCGGACAGCACTCCTGGTAACCCGGACAGCCCTCCTGGTAACCCGGACAGCACTCCTGGTAACCCGGACAGCCCTCCTGGTAACCCGGACAGCAGTCCTGGTAACCCGGCCATTCAACTCAATGGGTAATTCGCACTCCTGGTAACCCGGACAGCCCTCTTGGTAACCCGGAGGGCACTCCTGGTAACCCGGACAGCCCTCCTGGTAACCCAGACAGCAGTCCTGGTAACCCGGCCATTCAACTCAATGGGGAATTCGCACTCCTGGTAACCCGGACAGCCCTCTTGGTAACCCGGAGGGCACTCCTGGTAACCCGGACAGCCCTCCTGGTAACCCGGACAGCCGTCCTGGTAACCCGGCCATTCAACTCAATGGGGAATTCGCACTCCTGGTAACCCGGACCGCACTCCTGGTAACCCGGACAGCACTCCTGGTAACCCGGACAGCACTCCTGGTAACCCGGAGGGCACTCCTGGTAACCCGGACAGCCCTCCTGATAACCCGGACAGCAGTCATGGTAACCCGGCCATTCAACTCAATGGGGAATTCGCACTCCTGGTAACCCGGACAGCACTCCTGGTAACCCGGACAGCACTCCTGGTAACCCGGACGGCCCTCCTGGTAACCCGGACAGCACTCCTGGTAACCCGGACAGCCCTCCTGGTAACCCGGACAGCAGTCCTGGTAACCCGGCCATTCAACTCAATGGGTAATTCGCACTCCTGGTAACCCGGACAGCCCTCTTGGTAACCCGGAGGGCACTCCTGGTAACCCGGACAGCCCTCCTGGTAACCCGGACAGCAGTCCTGGTAACCCGGCCATTCAACTCAATGGGGAATTCGCACTCCTGGTAACCCGGACAGCCCTCTTGGTAACCCGGAGGGCACTCCTGGTAACCCGGACAGCCCTCCTGGTAACCCGGACAGCCGTCCTGGTAACCCGGCCATTCAACTCAATGGGGAATTCGCACTCCTGGTAACCCGGACCGCACTCCTGGTAACCCGGACAGCACTCCTGGTAACCCGGACAGCACTCCTGGTAACCCGGACAGCCCTCCTGGTAACCCGGACAGCACTCCTGGTAACCCGGACAGCCCTCCTGGTAACCCGGCCATTCAACTCAATGGGGAATTCGCACTCCTGGTAACCCGGACAGCACTCCTGGTAACCCGGACAGCCATCCTGGTAACCCGGACAGCACTCCTGGTAACCCAGACAGCACTCCTGGTAACACGGACAGCCCTCCTTGTAACCCGGACAGCACTCCTGGTAACCCGGACAGCCCTCCTGGTAACCCGGACAGCACTCCTGGTAACCCGGACAACACTCCTGGTAACCCGGCCATTCAACTCAATGGGGAATCCGCACTCCTGGTAACCCGGACAGCACTCCTGGAAACCCGGAGGGCACTCCTGGTAACCCGGACAGCCCTCCTGGTAACCCGGACAGCCCTCCTGGTAACCCGGACAGCCCTCCTGGTAACCCGGACAGCACTCCTGGTAACCCGGACAGCCCTCCTGGTAACCCGGCCATTCAACTCAATGGGGAATTCGCACTCCTGGTAACCCGGACAGCCCTCTTGGTAACCCGGACAGCACTCCTGGTAACCCGGACAGCGCTCCTGGTAACCCGGACAGCACTCCTGGTAACCCGGAGGGCACTCCTGGTAACCCGGACAGCACTCCTGGTAACCCGGACAGCCCTCTTGGTAACCCGGAGGGCACTCCTGGTAACCTGGACAGCCCTCCTGGTAACCCAGCCATTCAACTCAATGGGGAATTCGCACTCCTGGTAACCCAGACAGCACTCCTGGTAACCCGGACAGCCCTCCTGGTAACCTGGACAGCCCTCCTGGTAACCCGGAGGGCACTCCTGGTAACCCGGACAGCCCTCCTGGTAACCCGGACTGCAGTCCTGGTAACCCGGCCATTCAATGGTAACCCGGCCATTCAACTCAATGGGGAATTCGCACTCCTGGTAACCCGGACAGCACTCCTGGTAACCCGGAGGGCACTCCTGGTAACCTGGACAGCACTCCTGGTCACCCGGACAGCCCTCCTGGTAACCCGGACAGAAGTCCTGGTAACCCGGACAGCACTCCTGGTAACCCGGAGGGCACTCCTGGTAACCCGGACAGCCCTCCTGGTAACCCGGACAGCACTCCTGTTAACCCAGCCATTCAACTCAATGGGGAATTCGCACTCCTGGTAACCCAGACAGCACTCCTGGTAACCCGGACAGCCCTCCTGGTAACCCGGACAGCCCTCCTGGTAACCCGGAGGGCACTCCTGGTAACCCGGACAGCCCTCCTGGTAACCCGGACAGCACTCCTGGTAACCCGGACAGCACTCCTGGTAACCCGGACAGCACTCCTGGTAACCCGGAGGGCACTCCTGGTAACCCGGACAGCACTCCTGGTAACCCGGACAGCACTCCTGGTAACCCGGAGGGCACTCCTGGTAACCCGGACAGCCCTCCTGGTAACCCGGACAGCACTCCTGGTAACCCGGACAGCCCTCCTGGTAACCCCGACTGCAGTCCTGGTAACCCGGCCATTCAATGGTAACCCGGCCATTCAACTCAATGGGGAATTCGCACTCCTGGTAACCCGGACAGCACTCCTGGTAACCCGGAGGGCACTCCTGGTAACCCGGACAGCACTCCTGGTAACCCGGACAGCACTCCTGGTAACCCGGAGGGCACTCCTGGTAACCCGGACAGCCCTCCTGGTAACCCGGACTGCTGTCCTGGTAACCCGGCCATTCAATGGTAACCCGGCCACACAACTCAATGTTGAATTCGCACTCCTGGTAACCCGGACAGCCCTCTTGGTAACCCGGAGGGCACTCCTGGTAACCCGGAGAGCACTCCTGGTAACCCGGACAGCACTCCTGGTAACCCGGAGGGCACTCCTGGTAACCCTGGACAGCCCTCCTGATAACCCGGACAGCAGTCCTGGTAACCCGGCCATTCAACTCAATGGGGAATTCCCACTCCTGGTAACCCGGAGGGCACTCCTGGTAACCCAGACAGCACTCCTGGTAACCCGGACAGCCCTCCTGGTAACCCGGACAGCACTCCTGGTAACCCGGACAGCACTCCTGGTAACCCGGACGGCCCTCCTGGTAACCCGGACAGCACTCCTGGTAACCCGGACAGCCCTCCTGGTAACCCGGACAGCAGTCCTGGTAACCCGGCCATTCAACTCAATGGGGAATTCGCACTCCTGGTAACCCGGACAGCCCTCTTGGTAACCCGGACAGCACTCCTGGTAACCCGGACAGCACTCCTGGTAACCCGGAGGGCACTCCTGGTAACCCGGACAGCCCTCCTGATAACCCGGACAGCAGTCATGGTAACCCGGCCATTCAACTCAATGGGGAATTCGCACTCCTGGTAACCCGGACAGCACTCCTGGTAACCCGGACAGCACTCCTGGTAACCCAGCCATTCAACTCAATGGGGAATTCGCACTCCTGGTAACCCAGACAGCACTCCTGGTAACCCGGACAGCCCTCCTGGTAACCTGGACAGCCCTCCTGGTAACCCGGAGGGCACTCCTGGTAACCCGGACAGCCCTCCTGGTAACCCGGACTGCAGTCCTGGTAACCCGGCCATTCAATGGTAACCCGGCCATTCAACTCAATGGGGAATTCGCACTCCTGGTAACCCGGACAGCACTCCTGGTAACCCGGACAGCCCTCCTGGTAACCCGGACAGCCGTCCTGGTAACCCGGCCATTCAACTCAATGGGGAATTCGCACTCCTGGTAACCCGGACCGCACTCCTGGTAACCCGGACAGCACTCCTGGTAACCCGGACAGCACTCCTGGTAACCCGGAGGGCACTCCTGGTAACCCGGACAGCCCTCCTGATAACCCGGACAGCAGTCATGGTAACCCGGCCATTCAACTCAATGGGGAATTCGCACTCCTGGTAACCCGGACAGCACTCCTGGTAACCCGGACAGCACTCCTGGTAACCCGGACGGCCCTCCTGGTAACCCGGACAGCACTCCTGGTAACCCGGACAGCCCTCCTGGTAACCCGGACAGCACTCCTGGTAACCCGGACAGCCCTCCTGGTAACCCGGACAGCAGTCCTGGTAACCCGGCCATTCAACTCAATGGGTAATTCGCACTCCTGGTAACCCGGACAGCCCTCTTGGTAACCCGGAGGGCACTCCTGGTAACCCGGACAGCCCTCCTGGTAACCCGGACAGCAGTCCTGGTAACCCGGCCATTCAACTCAATGGGGAATTCGCACTCCTGGTAACCCGGACAGCCCTCTTGGTAACCCGGAGGGCACTCCTGGTAACCCGGACAGCCCTCCTGGTAACCCGGACAGCCGTCCTGGTAACCCGGCCATTCAACTCAATGGGGAATTCGCACTCCTGGTAACCCGGACCGCACTCCTGGTAACCCGGACAGCACTCCTGGTAACCCGGACAGCACTCCTGGTAACCCGGAGGGCACTCCTGGTAACCCGGACAGCCCTCCTGGTAACCCGGACAGCAGTCCTGGTAACCCGGCCATTCAACTCAATGGGGAATTCGCACTCCTGGTAACCCGGACAGCCCTCTTGGTAACCCGGAGGGCACTCCTGGTAACCCGGACAGCCCTCCTGGTAACCCGGACAGCTGTCCTGGTAACCCGGCCATTCAACTCAATGGGGAATTCGCACTCCTGGTAACCCGGACAGCCCTCTTGGTAACCCGGAGGGCACTCCTGGTAACCCGGACAGCCCTCCTGGTAACCCGGACAGCAGTCCTGGTAACCCGGCCATTCAACTCAATGGGGAATTCGCACTCCTGGTAACCCGGACAGCCCTCTTGGTAACCCGGAGGGCACTCCTGGTAACCCGGACAGCCCTCCTGGTAACTTGGACAGCAGTCCTGGTAACCCGGCCATTCAACTCAATGGGGAATTCCCACTCCTGGTAACCCGGAGGGCACTCCTGGTAACCCGGACAGCACTCCTGGTAACCCGGACAGCAGTCCTGGTAACCCGGCCATTCAACTCAATGGGGAATTCGCACTCCTGGTAACCCGGACAGCCCTCCTGGTAACCCGGACAGCAGTCCTGGTAACCCGGCCATTCAACTCAATGGGGAATTCGCACTCCTGGTAACCCGGACAGCCCTCTTGGTAACCCGGAGGGCACTCCTGGTAACCCGGACAGCCCTCCTGGTAACCCGGACAGCCGTCCTGGTAACCCGGCCATTCAACTCAATGGGGAATTCGCACTCCTGGTAACCCGGACCGCACTCCTGGTAACCCGGACAGCACTCCTGGTAACCCGGACAGCACTCCTGGTAACCCGGAGGGCACTCCTGGTAACCCGGACAGCCCTCCTGGTAACCCGGACAGCAGTCCTGGTAACCCGGCCATTCAACTCAATGGGGAATTCGCACTCCTGGTAACCCGGACAGCCCTCTTGGTAACCCGGAGGGCACTCCTGGTAACCCGGACAGCCCTCCTGGTAACCCGGACAGCCGTCCTGGTAACCCGGCCATTCAACTCAATGGGGAATTCGCACTCCTGGTAACCCGGACCGCACTCCTGGTAACCCGGACAGCACTCCTGGTAACCCGGACAGCACTCCTGGTAACCCGGAGGGCACTCCTGGTAACCCGGACAGCCCTCCTGGTAACCCGGACAGCAGTCCTGGTAACCCGGCCATTCAACTCAATGGGGAATTCGCACTCCTGGTAACCCGGACAGCCCTCTTGGTAACCCGGAGGGCACTCCTGGTAACCCGGACAGCCCTCCTGGTAACCCGGACAGCTGTCCTGGTAACCCGGCCATTCAACTCAATGGGGAATTCGCACTCCTGGTAACCCGGACAGCCCTCTTGGTAACCCGGAGGGCACTCCTGGTAACCCGGACAGCCCTCCTGGTAACCCGGACAGCAGTCCTGGTAACCCGGCCATTCAACTCAATGGGGAATTCGCACTCCTGGTAACCCGGACAGCCCTCTTGGTAACCCGGAGGGCACTCCTGGTAACCCGGACAGCCCTCCTGGTAACTTGGACAGCAGTCCTGGTAACCCGGCCATTCAACTCAATGGGGAATTCCCACTCCTGGTAACCCGGAGGGCACTCCTGGTAACCCGGACAGCACTCCTGGTAACCCGGACAGCAGTCCTGGTAACCCGGCCATTCAACTCAATGGGGAATTCGCACTCCTGGTAACCCGGACAGCCCTCTTGGTAACCCGGAGGGCACTCCTGGTAACCCGGACAGCCCTCCTGGTAACCCGGACAGCAGTCCTGGTAACCCGGCCATTCAACTCAATGGGGAATTCGCACTCCTGGTAACCCGGACCGCACTCCTGGTAACCCGGACAGCCCTCCTGGTAACCCGGAGGGCACTCCTGGTAACTCGGACAGCACTCCTGGTAACCCGGAGGGCACTCCTGGTAACCCGGACAGCCCTCCTGGTAACCCGGACTGCAGTCCTGGTAACCCGGCCATTCAATGGTAACCCGGCCACACAACTCAATGTTGAATTCGCACTCCTGGTAACCTGGCCATTCAACTCAATGGGGAATTCGCACTCCTGGTATCCCAGACAGCACTCCTGGTAACCCGGACAGCCCTCCTGGTAACCCGGACAGCCCTCCTGGTAACCCGGAGGGCACTCCTGGTAACCCGGACAGCCCTCCTGGTAACCCGGACAGCACTCCTGGTAACCCGGACAGCAGTCCTGGTAACCCGGCCATTCAACTCAATGGGGAATTCGCACTCCTGGTAACCCGGACAGCCCTCTTGGTAACCCGGAGGGCACTCCTGGTAACCCGGACAGCCCTCCTGGTAACCCGGACAGCCGTCCTGGTAACCCGGCCATTCAACTCAATGGGGAATTCGCACTCCTGGTAACCCGGACCGCACTCCTGGTAACCCGGACAGCACTCCTGGTAACCCGGACAGCACTCCTGGTAACCCGGAGGGCACTCCTGGTAACCCGGACAGCCCTCCTGGTAACCCGGACAGCAGTCCTGGTAACCCGGCCATTCAACTCAATGGGGAATTCGCACTCCTGGTAACCCGGACAGCCCTCTTGGTAACCCGGAGGGCACTCCTGGTAACCCGGACAGCCCTCCTGGTAACCCGGACAGCTGTCCTGGTAACCCGGCCATTCAACTCAATGGGGAATTCGCACTCCTGGTAACCCGGACAGCCCTCTTGGTAACCCGGAGGGCACTCCTGGTAACCCGGACAGCCCTCCTGGTAACCCGGACAGCAGTCCTGGTAACCCGGCCATTCAACTCAATGGGGAATTCGCACTCCTGGTAACCCGGACAGCCCTCTTGGTAACCCGGAGGGCACTCCTGGTAACCCGGACAGCCCTCCTGGTAACTTGGACAGCAGTCCTGGTAACCCGGCCATTCAACTCAATGGGGAATTCCCACTCCTGGTAACCCGGAGGGCACTCCTGGTAACCCGGACAGCACTCCTGGTAACCCGGACAGCAGTCCTGGTAACCCGGCCATTCAACTCAATGGGGAATTCGCACTCCTGGTAACCCGGACAGCCCTCCTGGTAACCCGGACAGCAGTCCTGGTAACCCGGCCATTCAACTCAATGGGGAATTCGCACTCCTGGTAACCCGGACAGCCCTCTTGGTAACCCGGAGGGCACTCCTGGTAACCCGGACAGCCCTCCTGGTAACCCGGACAGCCGTCCTGGTAACCCGGCCATTCAACTCAATGGGGAATTCGCACTCCTGGTAACCCGGACCGCACTCCTGGTAACCCGGACAGCACTCCTGGTAACCCGGACAGCACTCCTGGTAACCCGGAGGGCACTCCTGGTAACCCGGACAGCCCTCCTGGTAACCCGGACAGCAGTCCTGGTAACCCGGCCATTCAACTCAATGGGGAATTCGCACTCCTGGTAACCCGGACAGCCCTCTTGGTAACCCGGAGGGCACTCCTGGTAACCCGGACAGCCCTCCTGGTAACCCGGACAGCTGTCCTGGTAACCCGGCCATTCAACTCAATGGGGAATTCGCACTCCTGGTAACCCGGACAGCCCTCTTGGTAACCCGGAGGGCACTCCTGGTAACCCGGACAGCCCTCCTGGTAACCCGGACAGCAGTCCTGGTAACCCGGCCATTCAACTCAATGGGGAATTCGCACTCCTGGTAACCCGGACAGCCCTCTTGGTAACCCGGAGGGCACTCCTGGTAACCCGGACAGCCCTCCTGGTAACTTGGACAGCAGTCCTGGTAACCCGGCCATTCAACTCAATGGGGAATTCCCACTCCTGGTAACCCGGAGGGCACTCCTGGTAACCCGGACAGCACTCCTGGTAACCCGGACAGCAGTCCTGGTAACCCGGCCATTCAACTCAATGGGGAATTCGCACTCCTGGTAACCCGGACAGCCCTCTTGGTAACCCGGAGGGCACTCCTGGTAACCCGGACAGCCCTCCTGGTAACCCGGACAGCAGTCCTGGTAACCCGGCCATTCAACTCAATGGGGAATTCGCACTCCTGGTAACCCGGACCGCACTCCTGGTAACCCGGACAGCCCTCCTGGTAACCCGGAGGGCACTCCTGGTAACTCGGACAGCACTCCTGGTAACCCGGAGGGCACTCCTGGTAACCCGGACAGCCCTCCTGGTAACCCGGACTGCAGTCCTGGTAACCCGGCCATTCAATGGTAACCCGGCCACACAACTCAATGTTGAATTCGCACTCCTGGTAACCTGGCCATTCAACTCAATGGGGAATTCGCACTCCTGGTAACCCAGACAGCACTCCTGGTAACCCGGACAGCCCTCCTGGTAACCCGGACAGCCCTCCTGGTAACCCGGAGGGCACTCCTGGTAACCCGGACAGCCCTCCTGGTAACCCGGACAGCACTCCTGGTAACCCGGACAGCGCTCCTGGTAACCCGGACAGCCCTCCTGGTAACCTGGACAGCCCTCCTGGTAACCCGGAGGGCACTCCTGGTAACCCGGACAGCCCTCCTGGTAACCCGGACTGCAGTCCTGGTAACCCGGCCATTCAATGGTAACCCGGCCATTCAACTCAATGGGGAATTCGCACTCCTGGTAACCCGGACAGCACTCCTGGTAACCCGGAGGGCACTCCTGGTAACCCGGACAGCACTCCTGGTAACCCGGACAGCACTCCTGGTCACCCGGACAGCCCTCCTGGTAACCCGGACAGAAGTCCTGGTAACCCGGACAGCACTCCTGGTAACCCGGAGGGCACTCCTGGTAACCCGGACAGCCCTCCTGGTAACCCGGACAGCACTCCTGGTAATCCGGACAGCACTCCTGGTAACCCGGAGGGCACTCCTGGTAACCCGGACAGCCCTCCTGGTAACCCGGACAGCACTCCTGGTAACCCGGACAGCACTCCTGGTAACCCGGACAGCACTCCTGGTAACCCGGAGGGCACTCCTGGTAACCCGGACAGCACTCCTGGTAACCCGGACAGCCCTCTTGGTAACCCGGAGGGCCCTCCTGGTAACCCGGAGGGCACTCCTGGTAACTCGGACAGCACTCCTGGTAACCCGGACAGCAGTCCTGGTAACCCGGACAGCCCTCCTGGTAACCCGGAGACTGCAGTCCTGGTAACCCGGCCATTCAATGGTAACCCGGCCATTCAACTCAATGGGGAATTCGCACTCCTGGTAACCCGGACAGCACTCCTGGTCACCCGGACAGCCCTCCTGGTAACCCGGACAGAAGTCCTGGTAACCCGGACAGCACTCCTGGTAACCCGGAGGGCACTCCTGGTAACCCGGACAGCCCTCCTGGTAACCCGGACAGCACTCCTGGTAATCCGGACAGCACTCCTGGTAACCCGGAGGGCACTCCTGGTAACCCGGACAGCACTCCTGGTAACCCAGCCATTCAACTCAATGGGGAATTCGCACTCCTGGTAACCCAGACAGCACTCCTGGTAACCCGGACAGCCCTCCTGGTAACCCGGACAGCCCTCCTGGTAACCCGGAGGGCACTCCTGGTAACCCGGACAGCACTCCTGGTCACCCGGACAGCCCTCCTGGTAACCCGGACAGAAGTCCTGGTAACCCGGACAGCACTCCTGGTAACCCGGAGGGCACTCCTGGTAACCCGGACAGCACTCCTGGTAACCCGGACAGCCCTCCTGGTAACCCGGACAGCACTCCTGGTAACCCGGACAGCACTCCTGGTAACCCGGACAGCACTCCTGGTAAACTCAATCATTCAACTCAATGGGGAATTCGCACTCCTGGTAACCCAGACAGCCCTCCTGGTAACCCGGACTGCAGTCCTGGTAACCCGGCCATTCAATGGTAACCCGGCCACACAACTCAATGTTGAATTCGCACTCCTGGTAACCTGGCCATTCAACTCAATGGGGAATTCGCACTCCTGGTAACCCAGACAGCACTCCTGGTAACCCGGACAGCCCTCCTGGTAACCCGGACAGCCCTCCTGGTAACCCGGAGGGCACTCCTGGTAACCCGGACAGCCCTCCTGGTAACCCGGACAGCACTCCTGGTAACCCGGACAGCGCTCCTGGTAACCCGGACAGCCCTCCTGGTAACCTGGACAGCCCTCCTGGTAACCCGGAGGGCACTCCTGGTAACCCGGACAGCCCTCCTGGTAACCCGGACTGCAGTCCTGGTAACCCGGCCATTCAATGGTAACCCGGCCATTCAACTCAATGGGGAATTCGCACTCCTGGTAACCCGGACAGCACTCCTGGTAACCCGGAGGGCACTCCTGGTAACCCGGACAGCACTCCTGGTAACCCGGACAGCACTCCTGGTCACCCGGACAGCCCTCCTGGTAACCCGGACAGAAGTCCTGGTAACCCGGACAGCACTCCTGGTAACCCGGAGGGCACTCCTGGTAACCCGGACAGCCCTCCTGGTAACCCGGACAGCACTCCTGGTAATCCGGACAGCACTCCTGGTAACCCGGAGGGCACTCCTGGTAACCCGGACAGCCCTCCTGGTAACCCGGACAGCACTCCTGGTAACCCGGACAGCACTCCTGGTAACCCGGACAGCACTCCTGGTAACCCGGAGGGCACTCCTGGTAACCCGGACAGCACTCCTGGTAACCCGGACAGCCCTCTTGGTAACCCGGAGGGCCCTCCTGGTAACCCGGAGGGCACTCCTGGTAACTCGGACAGCACTCCTGGTAACCCGGACAGCAGTCCTGGTAACCCGGACAGCCCTCCTGGTAACCCGGAGACTGCAGTCCTGGTAACCCGGCCATTCAATGGTAACCCGGCCATTCAACTCAATGGGGAATTCGCACTCCTGGTAACCCGGACAGCACTCCTGGTCACCCGGACAGCCCTCCTGGTAACCCGGACAGAAGTCCTGGTAACCCGGACAGCACTCCTGGTAACCCGGAGGGCACTCCTGGTAACCCGGACAGCCCTCCTGGTAACCCGGACAGCACTCCTGGTAATCCGGACAGCACTCCTGGTAACCCGGAGGGCACTCCTGGTAACCCGGACAGCACTCCTGGTAACCCAGCCATTCAACTCAATGGGGAATTCGCACTCCTGGTAACCCAGACAGCACTCCTGGTAACCCGGACAGCCCTCCTGGTAACCCGGACAGCCCTCCTGGTAACCCGGAGGGCACTCCTGGTAACCCGGACAGCCCTCCTGGTAACCCGGACAGCACTCCTGGTAACCCGGACAGCACTCCTGGTAACCCGGACAGCACTCCTGGTAACCCGGAGGGCACTCCTGGTAACCCGGACAGCACTCCTGGTAACCCGGACAGCACTCCTGGTAACCCGGAGGGCACTCCTGGTAACCCGGACAGCCCTCCTGGTAACGCGGACAGCACTCCTGGTAACCCGGACAGCCCTCCTGGTAACCCGGACTGCAGTCCTGGTAACCCGGCCATTCAATGGTAACCCGGCCATTCAACTCAATGGGGAATTCGCACTCCTGGTAACCCGGACAGCACTCCTGGTAACCCGGAGGGCACTCCTGGTAACCCGGACAGCACTCCTTGTAACCCGGACAGCACTCCTGGTAAACCGGACAGCACTCCTGGTAACCCGGACAGCCCTCCTGGTAACCCGGACTGCTGTCCTGGTAACCCGGCCATTCAATGGTAACCCGGCCACACAACTCAATGTTGAATTCGCACTCCTGGTAACCCGGACAGCCCTCTTGGTAACCCGGAGGGCACTCCTGGTAACCCGGACAGCACTCCTGGTAACCCGGACAGCACTCCTGGTAACCCGGAGGGCACTCCTGGTAACCCGGACAGCCCTCCTGATAACCCGGACAGCAGTCCTGGTAACCCGGCCATTCAACTCAATGGGGAATTCCCACTCCTGGTAACCCGGAGGGCACTCCTGGTAACCCAGACAGCACTCCTGGTAACCCGGACAGCCCTCCTGGTAACCCGGACAGCACTCCTGGTAACCCGGACAGCACTCCTGGTAACCCGGACAGCCCTCTTGGTAACCCGGAGGGCACTCCTGGTAACCCGGACAGCCCTCCTGGTAACCCGGACAGCCCTCTTGGTAACCCGGAGGGCACTCCTGGTAACCTGGACAGCCCTCCTGGTAACCCGGACAGCAGTCCTGGTAACCCGGCCATTCAACTCAATGGGTAATTCGCACTCCTGGTAACCCGGACAGCCCTCTTGGTAACCCGGAGGGCACTCCTGGTAACCCGGACAGCCCTCCTGGTAACCCGGACAGCAGTCCTGGTAACCCGGCCATTCAACTCAATGGGGAATTCGCACTCCTGGTAACCCGGACCGCACACCTGGTAACCCGGACAGCACTCCTGGTAACCCGGACAGCCCTCCTGGTAACCCGGAGGGCACTCCTGGTAACCTGGACAGCCCTCCTGGTAACCCGGACAGCAGTCCTGGTAACCCAGCCATTCAACTCAATGGGGAATTCGCACTCCTGGTAACCCAGACAGCACTCCTGGTAACCCGGACAGCCCTCCTGGTAACCCGGACAGCCCTCCTGGTAACCCGGACAGCAGTCCTGGTAAACCGGCCATTCAACTCAATGGGGAATTCGCACTCCTGGTAACCCGGACCGCACTCCTGGTAACCCGGACAGCACTACTGGTAACCCGGACAGCACTCCTGGTAACCCGGAGGGCACTCCTGGTAACCCGGACAGCCCTCCTGATAACCCGGACAGCAGTCATGGTAACCCGGCCATTCAACTCAATGGGGAATTCGCACTCCTGGTAACCCGGACAGCCCTCCTGGTAACCCGGACAGCACTCCTGGTAACCCGGACAGCACTCCTGGTAACCCGGAGGGCACTCCTGGTAACCCGGACAGCACTCCTGGTAACCCGGACAGCCCTCCTGGTAACCCGGACAGCACTCCTGGTAACCCGGACAGCACTCCTGGTAACCCGGACAGCACTCCTGGTAAACTCAATCATTCAACTCAATGGGGAATTCGCACTCCTGGTAACCCAGACAGCACTCCTGGTAACCCGGACAGCCCTCCTGGTAACCCGGACAGCCCTCCTGGTAACCCGGAGGGCACTCCTGGTAACCCGGACAGCCCTCCTGGTAACCCGGACAGCACTCCTGGTAACCCGGACAGCACTCCTGGTAACCCGGACAGCACTCCTGGTAACCCGGAGGGCACTCCTGGTAACCCGGACAGCACTCCTGGTAACCCGGACAGCCCTCTTGGTAACCCGGAGGGCACTCCTGGTAACCCGGACAGCCCTCCTGGTAACCCGGACAGCAGTCCTGGTAACCCGGCCATTCAACTCAATGGGTAATTCGCACTCCTGGTAACCCGGACAGCCCTCTTGGTAACCCGGAGGGCCCTCCTGGTAACCCGGACAGCCCTCCTGGCAACCCGGAGGGCACTCCTGGTAACCCGGACAGCCCTCCTGGTAACCCGGACAGCACTCCTGGTAACCCGGACAGCACTCCTGGTAACCCGGACAGCACTCCTGGTAACCCGGAGGGCACTCCTGGTAACCCGGACAGCACTCCTGGTAACCCGGACAGCCCTCTTGGTAACCCGGAGGGCACTCCTGGTAACCCGGACAGCCCTCCTGGTAACCCGGACAGCAGTCCTGGTAACCCGGCCATTCAACTCAATGGGTAATTCGCACTCCTGGTAACCCGGACAGCCCTCTTGGTAACCCGGAGGGCACTCCTGGTAACCCGGACAGCACTCCTGGTAACCCGGCCATTCAACTCAATGGGTAATTCGCACTCCTGGTAACCCGGACAGCACTCCTGGTAACCCGGACAGCACTCCTGGTAACCCGGACAGCACTCCTGGTAACCCGGAGGGCACTCCTGGTAACCCGGACAGCACTCCTGGTAACCCGGACAGCCCTCTTGGTAACCCGGAGGGCCCTCCTGGTAACCCGGAGGGCACTCCTGGTAACTCGGACAGCACTCCTGGTAACCCGGACAGCAGTCCTGGTAACCCGGACAGCCCTCCTGGTAACCCGGACTGCAGTCCTGGTAACCCGGCCATTCAATGGTAACCCGGCCATTCAACTCAATGGGGAATTCGCACTCCTGGTAACCCGGACAGCACTCCTGGTCACCCGGACAGCCCTCCTGGTAACCCGGACAGAAGTCCTGGTAACCCGGACAGCACTCCTGGTAACCCGGAGGGCACTCCTGGTAACCCGGACAGCCCTCCTGGTAACCCGGACAGCACTCCTGGTAATCCGGACAGCACTCCTGGTAACCCGGAGGGCACTCCTGGTAACCCGGACAGCACTCCTGGTAACCCAGCCATTCAACTCAATGGGGAATTCGCACTCCTGGTAACCCAGACAGCACTCCTGGTAACCCGGACAGCCCTCCTGGTAACCCGGACAGCCCTCCTGGTAACCCGGAGGGCACTCCTGGTAACCCGGACAGCCCTCCTGGTAACCCGGACAGCACTCCTGGTAACCCGGACAGCCCTCCTGGTAACCCGGAGACTGCAGTCCTGGTAACCCGGCCATTCAATGGTAACCCGGCCATTCAACTCAATGGGGAATTCGCACTCCTGGTAACCCGGACAGCACTCCTGGTCACCCGGACAGCCCTCCTGGTAACCCGGACAGAAGTCCTGGTAACCCGGACAGCACTCCTGGTAACCCGGAGGGCACTCCTGGTAACCCGGACAGCCCTCCTGGTAACGCGGACAGCACTCCTGGTAACCCGGACAGCCCTCCTGGTAACCCGGACTGCAGTCCTGGTAACCCGGCCATTCAATGGTAACCCGGCCATTCAACTCAATGGGGAATTCGCACTCCTGGTAACCCGGACAGCACTCCTGGTAACCCGGAGGGCACTCCTGGTAACCCGGACAGCACTCCTTGTAACCCGGACAGCACTCCTGGTAAACCGGACAGCACTCCTGGTAACCCGGACAGCCCTCCTGGTAACCCGGACTGCTGTCCTGGTAACCCGGCCATTCAATGGTAACCCGGCCACACAACTCAATGTTGAATTCGCACTCCTGGTAACCCGGACAGCCCTCTTGGTAACCCGGAGGGCACTCCTGGTAACCCGGACAGCACTCCTGGTAACCCGGACAGCACTCCTGGTAACCCGGAGGGCACTCCTGGTAACCCGGACAGCCCTCCTGATAACCCGGACAGCAGTCCTGGTAACCCGGCCATTCAACTCAATGGGGAATTCCCACTCCTGGTAACCCGGAGGGCACTCCTGGTAACCCAGACAGCACTCCTGGTAACCCGGACAGCCCTCCTGGTAACCCGGACAGCACTCCTGGTAACCCGGACAGCCCTCTTGGTAACCCGGAGGGCCCTCCTGGTAACCCGGAGGGCACTCCTGGTAACTCGGACAGCACTCCTGGTAACCCGGACAGCAGTCCTGGTAACCCGGACAGCCCTCCTGGTAACCCGGACGGCCCTCCTGGTAACCCGGACAGCACTCCTGGTAACCCGGACAGCCCTCCTGGTAACCCGGACAGCAGTCCTGGTAACCCGGCCATTCAACTCAATGGGGAATTCGCACTCCTGGTAACCCGGACAGCCCTCTTGGTAACCCGGACAGCACTCCTGGTAACCCGGAGGGCACTCCTGGTAACCTGGACAGCCCTCCTGGTAACCCGGACAGCAGTCCTGGTAACCCGGCCATTCAACTCAATGGGTAATTCGCACTCCTGGTAACCCGGACAGCCCTCTTGGTAACCCGGAGGGCACTCCTGGTAACCCGGACAGCCCTCCTGGTAACCCGGACAGCAGTCCTGGTAACCCGGCCATTCAACTCAATGGGGAATTCGCACTCCTGGTAACCCGGACCGCACACCTGGTAACCCGGACAGCCCTCCTGGTAACCCGGAGGGCACTCCTGGTAACTCGGACAGCCCTCCTGGTAACCCGGAGGGCACTCCTGGTAACCTGGACAGCCCTCCTGGTAACCCGGACAGCAGTCCTGGTAACCCGGCCATTCAACTCAATGGGTAATTCGCACTCCTGGTAACCCGGACAGCCCTCTTGGTAACCCGGAGGGCACTCCTGGTAACCCGGACAGCCCTCCTGGTAACCCGGACAGCAGTCCTGGTAACCCGGCCATTCAACTCAATGGGGAATTCGCACTCCTGGTAACCCGGACCGCACACCTGGTAACCCGGACAGCCCTCCTGGTAACCCGGAGGGCACTCCTGGTAACTCGGACAGCCCTCCTGGTAACCCGGAGGGCACTCCTGGTAACCCGGACAGCCCTCCTGGTAACCCGGACTGCAGTCCTGGTAACCCGGCCATTCAATGGTAACCCGGCCACACAACTCAATGTTGAATTCGCACTCCTGGTAATCCGGACAGCCCTCTTGGTAACCCGGAGGGCACTCCTGGTAACCCGGACAGCACTCCTGGTAACCCGGACAGCAGTCCTGGTAACCCGGCCATTCAACTCAATGGGGAATTCGCACTCCTGGTAACTCGGACAGCAGTCCTGGTAACCCGGAGGGCACTCCTGGTAACCCGGACAGCCCTCCTGGTAACCCGGACAGCACTCCTGGTAACCCGGAGGGCACTCCTGGTAACCCGGACAGCCCTCCTGGTAACCCGGACAGCACTCCTGGTAACCCGGACAGCCCTCCTGGTAACCCGGAGGGCACTCCTGGTAACCTGGACAGCCCTCCTGGTAACCCGGACAGCAGTCCTGGTAACCCAGCCATTCAACTCAATGGGGAATTCGCACTCCTGGTAACCCAGACAGCACTCCTGGTAACCCGGACAGCCCTCCTGGTAACCCGGACAGCCCTCCTGGTAACCCGGACAGCAGTCCTGGTAAACCGGCCATTCAACTCAATGGGGAATTCGCACTCCTGGTAACCCGGACCGCACTCCTGGTAACCCGGACAGCACTACTGGTAACCCGGACAGCACTCCTGGTAACCCGGAGGGCACTCCTGGTAACCCGGACAGCCCTCCTGATAACCCGGACAGCAGTCATGGTAACCCGGCCATTCAACTCAATGGGGAATTCGCACTCCTGGTAACCCGGACAGCCCTCCTGGTAACCCGGACAGCACTCCTGGTAACCCGGACAGCACTCCTGGTAACCCGGAGGGCACTCCTGGTAACCCGGACAGCACTCCTGGTAACCCGGACAGCCCTCCTGGTAACCCGGACAGCACTCCTGGTAACCCGGACAGCACTCCTGGTAACCCGGACAGCACTCCTGGTAAACTCAATCATTCAACTCAATGGGGAATTCGCACTCCTGGTAACCCAGACAGCACTCCTGGTAACCCGGACAGCCCTCCTGGTAACCCGGACAGCCCTCCTGGTAACCCGGAGGGCACTCCTGGTAACCCGGACAGCCCTCCTGGTAACCCGGACAGCACTCCTGGTAACCCGGACAGCACTCCTGGTAACCCGGACAGCACTCCTGGTAACCCGGAGGGCACTCCTGGTAACCCGGACAGCACTCCTGGTAACCCGGACAGCCCTCTTGGTAACCCGGAGGGCACTCCTGGTAACCCGGACAGCCCTCCTGGTAACCCGGACAGCAGTCCTGGTAACCCGGCCATTCAACTCAATGGGTAATTCGCACTCCTGGTAACCCGGACAGCCCTCTTGGTAACCCGGAGGGCCCTCCTGGTAACCCGGACAGCCCTCCTGGCAACCCGGAGGGCACTCCTGGTAACCCGGACAGCCCTCCTGGTAACCCGGACAGCACTCCTGGTAACCCGGACAGCACTCCTGGTAACCCGGACAGCACTCCTGGTAACCCGGAGGGCACTCCTGGTAACCCGGACAGCACTCCTGGTAACCCGGACAGCCCTCTTGGTAACCCGGAGGGCACTCCTGGTAACCCGGACAGCCCTCCTGGTAACCCGGACAGCAGTCCTGGTAACCCGGCCATTCAACTCAATGGGTAATTCGCACTCCTGGTAACCCGGACAGCCCTCTTGGTAACCCGGAGGGCACTCCTGGTAACCCGGACAGCACTCCTGGTAACCCGGCCATTCAACTCAATGGGTAATTCGCACTCCTGGTAACCCGGACAGCACTCCTGGTAACCCGGACAGCACTCCTGGTAACCCGGACAGCACTCCTGGTAACCCGGAGGGCACTCCTGGTAACCCGGACAGCACTCCTGGTAACCCGGACAGCCCTCTTGGTAACCCGGAGGGCCCTCCTGGTAACCCGGAGGGCACTCCTGGTAACTCGGACAGCACTCCTGGTAACCCGGACAGCAGTCCTGGTAACCCGGACAGCCCTCCTGGTAACCCGGACTGCAGTCCTGGTAACCCGGCCATTCAATGGTAACCCGGCCATTCAACTCAATGGGGAATTCGCACTCCTGGTAACCCGGACAGCACTCCTGGTCACCCGGACAGCCCTCCTGGTAACCCGGACAGAAGTCCTGGTAACCCGGACAGCACTCCTGGTAACCCGGAGGGCACTCCTGGTAACCCGGACAGCCCTCCTGGTAACCCGGACAGCACTCCTGGTAATCCGGACAGCACTCCTGGTAACCCGGAGGGCACTCCTGGTAACCCGGACAGCACTCCTGGTAACCCAGCCATTCAACTCAATGGGGAATTCGCACTCCTGGTAACCCAGACAGCAGTCCTGGTAACCCGGACAGCCCTCCTGGTAACCCGGACAGCCCTCCTGGTAACCCGGAGGGCACTCCTGGTAACCCGGACAGCCCTCCTGGTAACCCGGACAGCACTCCTGGTAACCCGGACAGCCCTCCTGGTAACCCGGAGACTGCAGTCCTGGTAACCCAGCCATTCAATGGTAACCCGGCCATTCAACTCAATGGGGAATTCGCACTCCTGGTAACCCGGACAGCACTCCTGGTCACCCGGACAGCCCTCCTGGTAACCCGGACAGAAGTCCTGGTAACCCGGACAGCACTCCTGGTAACCCGGAGGGCACTCCTGGTAACCCGGACAGCCCTCCTGGTAACCCGGACAGCACTCCTGGTAATCCGGACAGCACTCCTGGTAACCCGGAGGGCACTCCTGGTAACCCGGACAGCACTCCTGGTAACCCAGCCATTCAACTCAATGGGGAATTCGCACTCCTGGTAACCCAGACAGCACTCCTGGTAACCCGGACAGCCCTCCTGGTAACCCGGACAGCCCTCCTGGTAACCCGGAGGGCACTCCTGGTAACCCGGACAGCCCTCCTGGTAACCCGGACAGCACTCCTGGTAACCCGGACAGCACTCCTGGTAACCCGGACAGCACTCCTGGTAACCCGGACAGCACTCCTGGTAACCCGGAGGGCACTCCTGGTAACCCGGACAGCCCTCCTGGTAACGCGGACAGCACTCCTGGTAACCCGGACAGCCCTCCTGGTAACCCGGACTGCAGTCCTGGTAACCCGGCCATTCAATGGTAACCCGGCCATTCAACTCAATGGGGAATTCGCACTCCTGGTAACCCGGACAGCACTCCTGGTAACCCGGAGGGCACTCCTGGTAACCCGGACAGCACTCCTTGTAACCCGGACAGCACTCCTGGTAAACCGGACAGCACTCCTGGTAACCCGGACAGCCCTCCTGGTAACCCGGACTGCTGTCCTGGTAACCCGGCCATTCAATGGTAACCCGGCCACACAACTCAATGTTGAATTCGCACTCCTGGTAACCCGGACAGCCCTCTTGGTAACCCGGAGGGCACTCCTGGTAACCCGGACAGCACTCCTGGTAACCCGGACAGCACTCCTGGTAACCCGGAGGGCACTCCTGGTAACCCGGACAGCCCTCCTGATAACCCGGACAGCAGTCCTGGTAACCCGGCCATTCAACTCAATGGGGAATTCCCACTCCTGGTAACCCGGAGGGCACTCCTGGTAACCCAGACAGCACTCCTGGTAACCCGGACAGCCCTCCTGGTAACCCGGACAGCACTCCTGGTAACCCGGACAGCACTCCTGGTAACCCGGACAGCCCTCTTGGTAACCCGGAGGGCACTCCTGGTAACCCGGACAGCCCTCCTGGTAACCCGGACAGCCCTCTTGGTAACCCGGAGGGCACTCCTGGTAACCTGGACAGCCCTCCTGGTAACCCGGACAGCAGTCCTGGTAACCCGGCCATTCAACTCAATGGGTAATTCGCACTCCTGGTAACCCGGACAGCCCTCTTGGTAACCCGGAGGGCACTCCTGGTAACCCGGACAGCCCTCCTGGTAACCCGGACAGCAGTCCTGGTAACCCGGCCATTCAACTCAATGGGGAATTCGCACTCCTGGTAACCCGGACCGCACACCTGGTAACCCGGACAGCCCTCCTGGTAACCCGGAGGGCACTCCTGGTAACTCGGACAGCCCTCCTGGTAACCCGGAGGGCACTCCTGGTAACCTGGACAGCCCTCCTGGTAACCCGGACAGCAGTCCTGGTAACCCGGCCATTCAACTCAATGGGTAATTCGCACTCCTGGTAACCCGGACAGCCCTCTTGGTAACCCGGAGGGCACTCCTGGTAACCCGGACAGCCCTCCTGGTAACCCGGACAGCAGTCCTGGTAACCCGGCCATTCAACTCAATGGGGAATTCGCACTCCTGGTAACCCGGACCGCACACCTGGTAACCCGGACAGCCCTCCTGGTAACCCGGAGGGCACTCCTGGTAACTCGGACAGCCCTCCTGGTAACCCGGAGGGCACTCCTGGTAACCCGGACAGCCCTCCTGGTAACCCGGACTGCAGTCCTGGTAACCCGGCCATTCAATGGTAACCCGGCCACACAACTCAATGTTGAATTCGCACTCCTGGTAATCCGGACAGCCCTCTTGGTAACCCGGAGGGCACTCCTGGTAACCCGGACAGCACTCCTGGTAACCCGGACAGCAGTCCTGGTAACCCGGCCATTCAACTCAATGGGGAATTCGCACTCCTGGTAACTCGGACAGCAGTCCTGGTAACCCGGAGGGCACTCCTGGTAACCCGGACAGCCCTCCTGGTAACCCGGACAGCACTCCTGGTAACCCGGAGGGCACTCCTGGTAACCCGGACAGCCCTCCTGGTAACCCGGACAGCACTCCTGGTAACCCGGACAGCCCTCCTGGTAACCCGGAGGGCACTCCTGGTAACCTGGACAGCCCTCCTGGTAACCCGGACAGCAGTCCTGGTAACCCAGCCATTCAACTCAATGGGGAATTCGCACTCCTGGTAACCCAGACAGCACTCCTGGTAACCCGGACAGCCCTCCTGGTAACCCGGACAGCAGTCCTGGTAAACCGGCCATTCAACTCAATGGGGAATTCGCACTCCTGGTAACCCGGACCGCACTCCTGGTAACCCGGACAGCACTACTGGTAACCCGGACAGCACTCCTGGTAACCCGGAGGGCACTCCTGGTAACCCGGACAGCCCTCCTGATAACCCGGACAGCAGTCATGGTAACCCGGCCATTCAACTCAATGGGGAATTCGCACTCCTGGTAACCCGGACAGCCCTCCTGGTAACCCGGACAGCACTCCTGGTAACCCGGACAGCACTCCTGGTAACCCGGAGGGCACTCCTGGTAACCCGGACAGCACTCCTGGTAACCCGGACAGCCCTCCTGGTAACCCGGACAGCACTCCTGGTAACCCGGACAGCACTCCTGGTAACCCGGACAGCACTCCTGGTAAACTCAATCATTCAACTCAATGGGGAATTCGCACTCCTGGTAACCCAGACAGCACTCCTGGTAACCCGGACAGCCCTCCTGGTAACCCGGACAGCCCTCCTGGTAACCCGGAGGGCACTCCTGGTAACCCGGACAGCCCTCCTGGTAACCCGGACAGCACTCCTGGTAACCCGGACAGCACTCCTGGTAACCCGGACAGCACTCCTGGTAACCCGGAGGGCACTCCTGGTAACCCGGACAGCACTCCTGGTAACCCGGACAGCCCTCTTGGTAACCCGGAGGGCACTCCTGGTAACCCGGACAGCCCTCCTGGTAACCCGGACAGCAGTCCTGGTAACCCGGCCATTCAACTCAATGGGTAATTCGCACTCCTGGTAACCCGGACAGCCCTCTTGGTAACCCGGAGGGCCCTCCTGGTAACCCGGACAGCCCTCCTGGCAACCCGGAGGGCACTCCTGGTAACCCGGACAGCCCTCCTGGTAACCCGGACAGCACTCCTGGTAACCCGGACAGCACTCCTGGTAACCCGGACAGCACTCCTGGTAACCCGGAGGGCACTCCTGGTAACCCGGACAGCACTCCTGGTAACCCGGACAGCCCTCTTGGTAACCCGGAGGGCACTCCTGGTAACCCGGACAGCCCTCCTGGTAACCCGGACAGCAGTCCTGGTAACCCGGCCATTCAACTCAATGGGTAATTCGCACTCCTGGTAACCCGGACAGCCCTCTTGGTAACCCGGAGGGCACTCCTGGTAACCCGGACAGCACTCCTGGTAACCCGGCCATTCAACTCAATGGGTAATTCGCACTCCTGGTAACCCGGACAGCACTCCTGGTAACCCGGACAGCACTCCTGGTAACCCGGACAGCACTCCTGGTAACCCGGAGGGCACTCCTGGTAACCCGGACAGCACTCCTGGTAACCCGGACAGCCCTCTTGGTAACCCGGAGGGCCCTCCTGGTAACCCGGAGGGCACTCCTGGTAACTCGGACAGCACTCCTGGTAACCCGGACAGCAGTCCTGGTAACCCGGACAGCCCTCCTGGTAACCCGGACTGCAGTCCTGGTAACCCGGCCATTCAATGGTAACCCGGCCATTCAACTCAATGGGGAATTCGCACTCCTGGTAACCCGGACAGCACTCCTCGTCACCCGGACAGCCCTCCTGGTAACCCGGACAGAAGTCCTGGTAACCCGGACAGCACTCCTGGTAACCCGGAGGGCACTCCTGGTAACCCGGACAGCCCTCCTGGTAACCCGGACAGCACTCCTGGTAATCCGGACAGCACTCCTGGTAACCCGGAGGGCACTCCTGGTAACCCGGACAGCACTCCTGGTAACCCAGCCATTCAACTCAATGGGGAATTCGCACTCCTGGTAACCCAGACAGCACTCCTGGTAACCCGGACAGCCCTCCTGGTAACCCGGACAGCCCTCCTGGTAACCCGGAGGGCACTCCTGGTAACCCGGACAGCCCTCCTGGTAACCCGGACAGCACTCCTGGTAACCCGGACAGCACTCCTGGTAACCCGGACAGCACTCCTGGTAACCCGGAGGGCACTCCTGGTAACCCGGACAGCACTCCTGGTAACCCGGACAGCACTCCTGGTAACCCGGAGGGCACTCCTGGTAACCCGGACAGCCCTCCTGGTAACCCGGACAGCACTCCTGGTAACCCGGACAGCCCTCCTGGTAACCCGGACTGCAGTCCTGGTAACCCGGCCATTCAATGGTAACCCGGCCATTCAACTCAATGGGGAATTCGCACTCCTGGTAACCCGGACAGCACTCCTGATAACCCGGACAGCAGTCCTGGTAACCCGGCCATTCAACTCAATGGGGAATTCCCACTCCTGGTAACCCGGAGGGCACTCCTGGTAACCCGGACAGCCCTCCTGATAACCCGGACAGCAGTCCTGGTAACCCGGCCATTCAACTCAATGGGGAATTCCCACTCCTGGTAACCCGGAGGGCACTCCTGGTAACCCAGACAGCACTCCTGGTAACCCGGACAGCCCTCCTGGTAACCCGGACAGCACTCCTGGTAACCCGGACAGCACTCCTGGTAACCCGGACAGCCCTCTTGGTAACCCGGAGGGCACTCCTGGTAACCCGGACAGCCCTCCTGGTAACCCGGACACCCCTCTTGGTAACCCGGAGGGCACTCCTGGTAACCTGGACAGCCCTCCTGGTAACCCGGACAGCAGTCCTGGTAACCCGGCCATTCAACTCAATGGGTAATTCGCACTCCTGGTAACCCGGACAGCCCTCTTGGTAACCCGGAGGGCACTCCTGGTAACCCGGACAGCCCTCCTGGTAACCCGGACAGCAGTCCTGGTAACCCGGCCATTCAACTCAATGGGGAATTCGCACTCCTGGTAACCCGGACCGCACTCCTGGTAACCCGGACAGCCCTCCTGGTAACCCGGAGGGCACTCCTGGTAACTCGGACAGCCCTCCTGGTAACCCGGAGGGCACTCCTGGTAACCCGGACAGCCCTCCTGGTAACCCGGACTGCAGTCCTGGTAACCCGGCCATTCAATGGTAACCCGGCCACACAACTCAATGTTGAATTCGCACTCCTGGTAATCCGGACAGCCCTCTTGGTAACCCGGAGGGCACTCCTGGTAACCCGGACAGCACTCCTGGTAACCCGGACAGCAGTCCTGGTAACCCGGCCATTCAACTCAATGGGGAATTCGCACTCCTGGTAACTCGGACAGCAGTCCTGGTAACCCGGAGGGCACTCCTGGTAACCCGGACAGCCCTCCTGGTAACCCGGACAGCACTCCTGGTAACCCGGAGGGCACTCCTGGTAACCCGGACAGCCCTCCTGGTAACCCGGACAGCACTCCTGGTAACCCGGACAGCACTCCTGGTAACCCGGACAGCACTCCTGGTAACCCGGAGGGCACTCCTGGTAACCCGGACAGCACTCCTGGTAACCCAGCCATTCAACTCAATGGGGAATTCGCACTCCTGGTAACCCAGACAGCACTCCTGGTAACCCGGACAGCCCTCCTGGTAACCCGGACAGCCCTCCTGGTAACCCGGACAGCAGTCCTGGTAAACCGGCCATTCAACTCAATGGGGAATTCGCACTCCTGGTAACCCGGACCGCACTCCTGGTAACCCGGACAGCACTACTGGTAACCCGGACAGCACTCCTGGTAACCCGGAGGGCACTCCTGGTAACCCGGACAGCCCTCCTGATAACCCGGACAGCAGTCATGGTAACCCGGCCATTCAACTCAATGGGGAATTCGCACTCCTGGTAACCCGGACAGCCCTCCTGGTAACCCGGACAGCACTCCTGGTAACCCGGACAGCACTCCTGGTAACCCGGAGGGCACTCCTGGTAACCCGGACAGCACTCCTGGTAACCCGGACAGCCCTCCTGGTAACCCGGACAGCACTCCTGGTAACCCGGACAGCACTCCTGGTAACCCGGACAGCACTCCTGGTAAACTCAATCATTCAACTCAATGGGGAATTCGCACTCCTGGTAACCCAGACAGCACTCCTGGTAACCCGGACAGCCCTCCTGGTAACCCGGACAGCCCTCCTGGTAACCCGGAGGGCACTCCTGGTAACCCGGACAGCCCTCCTGGTAACCCGGACAGCACTCCTGGTAACCCGGACAGCACTCCTGGTAACCCGGACAGCACTCCTGGTAACCCGGAGGGCACTCCTGGTAACCCGGACAGCACTCCTGGTAACCCGGACAGCCCTCTTGGTAACCCGGAGGGCACTCCTGGTAACCCGGACAGCCCTCCTGGTAACCCGGACAGCAGTCCTGGTAACCCGGCCATTCAACTCAATGGGTAATTCGCACTCCTGGTAACCCGGACAGCCCTCTTGGTAACCCGGAGGGCCCTCCTGGTAACCCGGACAGCCCTCCTGGTAACCCGGAGGGCACTCCTGGTAACCCGGACAGCCCTCCTGGTAACCCGGACAGCACTCCTGGTAACCCGGACAGCACTCCTGGTAACCCGGACAGCACTCCTGGTAACCCGGAGGGCACTCCTGGTAACCCGGACAGCACTCCTGGTAACCCGGACAGCCCTCTTGGTAACCCGGAGGGCACTCCTGGTAACCCGGACAGCCCTCCTGGTAACCCGGACAGCAGTCCTGGTAACCCGGCCATTCAACTCAATGGGTAATTCGCACTCCTGGTAACCCGGACAGCCCTCTTGGTAACCCGGAGGGCACTCCTGGTAACCCGGACAGCACTCCTGGTAACCCGGCCATTCAACTCAATGGGTAATTCGCACTCCTGGTAACCCGGACAGCCCTCTTGGTAACCCGGAGGGCACTCCTGGTAACCCGGACAGCCCTCCTGGTAACCCGGACAGCAGTCCTGGTAACCCGGCCATTCAACTCAATGGGTAATTCGCACTCCTGGTAACCCGGACAGCCCTCTTGGTAACCCGGAGGGCACTCCTGGTAACCCGGACAGCCCTCCTGGTAACCCGGACAGCAGTCCTGGTAACCCGGCCATTCAACTCAATGGGGAATTCGCACTCCTGGTAACCCGGACAGCCCTCTTGGTAACCCGGAGGGCACTCCTGGTAACCCGGACAGCCCTCCTGGTAACCCGGACAGCAGTCCTGGTAACCCGGCCATTCAACTCAATGGGGAATTCGCACTCCTGGTAACCCGGACCGCACTCCTGGTAACCCGGACCGCACTCCTGGTAACCCGGACAGCACTCCTGGTAACCCGGACAGCACTCCTGGTAACCCGGACAGCACTCCTGGTAAACTCAATCATTCAACTCAATGGGGAATTCGCACTCCTGGTAACCCAGACAGCACTCCTGGTAACCCGGACAGCCCTCCTGGTAACCCGGACAGCACTCCTGGTAACCCGGACAGCACTCCTGGTAACCCGGAGGGCACTCCTGGTAACCCGGACAGCACTCCTGGTAACCCGGACAGCCCTCTTGGTAACCCGGAGGGCACTCCTGGTAACCCGGACAGCCCTCCTGGTAACCCGGACAGCAGTCCTGGTAACCCGGCCATTCAACTCAATGGGTAATTCGCACTCCTGGTAACCCGGACAGCCCTCTTGGTAACCCGGAGGGCACTCCTGGTAACCCGGACAGCACTCCTGGTAACCCGGCCATTCAACTCAATGGGTAATTCGCACTCCTGGTAACCCGGACAGCACTCCTGGTAACCCGGACAGCACTCCTGGTAACCCGGACAGCACTCCTGGTAACCCGGAGGGCACTCCTGGTAACCCGGACAGCACTCCTGGTAACCCGGACAGCCCTCTTGGTAACCCGGAGGGCCCTCCTGGTAACCCGGAGGGCACTCCTGGTAACTCGGACAGCACTCCTGGTAACCCGGACAGCAGTCCTGGTAACCCGGACAGCCCTCCTGGTAACCCGGACTGCAGTCCTGGTAACCCGGCCATTCAATGGTAACCCGGCCATTCAACTCAATGGGGAATTCGCACTCCTGGTAACCCGGACAGCACTCCTGGTCACCCGGACAGCCCTCCTGGTAACCCGGACAGAAGTCCTGGTAACCCGGACAGCACTCCTGGTAACCCGGAGGGCACTCCTGGTAACCCGGACAGCCCTCCTGGTAACCCGGACAGCACTCCTGGTAATCCGGACAGCACTCCTGGTAACCCGGAGGGCACTCCTGGTAACCCGGACAGCACTCCTGGTAACCCAGCCATTCAACTCAATGGGGAATTCGCACTCCTGGTAACCCAGACAGCACTCCTGGTAACCCGGACAGCCCTCCTGGTAACCCGGACAGCCCTCCTGGTAACCCGGAGGGCACTCCTGGTAACCCGGACAGCCCTCCTGGTAACCCGGACAGCACTCCTGGTAACCCGGACAGCACTCCTGGTAACCCGGACAGCACTCCTGGTAACCCGGAGGGCACTCCTGGTAACCCGGACAGCACTCCTGGTAACCCGGACAGCACTCCTGGTAACCCGGAGGGCACTCCTGGTAACCCGGACAGCCCTCCTGGTAACCCGGACAGCACTCCTGGTAACCCGGACAGCCCTCCTGGTAACCCGGACTGCAGTCCTGGTAACCCGGCCATTCAATGGTAACCCGGCCATTCAACTCAATGGGGAATTCGCACTCCTGGTAACCCGGACAGCACTCCTGGTAACCCGGAGGGCACTCCTGGTAACCCGGACAGCACTCCTTGTAACCCGGACAGCACTCCTGGTAACCCGGACAGCACTCCTGGTAACCCGGACAGCCCTCCTGGTAACCCGGACTGCTGTCCTGGTAACCCGGCCATTCAATGGTAACCCGGCCACACAACTCAATGTTGAATTCGCACTCCTGGTAACCCGGACAGCCCTCTTGGTAACCCGGAGGGCACTCCTGGTAACCCGGACAGCACTCCTGGTAACCCGGACAGCACTCCTGGTAACCCGGAGGGCACTCCTGGTAACCCGGACAGCCCTCCTGATAACCCGGACAGCAGTCCTGGTAACCCGGCCATTCAACTCAATGGGGAATTCCCACTCCTGGTAACCCGGAGGGCACTCCTGGTAACCCAGACAGCACTCCTGGTAACCCGGACAGCCCTCCTGGTAACCCGGACAGCACTCCTGGTAACCCGGACAGCACTCCTGGTAACCCGGACAGCCCTCTTGGTAACCCGGAGGGCACTCCTGGTAACCCGGACAGCCCTCCTGGTAACCCGGACAGCCCTCTTGGTAACCCGGAGGGCACTCCTGGTAACCTGGACAGCCCTCCTGGTAACCCGGACAGCAGTCCTGGTAACCCGGCCATTCAACTCAATGGGTAATTCGCACTCCTGGTAACCCGGACAGCCCTCTTGGTAACCCGGAGGGCACTCCTGGTAACCCGGACAGCCCTCCTGGTAACCCGGACAGCAGTCCTGGTAACCCGGCCATTCAACTCAATGGGGAATTCGCACTCCTGGTAACCCGGACCGCACTCCTGGTAACCCGGACAGCCCTCCTGGTAACCCGGAGGGCACTCCTGGTAACTCGGACAGCCCTCCTGGTAACCCGGAGGGCACTCCTGGTAACCCGGACAGCCCTCCTGGTAACCCGGACTGCAGTCCTGGTAACCCGGCCATTCAATGGTAACCCGGCCACACAACTCAATGTTGAATTCGCACTCCTGGTAATCCGGACAGCCCTCTTGGTAACCCGGAGGGCACTCCTGGTAACCCGGACAGCACTCCTGGTAACCCGGACAGCAGTCCTGGTAACCCGGCCATTCAACTCAATGGGGAATTCGCACTCCTGGTAACTCGGACAGCAGTCCTGGTAACCCGGAGGGCACTCCTGGTAACCCGGACAGCCCTCCTGGTAACCCGGACAGCACTCCTGGTAACCCGGAGGGCACTCCTGGTAACCCGGACAGCCCTCCTGGTAACCCGGACAGCACTCCTGGTAACCCGGACAGCACTCCTGGTAACCCGGACAGCACTCCTGGTAACCCGGAGGGCACTCCTGGTAACCCGGACAGCACTCCTGGTAACCCAGCCATTCAACTCAATGGGGAATTCGCACTCCTGGTAACCCAGACAGCACTCCTGGTAACCCGGACAGCCCTCCTGGTAACCCGGACAGCCCTCCTGGTAACCCGGACAGCAGTCCTGGTAAACCGGCCATTCAACTCAATGGGGAATTCGCACTCCTGGTAACCCGGACCGCACTCCTGGTAACCCGGACAGCACTACTGGTAACCCGGACAGCACTCCTGGTAACCCGGAGGGCACTCCTGGTAACCCGGACAGCCCTCCTGATAACCCGGACAGCAGTCATGGTAACCCGGCCATTCAACTCAATGGGGAATTCGCACTCCTGGTAACCCGGACAGCCCTCCTGGTAACCCGGACAGCACTCCTGGTAACCCGGACAGCACTCCTGGTAACCCGGAGGGCACTCCTGGTAACCCGGACAGCACTCCTGGTAACCCGGACAGCCCTCCTGGTAACCCGGACAGCACTCCTGGTAACCCGGACAGCACTCCTGGTAACCCGGACAGCACTCCTGGTAAACTCAATCATTCAACTCAATGGGGAATTCGCACTCCTGGTAACCCAGACAGCACTCCTGGTAACCCGGACAGCCCTCCTGGTAACCCGGACAGCCCTCCTGGTAACCCGGAGGGCACTCCTGGTAACCCGGACAGCCCTCCTGGTAACCCGGACAGCACTCCTGGTAACCCGGACAGCACTCCTGGTAACCCGGACAGCACTCCTGGTAACCCGGAGGGCACTCCTGGTAACCCGGACAGCACTCCTGGTAACCCGGACAGCCGTCTTGGTAACCCGGAGGGCACTCCTGGTAACCCGGACAGCCCTCCTGGTAACCCGGACAGCAGTCCTGGTAACCCGGCCATTCAACTCAATGGGTAATTCGCACTCCTGGTAACCCGGACAGCCCTCTTGGTAACCCGGAGGGCCCTCCTGGTAACCCGGACAGCCCTCCTGGTAACCCGGAGGGCACTCCTGGTAACCCGGACAGCCCTCCTGGTAACCCGGACAGCACTCCTGGTAACCCGGACAGCACTCCTGGTAACCCGGACAGCACTCCTGGTAACCCGGAGGGCACTCCTGGTAACCCGGACAGCACTCCTGGTAACCCGGACAGCCCTCTTGGTAACCCGGAGGGCACTCCTGGTAACCCGGACAGCCCTCCTGGTAACCCGGACAGCAGTCCTGGTAACCCGGCCATTCAACTCAATGGGTAATTCGCACTCCTGGTAACCCGGACAGCCCTCTTGGTAACCCGGAGGGCACTCCTGGTAACCCGGACAGCACTCCTGGTAACCCGGCCATTCAACTCAATGGGTAATTCGCACTCCTGGTAACCCGGACAGCCCTCTTGGTAACCCGGAGGGCACTCCTGGTAACCCGGACAGCCCTCCTGGTAACCCGGACAGCAGTCCTGGTAACCCGGCCATTCAACTCAATGGGTAATTCGCACTCCTGGTAACCCGGACAGCCCTCTTGGTAACCCGGAGGGCACTCCTGGTAACCCGGACAGCCCTCCTGGTAACCCGGACAGCAGTCCTGGTAACCCGGCCATTCAACTCAATGGGTAATTCGCACTCCTGGTAACCCGGACAGCCCTCTTGGTAACCCGGAGGGCACTCCTGGTAACCCGGACAGCACTCCTGGTAACCCGGCCATTCAACTCAATGGGTAATTCGCACTCCTGGTAACCCGGACAGCACTCCTGGTAACCCGGACAGCACTCCTGGTAACCCGGACAGCACTCCTGGTAACCCGGAGGGCACTCCTGGTAACCCGGACAGCACTCCTGGTAACCCGGACAGCCCTCTTGGTAACCCGGAGGGCCCTCCTGGTAACCCGGAGGGCACTCCTGGTAACTCGGACAGCACTCCTGGTAACCCGGATAGCAGTCCTGGTAACCCGGACAGCCCTCCTGGTAACCCGGACTGCAGTCCTGGTAACCCGGCCATTCAATGGTAACCCGGCCATTCAACTCAATGGGGAATTCGCACTCCTGGTAACCCGGACAGCACTCCTGGTCACCCGGACAGCCCTCCTGGTAACCCGGACAGAAGTCCTGGTAACCCGGACAGCACTCCTGGTAACCCGGAGGGCACTCCTGGTAACCCGGACAGCCCTCCTGGTAACCCGGACAGCACTCCTGGTAATCCGGACAGCACTCCTGGTAACCCGGAGGGCACTCCTGGTAACCCGGACAGCACTCCTGGTAACCCAGCCATTCAACTCAATGGGGAATTCGCACTCCTGGTAACCCAGACAGCACTCCTGGTAACCCGGACAGCCCTCCTGGTAACCCGGACAGCCCTCCTGGTAACCCGGAGGGCACTCCTGGTAACCCGGACAGCCCTCCTGGTAACCCGGACAGCACTCCTGGTAACCCGGACAGCACTCCTGGTAACCCGGACAGCACTCCTGGTAACCCGGAGGGCACTCCTGGTAACCCGGACAGCACTCCTGGTAACCCGGACAGCACTCCTGGTAACCCGGAGGGCACTTCTGGTAACCCGGACAGCCCTCCTGGTAACCCGGACAGCACTCCTGGTAACCCGGACAGCCCTCCTGGTAACCCGGACTGCAGTCCTGGTAACCCGGCCATTCAATGGTAACCCGGCCGTTCAACTCAATGGGGAATTCGCACTCCTGGTAACCCGGACAGCACTCCTGGTAACCCGGAGGGCACTCCTGGTAACCCGGACAGCACTCCTTGTAACCCGGACAGCACTCCTGGTAACCCGGACAGCACTCCTGGTAACCCGGACAGCCCTCCTGGTAACCCGGACTGCTGTCCTGGTAACCCGGCCATTCAATGGTAACCCGGCCACACAACTCAATGTTGAATTCGCACTCCTGGTAACCCGGACAGCCCTCTTGGTAACCCGGAGGGCACTCCTGGTAACCCGGACAGCACTCCTGGTAACCCGGACAGCACTCCTGGTAACCCGGAGGGCACTCCTGGTAACCCGGACAGCCCTCCTGATAACCCGGACAGCAGTCCTGGTAACCCGGCCATTCAACTCAATGGGGAATTCCCACTCCTGGTAACCCGGAGGGCACTCCTGGTAACCCAGACAGCACTCCTGGTAACCCGGACAGCCCTCCTGGTAACCCGGACAGCACTCCTGGTAACCCGGACAGCACTCCTGGTAACCCGGACAGCCCTCTTGGTAACCCGGAGGGCACTCCTGGTAACCCGGACAGCCCTCCTGGTAACCCGGACAGCCCTCTTGGTAACCCGGAGGGCACTCCTGGTAACCTGGACAGCCCTCCTGGTAACCCGGACAGCAGTCCTGGTAACCCGGCCATTCAACTCAATGGGTAATTCGCACTCCTGGTAACCCGGACAGCCCTCTTGGTAACCCGGAGGGCACTCCTGGTAACCCGGACAGCCCTCCTGGTAACCCGGACAGCAGTCCTGGTAACCCGGCCATTCAACTCAATGGGGAATTCGCACTCCTGGTAACCCGGACCGCACTCCTGGTAACCCGGACAGCCCTCCTGGTAACCCGGAGGGCACTCCTGGTAACTCGGACAGCCCTCCTGGTAACCCGGAGGGCACTCCTGGTAACCCGGACAGCCCTCCTGGTAACCCGGACTGCAGTCCTGGTAACCCGGCCATTCAATGGTAACCCGGCCACACAACTCAATGTTGAATTCGCACTCCTGGTAATCCGGACAGCCCTCTTGGTAACCCGGAGGGCACTCCTGGTAACCCGGACAGCACTCCTGGTAACCCGGACAGCAGTCCTGGTAACCCGGCCATTCAACTCAATGGGGAATTCGCACTCCTGGTAACTCGGACAGCAGTCCTGGTAACCCGGAGGGCACTCCTGGTAACCCGGACAGCCCTCCTGGTAACCCGGACAGCACTCCTGGTAACCCGGAGGGCACTCCTGGTAACCCGGACAGCCCTCCTGGTAACCCGGACAGCACTCCTGGTAACCCGGACAGCACTCCTGGTAACCCGGACAGCACTCCTGGTAACCCGGAGGGCACTCCTGGTAACCCGGACAGCACTCCTGGTAACCCAGCCATTCAACTCAATGGGGAATTCGCACTCCTGGTAACCCAGACAGCACTCCTGGTAACCCGGACAGCCCTCCTGGTAACCCGGACAGCCCTCCTGGTAACCCGGACAGCAGTCCTGGTAAACCGGCCATTCAACTCAATGGGGAATTCGCACTCCTGGTAACCCGGACCGCACTCCTGGTAACCCGGACAGCACTACTGGTAACCCGGACAGCACTCCTGGTAACCCGGAGGGCACTCCTGGTAACCTGGACAGCCCTCCTGATAACCCGGACAGCAGTCATGGTAACCCGGCCATTCAACTCAATGGGGAATTCGCACTCCTGGTAACCCGGACAGCCCTCCTGGTAACCCGGACAGCACTCCTGGTAACCCGGACAGCACTCCTGGTAACCCGGAGGGCACTCCTGGTAACCCGGACAGCACTCCTGGTAACCCGGACAGCCCTCCTGGTAACCCGGACAGCACTCCTGGTAACCCGGACAGCACTCCTGGTAACCCGGACAGCACTCCTGGTAAACTCAATCATTCAACTCAATGGGGAATTCGCACTCCTGGTAACCCAGACAGCACTCCTGGTAACCCGGACAGCCCTCCTGGTAACCCGGACAGCACTCCTGGTAACCCGGACAGCACTCCTGGTAACCCGGACAGCACTCCTGGTAACCCGGAGGGCACTCCTGGTAACCCGGACAGCACTCCTGGTAACCCGGACAGCCCTCTTGGTAACCCGGAGGGCACTCCTGGTAACCCGGACAGCCCTCCTGGTAACCCGGACAGCAGTCCTGGTAACCCGGCCATTCAACTCAATGGGTAATTCGCACTCCTGGTAACCCGGACAGCCCTCTTGGTAACCCGGAGGGCACTCCTGGTAACCCGGACAGCCCTCCTGGTAACCCGGACAGCAGTCCTGGTAACCCGGCCATTCAACTCAATGGGGAATTCGCACTCCTGGTAACCCGGACAGCCCTCTTGGTAACCCGGAGGGCACTCCTGGTAACCCGGTCAGCCCTCCTGGTAACCCGGACAGCAGTCCTGGTAACCCGGCCATTCAACTCAATGGGGAATTCGCACTCCTGGTAACCCGGACCGCACTCCTGGTAACCCGGACCGCACTCCTGGTAACCCGGACAGCACTCCTGGTAACCCGGACAGCACTCCTGGTAACCCGGACAGCACTCCTGGTAAACTCAATCATTCAACTCAATGGGGAATTCGCACTCCTGGTAACCCAGACAGCACTCCTGGTAACCCGGACAGCCCTCCTGGTAACCCGGACAGCACTCCTGGTAACCCGGACAGCCCTCTTGGTAACCCGGAGGGCACTCCTGGTAACCCGGACAGCCCTCCTGGTAACCCGGACAGCACTCCTGGTAACCCGGACAGCACTCCTGGTAACCCGGAGGGCACTCCTGGTAACCCGGACAGCACTCCTGGTAACCCAGCCATTCAACTCAATGGGGAATTCGCACTCCTGGTAACCCAGACAGCACTCCTGGTAACCCGGACAGCCCTCCTGGTAACCCGGACAGCCCTCCTGGTAACCCGGACAGCAGTCCTGGTAAACCGGCCATTCAACTCAATGGGGAATTCGCACTCCTGGTAACCCGGACCGCACTCCTGGTAACCCGGACAGCACTACTGGTAACCCGGACAGCACTCCTGGTAACCCGGAGGGCACTCCTGGTAACCCGGACAGCCCTCCTGATAACCCGGACAGCAGTCATGGTAACCCTTACCATTCAACTCAATGGGGAATTCGCACTCCTGGTAACCCGGACAGCCCTCCTGGTAACCCGGACAGCACTCCTGGTAACCCGGACAGCACTCCTGGTAACCCGGAGGGCACTCCTGGTAACCCGGACAGCACTCCTGGTAACCCGGACAGCCCTCCTGGTAACCCGGACAGCACTCCTGGTAACCCGGACAGCACTCCTGGTAACCCGGACAGCACTCCTGATAAACTCAATCATTCAACTCAATGGGGAATTCGCACTCCTGGTAACCCAGACAGCACTCCTGGTAACCCGGACAGCCCTCCTGGTAACCCGGACAGCCCTCCTGGTAACCCGGAGGGCACTCCTGGTAACCCGGACAGCCCTCCTGGTAACCCGGACAGCACTCCTGGTAACCCGGACAGCACTCCTGGTAACCCGGAGGGCACTCCTGGTAACCCGGACAGCACTCCTGGTAACCCGGACAGCCCTCTTGGTAACCCGGAGGGCACTCCTGGTAACCCGGACAGCCCTCCTGGTAACCCGGACAGCAGTCCTGGTAACCCGGCCATTCAACTCAATGGGTAATTCGCACTCCTGGTAACCCGGACAGCCCTCTTGGTAACCCGGAGGGCCCTCCTGGTAACCCGGACAGCCCTCCTGGTAACCCGGAGGGCACTCCTGGTAACCCGGACAGCCCTCCTGGTAACCCGGACAGCACTCCTGGTAACCCGGACAGCACTCCTGGTAACCCGGACAGCACTCCTGGTAACCCGGAGGGCACTCCTGGTAACCCGGACAGCACTCCTGGTAACCCGGACAGCCCTCTTGGTAACCCGGAGGGCACTCCTGGTAACCCGGACAGCCCTCCTGGTAACCCGGACAGCAGTCCTGGTAACCCGGCCATTCAACTCAATGGGTAATTCGCACTCCTGGTAACCCGGACAGCCCTCTTGGTAACCCGGAGGGCACTCCTGGTAACCCGGACAGCACTCCTGGTAACCCGGCCATTCAACTCAATGGGTAATTCGCACTCCTGGTAACCCGGACAGCCCTCTTGGTAACCCGGAGGGCACTCCTGGTAACCCGGACAGCCCTCCTGGTAACCCGGACAGCAGTCCTGGTAACCCGGCCATTCAACTCAATGGGTAATTCGCACTCCTGGTAACCCGGACAGCCCTCTTGGTAACCCGGAGGGCACTCCTGGTAACCCGGACAGCCCTCCTGGTAACCCGGACAGCAGTCCTGGTAACCCGGCCATTCAACTCAATGGGGAATTCGCACTCCTGGTAACCCGGACAGCCCTCTTGGTAACACTGAGGGCACTCCTGGTAACCCGGACAGCCCTCCTGGTAACCCGGACAGCAGTCCTGGTAACCCGGCCATTCAACTCAATGGGGAATTCGCACTCCTGGTAACCCGGACCGCACTCCTGGTAACCCGGACCGCACTCCTGGTAACCCGGACAGCACTCCTGGTAACCCGGACAGCACTCCTGGTAACCCGGACAGCACTCCTGGTAAACTCAATCATTCAACTCAATGGGGAATTCGCACTCCTGGTAACCCAGACAGCACTCCTGGTAACCCGGACAGCCCTCCTGGTAACCCGGACAGCACTCCTGGTAACCCGGACAGCCCTCTTGGTAACCCGGAGGGCACTCCTGGTAACCCGGACAGCCCTCCTGGTAACCCGGACAGCAGTCCTGGTAACCCGGCCATTCAACTCAATGGGTAATTCGCACTCCTGGTAACCCGGACAGCCCTCTTGGTAACCCGGAGGGCCCTCCTGGTAACCCGGACAGCCCTCCTGGTAACCCGGAGGGCACTCCTGGTAACCCGGACAGCCCTCCTGGTAACCCGGACAGCACTCCTGGTAACCCGGACAGCACTCCTGGTAACCCGGAGGGCACTCCTGGTAACCCGGACAGCACTCCTGGTAACCCGGACAGCCCTCTTGGTAACCCGGAGGGCACTCCTGGTAACCCGGACAGCCCTCCTGGTAACCCGGACAGCAGTCCTGGTAACCCGGCCATTCAACTCAATGGGTAATTCGCACTCCTGGTAACCCGGACAGCCCTCTTGGTAACCCGGAGGGCACTCCTGGTAACCCGGACAGCACTCCTGGTAACCCGGCCATTCAACTCAATGGGTAATTCGCACTCCTGGTAACCCGGACAGCCCTCTTGGTAACCCGGAGGGCACTCCTGGTAACCCGGACAGCCCTCCTGGTAACCCGGACAGCAGTCCTGGTAACCCGGCCATTCAACTCAATGGGTAATTCGCACTCCTGGTAACCCGGACAGCCCTCTTGGTAACCCGGAGGGCACTCCTGGTAACCCGGACAGCCCTCCTGGTAACCCGGACAGCAGTCCTGGTAACCCGGCCATTCAACTCAATGGGGAATTCGCACTCCTGGTAACCCGGACAGCCCTCTTGGTAACCCGGAGGGCACTCCTGGTAACCCGGACAGCCCTCCTGGTAACCCGGACAGCAGTCCTGGTAACCCGGCCATTCAACTCAATGGGGAATTCGCACTCCTGGTAACCCGGACCGCACTCCTGGTAACCCGGACAGCACTCCTGGTAACCCGGACAGCACTCCTGGTAACCCGGACAGCACTCCTGGTAACCCGGAGGGCACTCCTGGTAACCCGGACAGCCCTCCTGGTAACCCGGACAGCACTCCTGGTAACCCGGACAGCCCTCCTGGTAACCCGGACTGCAGTCCTGGTAACCCGGCCATTCAATGGTAACCCGGCCATTCAACTCAATGGGGAATTCGCACTCCTGGTAACCCGGACAGCACTCCTGGTAACCCGGAGGGCACTCCTGGTAACCCGGACAGCACTCCTTGTAACCCGGACAGCACTCCTGGTAACCCGGACAGCACTCCTGGTAACCCGGACAGCCCTCCTGGTAACCCGGACTGCTGTCCTGGTAACCCGGCCATTCAATGGTAACCCGGCCACACAACTCAATGTTGAATTCGCACTCCTGGTAACCCGGACAGCCCTCTTGGTAACCCGGAGGGCACTCCTGGTAACCCGGACAGCACTCCTGGTAACCCGGACAGCACTCCTGGTAACCCGGAGGGCACTCCTGGTAACCCGGACAGCCCTCCTGATAACCCGGACAGCAGTCCTGGTAACCCGGCCATTCAACTCAATGGGGAATTCCCACTCCTGGTAACCCGGAGGGCACTCCTGGTAACCCAGACAGCACTCCTGGTAACCCGGACAGCCCTCCTGGTAACCCGGACAGCACTCCTGGTAACCCGGACAGCCCTCTTGGTAACCCGGAGGGCACTCCTGGTAACCCGGACAGCCCTCCTGGTAACCCGGACAGCCCTCTTGGTAACCCGGAGGGCACTCCTGGTAACCTGGACAGCCCTCCTGGTAACCCGGACAGCAGTCCTGGTAACCCGGCCATTCAACTCAATGGGTAATTCGCACTCCTGGTAACCCGGACAGCCCTCTTGGTAACCCGGAGGGCACTCCTGGTAACCCGGACAGCCCTCCTGGTAACCCGGACAGCAGTCCTGGTAACCCGGCCATTCAACTCAATGGGGAATTCGCACTCCTGGTAACCCGGACCGCACTCCTGGTAACCCGGACAGCCCTCCTGGTAACCCGGAGGGCACTCCTGGTAACTCGGACAGCCCTCCTGGTAACCCGGAGGGCACTCCTGGTAACCCGGACAGCCCTCCTGGTAACCCGGACTGCAGTCCTGGTAACCCGGACAGCCCTCCTGGTAACCCGGACTGCAGTCCTGGTAACCCGGCCATTCAATGGTAACCCGGACAGCCCTCTTGGTAACCCGGAGGGCACTCCTGGTAACCCGGACAGCACTCCTGGTAACCCGGACAGCAGTCCTGGTAACCCGGCCATTCAACTCAATGGGGAATTCGCACTCCTGGTAACTCGGACAGCAGTCCTGGTAACCCGGAGGGCACTCCTGGTAACCCGGACAGCCCTCCTGGTAACCCGGACAGCACTCCTGGTAACCCGGAGGGCACTCCTGGTAACCCGGACAGCCCTCCTGGTAACCCGGACAGCACTCCTGGTAACCCGGACAGCACTCCTGGTAACCCGGACAGCACTCCTGGTAACCCGGAGGGCACTCCTGGTAACCCGGACAGCACTCCTGGTAACCCAGCCATTCAACTCAATGGGGAATTCGCACTCCTGGTAACCCAGACAGCACTCCTGGTAACCCGGACAGCCCTCCTGGTAACCCGGACAGCCCTCCTGGTAACCCGGACAGCAGTCCTGGTAACCCGGCCATTCAACTCAATGGGGAATTCGCACTCCTGGTAACCCGGACAGCCCTCCTGGTAACCCGGACAGCACTCCTGGTAACCCGGACAGCACTCCTGGTAACCCGGAGGGCACTCCTGGTAACCCGGACAGCACTCCTGGTAACCCGGACAGCCCTCCTGGTAACCCGGACAGCACTCCTGGTAACCCGGACAGCACTCCTGGTAACCCGGACAGCACTCCTGGTAAACTCAATCATTCAACTCAATGGGGAATTCGCACTCCTGGTAACCCAGACAGCACTCCTGGTAACCCGGACAGCCCTCCTGGTAACCCGGACAGCCCTCCTGGTAACCCGGAGGGCACTCCTGGTAACCCGGACAGCCCTCCTGGTAACCCGGACAGCACTCCTGGTAACCCGGACAGCACTCCTGGTAACCCGGACAGCACTCCTGGTAACCCGGAGGGCACTCCTGGTAACCCGGACAGCACTCCTGGTAACCCGGACAGCCCTCTTGGTAACCCGGAGGGCACTCCTGGTAACCCGGACAGCCCTCCTGGTAACCCGGACAGCAGTCCTGGTAACCCGGCCATTCAACTCAATGGGTAATTCGCACTCCTGGTAACCCGGACAGCCCTCTTGGTAACCCGGAGGGCCCTCCTGGTAACCCGGACAGCCCTCCTGGTAACCCGGAGGGCACTCCTGGTAACCCGGACAGCCCTCCTGGTAACCCGGACAGCACTCCTGGTAACCCGGACAGCACTCCTGGTAACCCGGACAGCACTCCTGGTAACCCGGAGGGCACTCCTGGTAACCCGGACAGCACTCCTGGTAACCCGGACAGCCCTCTTGGTAACCCGGAGGGCACTCCTGGTAACCCGGACAGCCCTCCTGGTAACCCGGACAGCAGTCCTGGTAACCCGGCCATTCAACTCAATGGGTAATTCGCACTCCTGGTAACCCGGACAGCCCTCTTGGTAACCCGGAGGGCACTCCTGGTAACCCGGACAGCACTCCTGGTAACCCGGCCATTCAACTCAATGGGTAATTCGCACTCCTGGTAACCCGGACAGCCCTCTTGGTAACCCGGAGGGCACTCCTGGTAACCCGGACAGCCCTCCTGGTAACCCGGACAGCAGTCCTGGTAACCCGGCCATTCAACTCAATGGGTAATTCGCACTCCTGGTAACCCGGACAGCCCTCTTGGTAACCCGGAGGGCACTCCTGGTAACCCGGACAGCCCTCCTGGTAACCCGGACAGCAGTCCTGGTAACCCGGCCATTCAACTCAATGGGGAATTCGCACTCCTGGTAACCCGGACAGCCCTCTTGGTAACCCGGAGGGCACTCCTGGTAACCCGGACAGCCCTCCTGGTAACCTGGACAGCAGTCCTGGTAACCCGGCCATTCAACTCAATGGGGAATTCGCACTCCTGGTAACCCGGACCGCACTCCTGGTAACCCGGACAGCACTCCTGGTAACCCGGACAGCACTCCTGGTAACCCGGACAGCACTCCTGGTAACCCGGAGGGCACTCCTGGTAACCCGGACAGCCCTCCTGGTAACCCGGACAGCACTCCTGGTAACCCGGACAGCCCTCCTGGTAACCCGGACTGCAGTCCTGGTAACCCGGCCATTCAATGGTAACCCGGCCATTCAACTCAATGGGGAATTCGCACTCCTGGTAACCCGGACAGCACTCCTGGTAACCCGGAGGGCACTCCTGGTAACCCGGACAGCACTCCTTGTAACCCGGACAGCACTCCTGGTAACCCGGACAGCACTCCTGGTAACCCGGACAGCCCTCCTGGTAACCCGGACTGCTGTCCTGGTAACCCGGCCATTCAATGGTAACCCGGCCACACAACTCAATGTTGAATTCGCACTCCTGGTAACCCGGACAGCCCTCTTGGTAACCCGGAGGGCACTCCTGGTAACCCGGACAGCACTCCTGGTAACCCGGACAGCACTCCTGGTAACCCGGAGGGCACTCCTGGTAACCCGGACAGCCCTCCTGATAACCCGGACAGCAGTCCTGGTAACCCGGCCATTCAACTCAATGGGGAATTCCCACTCCTGGTAACCCGGAGGGCACTCCTGGTAACCCAGACAGCACTCCTGGTAACCCGGACAGCCCTCCTGGTAACCCGGACAGCACTCCTGGTAACCCGGACAGCCCTCTTGGTAACCCGGAGGGCACTCCTGGTAACCCGGACAGCCCTCCTGGTAACCCGGACAGCCCTCTTGGTAACCCGGAGGGCACTCCTGGTAACCTGGACAGCCCTCCTGGTAACCCGGACAGCAGTCCTGGTAACCCGGCCATTCAACTCAATGGGTAATTCGCACTCCTGGTAACCCGGACAGCCCTCTTGGTAACCCGGAGGGCACTCCTGGTAACCCGGACAGCCCTCCTGGTAACCCGGACAGCAGTCCTGGTAACCCGGCCATTCAACTCAATGGGGAATTCGCACTCCTGGTAACCCGGACCGCACTCCTGGTAACCCGGACAGCCCTCCTGGTAACCCGGAGGGCACTCCTGGTAACTCGGACAGCCCTCCTGGTAACCCGGAGGGCACTCCTGGTAACCCGGACAGCCCTCCTGGTAACCCGGACTGCAGTCCTGGTAACCCGGACAGCCCTCCTGGTAACCCGGACTGCAGTCCTGGTAACCCGGCCATTCAATGGTAACCCGGCCACACAACTCAATGTTGAATTCGCACTCCTGGTAATCCGGACAGCCCTCTTGGTAACCCGGAGGGCACTCCTGGTAACCCGGACAGCACTCCTGGTAACCCGGACAGCAGTCCTGGTAACCCGGCCATTCAACTCAATGGGGAATTCGCACTCCTGGTAACTCGGACAGCAGTCCTGGTAACCCGGAGGGCACTCCTGGTAACTCGGAGAGCACTCCTGGTAACCCGGAGGGCACTCCTGGTAACCCGGACAGCCCTCCTGGTAACCCGGACAGCACTCCTGGTAACCCGGAGGGCACTCCTGGTAACCCGGACAGCCCTCCTGGTAACCCGGACAGCACTCCTGGTAACCCGGACAGCACTCCTGGTAACCCAGACAGCACTCCTGGTAACCCGGAGGGCACTCCTGGTAACCCGGACAGCACTCCTGGTAACCCAGCCATTCAACTCAATGGGGAATTTGCACTCCTGGTAACCCAGACAGCACTCCTGGTAACCCGGACAGCCCTCCTGGTAACCCGGACAGCCCTCCTGGTAACCCGGAGGGCACTCCTGGTAACACGTACAGCCCTCCTGGTAACCCGGACAGCACTCCTGGTAACCCGGACAGCACTCCTGGTAACCCGGACAGCACTCCTGGTAACCCGGAGGGCACTCCTGGTAACCCGGACAGCCCTCCTGGTAACCCGGACAGCAGTCCTGGTAACCCGGCCATTCAACTCAATGGGTAATTCGCACTCCTGGTAACCCGGACAGCCCTCTTGGTAACCCGGAGGGCACTCCTGGTAACCCGGACAGCCCTCCTGGTAACCCGGACAGCAGTCCTGGTAACCCGGCCATTCAACTCAATGGGGAATTCGCACTCCTGGTAACCCGGACCGCACTCCTGGTAACCCGGACAGCCCTCCTGGTAACCCGAAGGGCACTCCTGGTAACTCGGACAGCCCTCCTGGTAACCCGGAGGGCACTCCTGGTAACCCGGACAGCACTCCTGGTAACCCGGACAGCCCTCTTGGTAACCCGGAGGGCACTCCTGGTAACCCGGACAGCCCTCCTGGTAACCCGGACAGCAGTCCTGGTAACCCGGCCATTCAACTCAATGGGTAATTCGCACTCCTGGTAACCCGGACAGCCCTCTTGGTAACCCGGAGGGCACTCCTGGTAACCCGGACAGCCCTCCTGGTAACCCGGACAGCAGTCCTGGTAACCCGGCCATTCAACTCAATGGGGAATTCGCACTCCTGGTAACCCGGACAGCCCTCCTGGTAACCCGGAGGGCACTCCTGGTAACTCGGACAGCCCTCCTGGTAACCCAGAGGGCACTCCTGGTAACCCGGACAGCCCTCCTGGTAACCCGGACAGCAGTCCTGGTAACCCGGCTATTCAACTCAATGGGGAATTCGCACTCCTGGTAACCCGGACAGCCCTCCTGGTAACCCGGCCATTCAACTAAATGGGGAATTCGCACTCCTGGTAACCCGGACAGCCCTCCTGGTAACCCGGACAGCAGTCCTGGTAACCCGGCCATTCAACTCAATGGGTAATTCGCACTCCTGGTAACCCGGACAGCCCTCCTGATAACCCGGACAGCAGTCATGGTAACCCGGCCATTCAACTCAATGGGGAATTCGCACTCCTGGTAACCCGGACAGCACTCCTGGTAACCCGGACAGCACTCCTGGTAACCCGGACGGCCCTCCTGGTAACCCGGACAGCACTCCTGGTAACCCGGACAGCCCTCCTGGTAACCCGGACAGCAGTCCTGGTAACCCGGCCATTCAACTCAATGGGGAATTCGTACTCCTGGTAACCCGGACAGCACTCCTGGTAACCCGGCCATTCAACTCAATGGGTAATTCGCACTCATGGTAACCCGGACAGCCCTCTTGGTAACCCGGAGGGCACTCCTGGTAACCCGGACAGCCCTCCTGGTAACTTGGACAGCAGTCCTGGTAACCCGGCCATTCAACTCAATGGGGAATTCCCACTCCTGGTAACCCGGAGGGCACTCCTGGTAACCCGGACAGCACTCCTGGTAACCCGGACAGCAGTCCTGGTAACCCGGCCATTCAACTCAATGGGGAATTCGCACTCCTGGCAACTCGGACAGCAGTCCTGGTAACCCGGAGGGCACTCCTGGTAACCCGGACAGCCCTCCTGGTAACCCGCACAGCAGTCCTGGTAACCCGGCTATTCAACTCAATGGGGAATTCGCACTCCTGGTAACCCGGACAGCCCTCCTGGTAACCCGGCCATTCAACTAAATGGGGAATTCGCACTCCTGGTAACCCGGACAGCCCTCCTGGTAACCCAGACAGCAGTCCTGGTAACCCGGCCATTCAACTCAATGGGTAATTTGCACTCCTGGTAACCCGGACAGCCCTCTTGGTAACCCGGAGGGCACTCCTGGTAACCCGGACAGCCCTCCTGGTAACCCGGACAGCAGTCCTGGTAACCTGGCCATTCAACTCAATGGGGAATTCGCACTCCTGGTAACCCGGACCGCACTCCTGGTAACCCGGACAGCCCTCCTGGTAACCCGGAGGGCACTCCTGGTAACCCGGACAGCCCTCCTGGTAACCCGGACAGCAGTCCTGGTAACCCGGCTATTCAACTCAATGGGGAATTCGCACTCCTGGTAACCCGGACAGCACTCCTGGTAACCCAGAGGGCACTCCTGGTAACCCGGACAGCCCTCCTGGTAACCCGGAGGGCACTCCTGGTAACCCGGACAGCCCTCCTGGTAACCCGGACAGCAGTCCTGGTAACCCGGCCATTCAACTCAATGGGTAATTTGCACTCCTGGTAACCCGGACAGCCCTCTTGGTAACCCGGAGGGCACTCCTGGTAACCCGGACAGCCCTCCTGGTAACCCGGACAGCACTCCTGGTAACCCGGAGGGCACTCCTGGTAACCCGGACAGCCCTCCTGGTAACCCGGACAGCACTCCTGGTAACCCGGACAGCACTCCTGGTAACCCAGACAGCACTCCTGGTAACCCGGAGGGCACTCCTGGTAACCCGGACAGCACTCCTGGTAACCCAGCCATTCAACTCAATGGGGAATTCGCACTCCTGGTAACCCAGACAGCACTCCTGGTAACCCGGCCATTCAACTCAATGGGTAATTCGCACTCCTGGTAACCCGGACAGCCCTCTTGGTAACCCGGAGGGCACTCCTGGTAACCCGGACAGCCCTCCTGGTAACCCGGACAGCAGTCCTGGTAACCCGGCCATTCAACTCAATGGGGAATTCGCACTCCTGGTAACCCGGACCGCACTCCTGGTAACCCGGACAGCCCTCCTGGTAACCCGAAGGGCACTCCTGGTAACTCGGACAGCCCTCCTGGTAACCCGGAGGGCACTCCTGGTAACCCGGACAGCACTCCTGGTAACCCGGACAGCCCTCTTGGTAACCCGGAGGGCACTCCTGGTAACCCGGACAGCCCTCCTGGTAACCCGGACAGCAGTCCTGGTAACCCGGCCATTCAACTCAATGGGTAATTCGCACTCCTGGTAACCCGGACAGCCCTCTTGGTAACCCGGAGGGCACTCCTGGTAACCCGGACAGCCCTCCTGGTAACCCGGACAGCAGTCCTGGTAACCCGGCCATTCAACTCAATGGGGAATTCGCACTCCTGGTAACCCGGACCGCACTCCTGGTAACCCGGACAGCCCTCCTGGTAACCCGGAGGGCACTCCTGGTAACTCGGACAGCCCTCCTGGTAACCCAGAGGGCACTCCTGGTAACCCGGACAGCCCTCCTGGTAACCCGGACAGCAGTCCTGGTAACCCGGCTATTCAACTCAATGGGGAATTCGCACTCCTGGTAACCCGGACAGCCCTCCTGATAACCCGGACAGCAGTCATGGTAACCCGGCCATTCAACTCAATGGGGAATTCGCACTCCTGGTAACCCGGACAGCACTCCTGGTAACCCGGACAGCACTCCTGGTAACCCGGACGGCCCTCCTGGTAACCCGGACAGCACTCCTGGTAACCCGGACAGCCCTCCTGGTAACCCGGACAGCAGTCCTGGTAATCCGGCCATTCAACTCAATGGGGAATTCGTACTCCTGGTAACCCGGACAGCACTCCTGGTAACCCGGCCATTCAACTCAATGGGTAATTCGCACTCATGGTAACCCGGACAGCCCTCTTGGTAACCCGGAGGGCACTCCTGGTAACCCGGACAGCCCTCCTGGTAACTTGGACAGCAGTCCTGGTAACCCGGCCATTCAACTCAATGGGGAATTCCCACTCCTGGTAACCCGGAGGGCACTCCTGGTAACCCGGACAGCACTCCTGGTAACCCGGACAGCAGTCCTGGTAACCCGGCCATTCAACTCAATGGGGAATTCGCACTCCTGGCAACTCGGACAGCAGTCCTGGTAACCCGGAGGGCACTCCTGGTAACCCGGACAGCCCTCCTGGTAACCCGCACAGCAGTCCTGGTAACCCGGCTATTCAACTCAATGGGGAATTCGCACTCCTGGTAACCCGGACAGCCCTCCTGGTAACCCGGCCATTCAACTAAATGGGGAATTCGCACTCCTGGTAACCCGGACAGCCCTCCTGGTAACCCAGACAGCAGTCCTGGTAACCCGGCCATTCAACTCAATGGGTAATTTGCACTCCTGGTAACCCGGACAGCCCTCTTGGTAACCCGGAGGGCACTCCTGGTAACCCGGACAGCCCTCCTGGTAACCCGGACAGCAGTCCTGGTAACCTGGCCATTCAACTCAATGGGGAATTCGCACTCCTGGTAACCCGGACCGCACTCCTGGTAACCCGGACAGCCCTCCTGGTAACCCGGAGGGCACTCCTGGTAACCCGGACAGCCCTCCTGGTAACCCGGACAGCAGTCCTGGTAACCCGGCTATTCAACTCAATGGGGAATTCGCACTCCTGGTAACCCGGACAGCACTCCTGGTAACCCAGAGGGCACTCCTGGTAACCCGGACAGCCCTCCTGGTAACCCGGAGGGCACTCCTGGTAACCCGGACAGCCCTCCTGGTAACCCGGACAGCAGTCCTGGTAACCCGGCCATTCAACTCAATGGGTAATTCGCACTCCTGGTAACCCGGACAGCCCTCTTGGTAACCCGGAGGGCACTCCTGGTAACCCGGACAGCCCTCCTGGTAACCCGGACAGCACTCCTGGTAACCCGGAGGGCACTCCTGGTAACCCGGACAGCCCTCCTGGTAACCCGGACAGCACTCCTGGTAACCCGGACAGCACTCCTGGTAACCCAGACAGCACTCCTGGTAACCCGGAGGGCACTCCTGGTAACCCGGACAGCACTCCTGGTAACCCAGCCATTCAACTCAATGGGGAATTCGCACTCCTGGTAACCCAGACAGCACTCCTGGTAACCCGGACAGCCCTCCTGGTAACCCGGACAGCCCTCCTGGTAACCCGGAGGGCACTCCTGGTAACACGTACAGCCCTCCTGGTAACCCGGACAGCACTCCTGGTAACCCGGACAGCACTCCTGGTAACCCGGAGGGCACTCCTGGTAACTCGGACAGCCCTCCTGGTAACCCAGAGGGCACTCCTGGTAACCCGGACAGCCCTCCTGGTAACCCGGACAGCAGTCCTGGTAACCCGGCTATTCAACTCAATGGGGAATTCGCACTCCTGGTAACCCGGACAGCCCTCCTGGTAACCCGGCCATTCAACTAAATGGGGAATTCGCACTCCTGGTAACCCGGACAGCCCTCCTGGTAACCCGGACAGCAGTCCTGGTAACCCGGCCATTCAACTCAAAGGGTAATTCGCACTCCTGGTAACCCGGACAGCCCTCCTGATAACCCGGACAGCAGTCATGGTAACCCGGCCATTCAACTCAATGGGGAATTCGCACTCCTGGTAACCCGGACAGCACTCCTGGTAACCCGGACAGCACTCCTGGTAACCCGGACGGCCCTCCTGGTAACCCGGACAGCACTCCTGGTAACCCGGACAGCCCTCCTGGTAACCCGGACAGCAGTCCTGGTAACCCGGCCATTCAACTCAATGGGGAATTCGTACTCCTGGTAACCCGGACAGCACTCCTGGTAACCCGGCCATTCAACTCAATGGGTAATTCGCACTCATGGTAACCCGGACAGCCCTCTTGGTAACCCGGAGGGCACTCCTGGTAACCCGGACAGCCCTCCTGGTAACTTGGACAGCAGTCCTGGTAACCCGGCCATTCAACTCAATGGGGAATTCCCACTCCTGGTAACCCGGAGGGCACTCCTGGTAACCCGGACAGCACTCCTGGTAACCCGGACAGCAGTCCTGGTAACCCGGCCATTCAACTCAATGGGGAATTCGCACTCCTGGCAACTCGGACAGCAGTCCTGGTAACCCGGAGGGCACTCCTGGTAACCCGGACAGCCCTCCTGGTAACCCGCACAGCAGTCCTGGTAACCCGGCTATTCAACTCAATGGGGAATTCGCACTCCTGGTAACCCGGACAGGCCTCCTGGTAACCCGGCCATTCAACTAAATGGGGAATTCGCACTCCTGGTAACCCGGACAGCAGTCCTGGTAACCCGGCCATTCAACTCAATGGGTAATTTGCACTCCTGGTAACCCGGACAGCCCTCTTGGTAACCCGGAGGGCACTCCTGGTAACCCGGACAGCCCTCCTGGTAACCCGGACAGCAGTCCTGGTAACCTGGCCATTCAACTCAATGGGGAATTCGCACTCCTGGTAACCCGGACCGCACTCCTGGTAACCCGGACAGCCCTCCTGGTAACCCGGAGGGCACTCCTGGTAACCCGGACAGCCCTCCTGGTAACCCGGACAGCAGTCCTGGTAACCCGGCTATTCAACTCAATGGGGAATTCGCACTCCTGGTAACCCGGACAGCACTCCTGGTAACCCAGAGGGCACTCCTGGTAACCCGGACAGCCCTCCTGGTAACCCGGAGGGCACTCCTGGTAACCCGGACAGCCCTCCTGGTAACCCGGACAGCAGTCCTGGTAACCCGGCCATTCAACTCAATGGGTAATTCGCACTCCTGGTAACCCGGACAGCCCTCTTGGTAACCCGGAGGGCACTCCTGGTAACCCGGACAGCCCTCCTGGTAACCCGGACAGCAGTCCTGGTAACCCGGCCATTCAACTCAATGGGGAATTCGCACTCCTGGTAACCCGGACCGCACTCCTGGTAACCCGGACAGCCCTCCTGGTAACCCGGAGGGCACTCCTGGTAACTCGGACAGCCCTCCTGGTAACCCGGAGGGCACTCCTGGTAACCCGGACAGCACTCCTGGTAACCCGGACAGCCCTCTTGGTAACCCGGAGGGCACTCCTGGTAACCCGGACAGCCCTCCTGGTAACCCGGACAGCAGTCCTGGTAACCCGGCCATTCAACTCAATGGGTAATTCGCACTCCTGGTAACCCGGACAGCCCTCTTGGTAACCCGGAGGGCACTCCTGGTAACCCGGACAGCCCTCCTGGTAACCCGGACAGCAGTCCTGGTAACCCGGCCATTCAACTCAATGGGGAATTCGCACTCCTGGTAACCCGGACCGCACTCCTGGTAACCCGGACAGCCCTCCTGGTAACCCGGAGGGCACTCCTGGTAACTCGGACAGCCCTCCTGGTAACCCGGAGGGCACTCCTGGTAACCCGGACAGCACTCCTGGTAACCCGGACAGCCCTCTTGGTAACCCGGAGGGCACTCCTGGTAACCCGGACAGCCCTCCTGGTAACCCGGACAGCAGTCCTGGTAACCCGGCCATTCAACTCAATGGGTAATTCGCACTCCTGGTAACCCGGACAGCCCTCTTGGTAACCCGGAGGGCACTCCTGGTAACCCGGACAGCCCTCCTGGTAACCCGGACAGCAGTCCTGGTAACCCGGCCATTCAACTCAATGGGGAATTCGCACTCCTGGTAACCCGGACCGCACTCCTGGTAACCCGGACAGCCCTCCTGGTAACCCGGAGGGCACTCCTGGTAACTCGGACAGCCCTCCTGGTAACCCAGAGGGCACTCCTGGTAACCCGGACAGCACTCCTGGTAACCCGGACAGCAGTCCTGGTAACCCGGCCATTCAACTAAATGGGGAATTCGCACTCCTGGTAACCCGGACAGCCCTCCTGGTAACCCGGACAGCAGTCCTGGTAACCCGGCCATTCAACTCAATGGGTAATTCGCACTCCTGGTAACCCGGACAGCCCTCCTGATAACCCGGACAGCAGTCATGGTAACCCGGCCATTCAACTCAATGGGGAATTCGCACTCCTGGTAACCCGGACAGCACTCCTGGTAACCCGGACAGCACTCCTGGTAACCCGGACGGCCCTCCTGGTAACCCGGACAGCACTCCTGGTAACCCGGACAGCCCTCCTGGTAACCCGGACAGCAGTCCTGGTAACCCGGCCATTCAACTCAATGGGGAATTCGTACTCCTGGTAACCCGGACAGCACTCCTGGTAACCCGGCCATTCAACTCAATGGGTAATTCGCACTCATGGTAACCCGGACAGCCCTCTTGGTAACCCGGAGGGCACTCCTGGTAACCCGGACAGCCCTCCTGGTAACTTGGACAGCAGTCCTGGTAACCCGGCCATTCAACTCAATGGGGAATTCCCACTCCTGGTAACCCGGAGGGCACTCCTGGTAACCCGGACAGCACTCCTGGTAACCCGGACAGCAGTCCTGGTAACCCGGAGGGCACTCCTGGTAACCCGGACAGCCCTCCTGGTAACCCGCACAGCAGTCCTGGTAACCCGGCTATTCAACTCAATGGGGAATTCGCACTCCTGGTAACCCGGACAGCCCTCCTGGTAACCCGGCCATTCAACTAAATGGGGAATTCGCACTCCTGGTAACCCGGACAGCCCTCCTGGTAACCCAGACAGCAGTCCTGGTAACCCGGCCATTCAACTCAATGGGTAATTTGCACTCCTGGTAACCCGGACAGCCCTCTTGGTAACCCGGAGGGCACTCCTGGTAACCCGGACAGCCCTCCTGGTAACCCGGACAGCAGTCCTGGTAACCTGGCCATTCAACTCAATGGGGAATTCGCACTCCTGGTAACCCGGACCGCACTCCTGGTAACCCGGACAGCCCTCCTGGTAACCCGGAGGGCACTCCTGGTAACCCGGACAGCCCTCCTGGTAACCCGGACAGCAGTCCTGGTAACCCGGCTATTCAACTCAATGGGGAATTCGCACTCCTGGTAACCCGGACAGCACTCCTGGTAACCCAGAGGGCACTCCTGGTAACCCGGACAGCCCTCCTGGTAACCCGGCCATTCAACTAAATGGGGAATTCGCACTCCTGGTAACCCGGACAGCCCTCCTGGTAACCCGGACAGCACTCCTGGTAACCCGGACAGCCAGGAATTTTTTCAAAGTCCCATGCTGGCCAGAATTTTTTCTAAGTCTGATGCCTGCCTGAAATTTTTTCAAAGTCCCATGCTGGCCAGAATTATTTCTAAGTCTGACGCCTGGCCGAAAACTTTCAAAGTCCCATGCTGGCCAGAATTTTTTCAAAGTCCCATGCTGGCCAGAATTTTTTCTAAGTGACATCTGCCTGAAATATTTCAAAGTCCCATGCTGGCCAGAATTTTTTCTAAGTCTGACACCTGCCTGAAATATTTCAAAGTCCCATGCTGGCCAGAATTTTTTCTAAGTCTGATGCCTGGCTGAAAATTTTCAAAGTCCCATGCAGGCCAGAATTTTTTCAAAGTCCCATGCTGTCCAGAATTTTTTCAAAGTCCCATGCTGGCCAGAATTTTTTCTAATTCTGATGCCTGGCTGAAAATTTTCAAAGTCCCATGCTGGCCAGAATTTTTTCTAAGTCTGACACCTGCCTGAAATATTTCAAAGTCCCATGCAGGCCAGAATTTTTTCTAAGTCCAACGCCTGTCCGAAAATTTTCAAAGTCCCATGCTGGCCAGAATTTTTTCAAAGTCCCATGCTGGCCAGAATTTTTTCAAAGTCCCATGCTGGCCAGAATTTTTTCTAAGTCTGACACCTGCCTGAAATATTTCAAAGTCCCATGCAGGCCAGAATTTTTTCTAAGTCTGACGCCTGGCCGAAAATTTTTAAAGTCCCATGCTGGCCAGAATTTTTTCAAAGTCTGATGCCTGGCTGAAAATTTTCAAAGTCCCATGCTGGCCAGAATTTTTTCTAAGTCTGATGCCTGGCTGAAAATTTTCAAAGTCCCCTGCTGGCCAGAATTTTTTCTAAGTCTGACGCCTGGCCGAAAATTTTCAAAGTCCCATGCTGGCCAGAATTTTTTCTAAGTCTGATGTCTGGCTGAAAATTTTCAAAGTCCCATGCTGGCCAGAATTTTTTCAAAGTCCCATGCTGGCCAGAATTTTTTCTAAGTCTGACGCCTGGCCGAAATTTACAAAGTCCCATGCTGGCCAGAATTTTTTCTAAGTCTGATGCCTGGCTGAAAATTTTCAAAGTCCCCTGCTGGCCAGAATTTTTTCTAAGTCTGACGCCTGGCCGAAAATTTTCAAAGTCCCATGCTGGCCAGAATTTTTTCTAAGTCTGATGTCTGGCTGAACATTTTCAAAGTCCCATGCTGGCCAGAATTTTTTCTAAGTCTGACGCCTGGCCGAAATTTACAAAGTCCCATTCTGGCCAGAATTTTTTCTAAGTCTGACGCCTGGCCGAAAATTTTCAAAGTCCCATGCTGGCCAGAATTTTTTCTAAGTCTGACGCCTGGCCGAAAATTTTCAAAGTCCCATGCTGGCCAGAATTTTTTCTAAGTCTGATGCCTGGCTGAAAATTTTCAAAGTCCCATGCTGGCCAGAATTTTTTCTAAGTCTGACACCTGCCTGAAATATTTCAAAGTCCCATGCTGGCCAGAATTTTTTCTAAGTCTGATGCCTGGCTGAAAATTTTCAAAGTCCCATGCAGGCCAGAATTTTTTCTAAGTCTGACGCCTGGCCGAAAATTTTCAAAGTCCCATGCTGTCCAGAATTTTTTCAAAGTCCCATGCTGGCCAGAATTTTTTCTAAGTCTGACGCTTAGCTAAAAATTTTCAAAGTCCCATCCTGGCCAGAATTTTTTCTAATTCTGATGCCTGGCTGAAAATTTTCAAAGTCCCATGCTGGCCAGAATTTTTTCTAAGTCTGACACCTGCCTGAAATATTTCAAAGTCCCATGCAGGCCAGAATTTTTTCTAAGTCCAACGCCTGTCCGAAAATTTTCAAAGTCCCATGCTGGCCAGAATTTTTTCAAAGTCCCATGCTGGCCAGAATTTTTTCAAAGTCCCATGCTGGCCAGAATTTTTTCTAAGTCTGACACCTGCCTGAAATATTTCAAAGTCCCATGCAGGCCAGAATTTTTTCTAAGTCTGACGCCTGGCCGAAAATTTTCAAAGTCCCATGCTGGCCAGAATTTTTTCAAAGTCTGATGCCTGGCTGAAAATTTTCAAAGTCCCATGCTGGCCAGAATTTTTTCTAAGTCTGATGCCTGGCTGAAAATTTTCAAAGTCCCCTGCTGGCCAGAATTTTTTCTAAGTCTGACGCCTGGCCGAAAATTTTCAAAGTCCCATGCTGGCCAGAATTTTTTCTAAGTCTGATGTCTGGCTGAAAATTTTCAAAGTCCCATGCTGGCCAGAATTTTTTCAAAGTCCCATGCTGGCCAGAATTTTTTCTAAGTCTGACGCCTGGCCGAAATTTACAAAGTCCCATGCTGGCCAGAATTTTTTCTAAGTCTGATGCCTGGCTGAAAATTTTCTAAGTCCCCTGCTGGCCAGAATTTTTTCTAAGTCTGACGCCTGGCCGAAAATTTTCAAAGTCCCATGCTGGCCAGAATTTTTTCTAAGTCTGATGTCTGGCTGAAAATTTTCAAAGTCCCATGCTGGCCAGAATTTTTTCTAAATCTGACGCCTGGCCGAAATTTACAAAGTCCCATTCTGGCCAGAATTTTTTCTAAGTCTGACGCCTGGCCGAAAATTTTCAAAGTCCCATGCTGGCCAGAATTTTTTCTAAGTCTGACGCCTGGCCGAAAATTTTCAAAGTCCCATGCTGGCCAGAATTTTTTCTAAGTCTGATGCCTGGCTGAAAATTTTCAAAGTCCCATGCTGGCCAGAATTTTTTCAAAGTCCCATGCTGGCCAGAATTTTTTCTAAGTCTGACTCCTGCCTGAAATATTTCAAAGTCCCATGCTGGCCAGAATTTTTTCTAAGTCTGATGCCTGGCTGAAAATTTTCAAAGTCCCCTGCTGGCCAGAATTTTTTTCTAAGTCTGACGCCTGGCCGAAAATTTTCAAAGTCCCATGCTGGCCAGAATTTTTTCTAAGTCTGATGTCTGGCTGAAAATTTTCAAAGTCCCATGCTGGCCAGAATTTTTTCAAAGTCCCATGCTGGCCAGAATTTTTTCTAAGTCTGACGCCTGGCCAAAATTTACAAAGTCCCATGCTGGCCAGAATTTTTTCTAAGTCTGATGCCTGGCTGAAAATTTTCAAAGTCCCCTGCTGGCCAGAATTTTTTCTAAGTCTGACGCCTGGCCGAAAATTTTCAAAGTCCCATGCTGGCCAGAATTTTTTCTAAGTCTGATGCCTGGCTGAAAATTTTCAAAGTCCCCTGCTGGCCAGAATTTTTTCTAAGTCTGACGCCTGGCCGAAAATTTTCAAAGTCCCATGCTGGCCAGAATTTTTTCTAAGTCTGATGTCTGGCTGAAAATTTTCAAAGTCCCATGCTGGCCAGAATTTTTTCTAAGTCTGACGCCTGGCCGAAATTTACAAAGTCCCATTCTGGCCAGAATTTTTTCTAAGTCTGACGCCTGGCCGAAAATTTTCAAAGTCCCATGCTGGCCAGAATTTTTTCTAAGTCTGACGCCTGCCCGAAAATTTTCAAAGTCCCATGCTGGCCAGAATTTTTTCTAAGTCTGATGCCTGGCTGAAAATTTTCAAAGTCCCATGCTGGCCAGAATTTTTTCAAAGTCCCATGCTGGCCAGAATTTTTTCAAAGTCCCATGCTGGCCAGAATTTTTTCTAAGTCTGATGCCTGCCTGAAATATTTCAAAGTCCCATGCTGGCCAGAATTTTTTCTAAGTCTGATGCCTGGCTGAAAATTTTCAAAGTCCCATGATGGCCAGAATTTTTTCAAAGTCCCATGCTGGCCAGAATTTTTTCTAAGTCTGACGCCTGGCCGAAATTTACAAAGTCCCATTCTGGCCAGAATTTTTTCTAAGTCTGACGCCTGGCCGAAAATTTTCAAAGTCCCATGCTGGCCAGAATTTTTTCTAAGTCTGACGCCTGGCCGAAAATTTTCAAAGTCCCATGCTGTCCAGAATTTTTTCAAAGTCCCATGCTGGCCAGAATTTTTTCTAAGTCTGACACCTGCCTGAAATATTACAAAGTCCCATGCTGGCCAGAATTTTTTCAAAGTCCCATGCTGTCCAGAATTTTTTCTAAGTCTGACACCTGCCTGAAATATTTCAAAGTCCCATGCTGGCCAGAATTTTTTCTAAGTCTGACACCTGCCTGAAATATTTCAAAGTCCCATCCTGGCCAGAATTTTTTCTAAGTCTGATGCCTGGCTGAAAATGTTCAAAGTCCCATGCAGGCCAGAATTTTTTCTAAGTCTGACGCCTGGCCGAAAATTTTCAAAGTCCCATGCTGGCCAGAATTTTTTCAAAGTCCCATGCTGTCCAGAATTTTTTCAAAGTCCCATGCTGGCCAGAATTTTTTCTAAGTCTGACGCTTAGCTAAAAATTTTCAAAGTCCCATCCTGGCCAGAATTTTTTCTAATTCTGATGCCTGGCTGAAAATTTTCAAAGTCCCATGCTGGCCAGAATTTTTTCTAAGTCTGACACCTGCCTGAAATATTTCAAAGTCCCATGCAGGCCAGAATTTTTTCTAAGTCCAACGCCTGTCCGAAAATTTTCAAAGTCCCATGCTGGCCAGAATTTTTTCAAAGTCCCATGCTGGCCAGAATTTTTTCAAAGTCCCATGCTGGCCAGAATTTTTTCTAAGTCTGACACCTGCCTGAAATATTTCAAAGTCCCATGCAGGCCAGAATTTTTTCTAAGTCTGACGCCTGGCCGAAAATTTTCAAAGTCCCATGCTGGCCAGAATTTTTTCAAAGTCTGATGCCTGGCTGAAAATTTTCAAAGTCCCATGCTGGCCAGAATTTTTTCTAAGTCTGATGCCTGGCTGAAAATTTTCAAAGTCCCCTGCTGGCCAGAATTTTTTTCTAAGTCTGACGCCTGGCCGAAAATTTTCAAAGTCCCATGCTGGCCAGAATTTTTTCTAAGTCTGATGTCTGGCTGAAAATTTTCAAAGTCCCATGCTGGCCAGAATTTTTTCAAAGTCCCATGCTGGCCAGAATTTTTTCTAAGTCTGACGCCTGGCCAAAATTTACAAAGTCCCATGCTGGCCAGAATTTTTTCTAAGTCTGATGCCTGGCTGAAAATTTTCAAAGTCCCCTGCTGGCCAGAATTTTTTCTAAGTCTGACGCCTGGCCGAAAATTTTCAAAGTCCCATGCTGGCCAGAATTTTTTCTAAGTCTGATGCCTGGCTGAAAATTTTCAAAGTCCCATGCTGGCCAGAATTTTTTCAAAGTCCCATGCTGGCCAGAATTTTTTCTAAGTCTGACTCCTGCCTGAAATATTTCAAAGTCCCAAGCAGGCCAGAATTTTTTCTAAGTCTGACGCCTGGCCGAAAATTTTCAAAGTCCCATGCTGGCCAGAATTTTTTCTAAGTCTGATGCCTGGCTGAAAATTTTCAAAGTCCCATGCTGGCCAGAATTTTTTCAAAGTCCCATGCTGGCCAGAATTTTTTCTAAGTCTGACTCCTGCCTGAAATATTTCAAAGTCCCAAGCAGGCCAGAATTTTTTCTAAGTCTGACGCTTGGCCAAAAATTTTCAAAGTCCCATGCTGGCCAGAATTTTTTCTAATTCTGATGCCTGGCTGAAAATTTTCAAAGTCCCATGCTGGCCAGAATTTTTTCTAAGTCTGACGCCTGCCTGAAATATTTCAAAGTCCCATGCTGGCCAGAATTTTTTCTAAGTCTGATGCCTGGCTGAAAATGTTCAAAGTCCCATGCTGGCCAGAATTTTTTCAAAGTCTGATGCCTGGCTGAAAATTTTCAAAGTCCCATGCTGGCCAGAATTTTTTCTAAGTCTGATGCCTGGCTTAAAATTTTCAAAGTCCCCTGCTGGCCAGAATTTTTTTCTAAGTCTGACGCCTGGCCGAAAATTTTCAAAGTCCCATGCTGGCCAGAATTTTTTCTAAGTCTGATGTCTGGCTGAAAATTTTCAAAGTCCCATGCTGGCCAGAATTTTTTCAAAGTCCCATGCTGGCCAGAATTTTTTCTAAGTCTGACGCCTGGCCAAAATTTACAAAGTCCCATGCTGGCCAGAATTTTTTCTAAGTCTGATGCCTGGCTGAAAATTTTCAAAGTCCCCTGCTGGCCAGAATTTTTTCTAAGTCTGACGCCTGGCCGAAAATTTTCAAAGTCCCATGCTGGCCAGAATTTTTTCTAAGTCTGATGTCTGGCTGAAAATTTTCAAAGTCCCATGCTGGCCAGAATTTTTTCAAAGTCCCATGCTGGCCAGAATTTTTTCTAAGTCTGACACCTGCCTGAAATATTTCAAAGTCCCATGCAGGCCAGAATTTTTTCTAAGTCTGATGCCTGGCTGAAAATTTTCAAAGTCCCCTGCTGGCCAGAATTTTTTCTAAGTCTGACGCCTGGCCGAAAATTTTCAAAGTCCCATGCTGGCCAGAATTTTTTCTAAGTCTGATGTCTGGCTGAAAATTTTCAAAGTCCCATGCTGGCCAGAATTTTTTCAAAGTCCCATGCTGGCCAGAATTTTTTCTAAGTCTGACGCCTGGCCGAAATTTACAAAGTCCCATGCTGGCCAGAATTTTTTCTAAGTCTGATGCCTGGCTGAAAATTTTCTAAGTCCCCTGCTGGCCAGAATTTTTTCTAAGTCTGACGCCTGGCCGAAAATTTTCAAAGTCCCATGCTGGCCAGAATTTTTTCTAAGTCTGATGTCTGGCTGAAAATTTTCAAAGTCCCATGCTGGCCAGAATTTTTTCTAAGTCTGACGCCTGGCCGAAATTTACAAAGTCCCATTCTGGCCAGAATTTTTTCTAAGTCTGACGCCTGGCCGAAAATTTTCAAAGTCCCATGCTGGCCAGAATTTTTTCTAAGTCTGACGCCTGGCCGAAAATTTTCAAAGTCCCATGCTGGCCAGAATTTTTTCTAAGTCTGACACCTGCCTGAAATATTTCAAAGTCCCATCCTGGCCAGAATTTTTTCTAAGTCTGATGCCTGGCTGAAAATGTTCAAAGTCCCATGCAGGCCAGAATTTTTTCTAAGTCTGACGCCTGGCCGAAAATTTTCAAAGTCCCATGCTGGCCAGAATTTTTTCAAAGTCCCATGCTGTCCAGAATTTTTTCAAAGTCCCATGCTGGCCAGAATTTTTTCTAAGTCTGACGCTTAGCTAAAAATTTTCAAAGTCCCATCCTGGCCAGAATTTTTTCTAATTCTGATGCCTGGCTGAAAATTTTCAAAGTCCCATGCTGGCCAGAATTTTTTCTAAGTCTGACACCTGCCTGAAATATTTCAAAGTCCCATGCAGGCCAGAATTTTTTCTAAGTCCAACGCCTGTCCGAAAATTTTCAAAGTCCCATGCTGGCCAGAATTTTTTCAAAGTCCCATGCTGGCCAGAATTTTTTCAAAGTCCCATGCTGGCCAGAATTTTTTCTAAGTCTGACACCTGCCTGAAATATTTCAAAGTCCCATGCAGGCCAGAATTTTTTCTAAGTCTGACGCCTGGCCGAAAATTTTCAAAGTCCCATGCTGGCCAGAATTTTTTCAAAGTCTGATGCCTGGCTGAAAATTTTCAAAGTCCCATGCTGGCCAGAATTTTTTCTAAGTCTGATGCCTGGCTGAAAATTTTCAAAGTCCCCTGCTGGCCAGAATTTTTTTCTAAGTCTGACGCCTGGCCGAAAATTTTCAAAGTCCCATGCTGGCCAGAATTTTTTCTAAGTCTGATGTCTGGCTGAAAATTTTCAAAGTCCCATGCTGGCCAGAATTTTTTCAAAGTCCCATGCTGGCCAGAATTTTTTCTAAGTCTGACGCCTGGCCAAAATTTACAAAGTCCCATGCTGGCCAGAATTTTTTCTAAGTCTGATGCCTGGCTGAAAATTTTCAAAGTCCCCTGCTGGCCAGAATTTTTTCTAAGTCTGACGCCTGGCCGAAAATTTTCAAAGTCCCATGCTGGCCAGAATTTTTTCTAAGTCTGATGCCTGGCTGAAAATTTTCAAAGTCCCATGCTGGCCAGAATTTTTTCAAAGTCCCATGCTGGCCAGAATTTTTTCTAAGTCTGACTCCTGCCTGAAATATTTCAAAGTCCCAAGCAGGCCAGAATTTTTTCTAAGTCTGACGCCTGGCCGAAAATTTTCAAAGTCCCATGCTGGCCAGAATTTTTTCTAAGTCTGATGCCTGGCTGAAAATTTTCAAAGTCCCATGCTGGCCAGAATTTTTTCAAAGTCCCATGCTGGCCAGAATTTTTTCTAAGTCTGACTCCTGCCTGAAATATTTCAAAGTCCCAAGCAGGCCAGAATTTTTTCTAAGTCTGACGCTTGGCCAAAAATTTTCAAAGTCCCATGCTGGCCAGAATTTTTTCTAATTCTGATGCCTGGCTGAAAATTTTCAAAGTCCCATGCTGGCCAGAATTTTTTCTAAGTCTGACGCCTGCCTGAAATATTTCAAAGTCCCATGCTGGCCAGAATTTTTTCTAAGTCTGATGCCTGGCTGAAAATGTTCAAAGTCCCATGCTGGCCAGAATTTTTTCAAAGTCTGATGCCTGGCTGAAAATTTTCAAAGTCCCATGCTGGCCAGAATTTTTTCTAAGTCTGATGCCTGGCTTAAAATTTTCAAAGTCCCCTGCTGGCCAGAATTTTTTTCTAAGTCTGACGCCTGGCCGAAAATTTTCAAAGTCCCATGCTGGCCAGAATTTTTTCTAAGTCTGATGTCTGGCTGAAAATTTTCAAAGTCCCATGCTGGCCAGAATTTTTTCAAAGTCCCATGCTGGCCAGAATTTTTTCTAAGTCTGACGCCTGGCCAAAATTTACAAAGTCCCATGCTGGCCAGAATTTTTTCTAAGTCTGATGCCTGGCTGAAAATTTTCAAAGTCCCCTGCTGGCCAGAATTTTTTCTAAGTCTGACGCCTGGCCGAAAATTTTCAAAGTCCCATGCTGGCCAGAATTTTTTCTAAGTCTGATATCTGGCTGAAAATTTTCAAAGTCCCATGCTGGCCAGAATTTTTTCAAAGTCCCATGCTGGCCAGAATTTTTTCTAAGTCTGACACCTGCCTGAAATATTTCAAAGTCCCATGCAGGCCAGAATTTTTTCTAAGTCTGACGCCTGGCCGAAAATTTTCAAAGTCCCATGCTGGCCAGAATTTTTTCAAAGTCTGATGCCTGGCTGAAAATTTTCAAAGTCCCATGCTGGCCAGAATTTTTTCTAAGTCTGATGCCTGGCTGAAAATTTTCAAAGTCCCCTGCTGGCCAGAATTTTTTCTAAGTCTGACGCCTGGCCGAAAATTTTCAAAGTCCCATGCTGGCCAGAATTTTTTCTAAGTCTGATGTCTGGCTGAAAATTTTCAAAGTCCCATGCTGGCCAGAATTTTTTCAAAGTCCCATGCTGGCCAGAATTTTTTCTAAGTCTGACGCCTGGCCGAAATTTACAAAGTCCCATGCTGGCCAGAATTTTTTCTAAGTCTGATGCCTGGCTGAAAATTTTCTAAGTCCCCTGCTGGCCAGAATTTTTTCTAAGTCTGACGCCTGGCCGAAAATTTTCAAAGTCCCATGCTGGCCAGAATTTTTTCTAAGTCTGATGTCTGGCTGAAAATTTTCAAAGTCCCATGCTGGCCAGAATTTTTTCTAAGTCTGACGCCTGGCCGAAATTTACAAAGTCCCATTCTGGCCAGAATTTTTTCTAAGTCTGACGCCTGGCCGAAAATTTTCAAAGTCCCATGCTGGCCAGAATTTTTTCTAAGTCTGACGCCTGGCCGAAAATTTTCAAAGTCCCATGCTGGCCAGAATTTTTTCTAAGTCTGATGCCTGGCTGAAAATTTTCAAAGTCCCATGCTGGCCAGAATTTTTTCAAAGTCCCATGCTGGCCAGAATTTTTTCTAAGTCTGACTCCTGCCTGAAATATTTCAAAGTCCCAAGCAGGCCAGAATTTTTTCTAAGTCTGACGCTTGGCCAAATATTTTCAAAGTCCCATGCTGGCCAGAATTTTTTCTAATTCTGATGCCTGGCTGAAAATTTTCAAAGTCCCATGCTGGCCAGAATTTTTTCTAAGTCTGACACCTGCCTGAAATATTTCAAAGTCCAATGCAGGCCAGAATTTTTTCAAAGTCCCATGCTGGCCAGAATTTTTTCTAAGTCTGACGCCTGCCTGAAATATTTCAAAGTCCCATGCTGGCCAGAATTTTTTCTAAGTCTGATGCCTGGCTGAAAATTTTCAAAGTCCCCTGCTGGCCAGAATTTTTTTCTAAGTCTGACGCCTGGCCGAAAATTTTCAAAGTCCCATGCTGGCCAGAATTTTTTCTAAGTCTGATGTCTGGCTGAAAATTTTCAAAGTCCCATGCTGGCCAGAATTTTTTCAAAGTCCCATGCTGGCCAGAATTTTTTCTAAGTCTGACGCCTGGCCAAAATTTACAAAGTCCCATGCTGGCCAGAATTTTTTCTAAGTCTGATGCCTGGCTGAAAATTTTCAAAGTCCCCTGCTGGCCAGAATTTTTTCTAAGTCTGACGCCTGGCCGAAAATTTTCAAAGTCCCATGCTGGCCAGAATTTTTTCTAAGTCTGATGCCTGGCTGAAAATTTTCAAAGTCCCCTGCTGGCCAGAATTTTTTCTAAGTCTGACGCCTGGCCGAAAATTTTCAAAGTCCCATGCTGGCCAGAATTTTTTCTAAGTCTGATGTCTGGCTGAAAATTTTCAAAGTCCCATGCTGGCCAGAATTTTTTCTAAGTCTGACGCCTGGCCGAAATTTACAAAGTCCCATTCTGGCCAGAATTTTTTCTAAGTCTGACGCCTGGCCGAAAATTTTCAAAGTCCCATGCTGGCCAGAATTTTTTCTAAGTCTGACGCCTGCCCGAAAATTTTCAAAGTCCCATGCTGGCCAGAATTTTTTCTAAGTCTGATGCCTGGCTGAAAATTTTCAAAGTCCCATGCTGGCCAGAATTTTTTCAAAGTCCCATGCTGGCCAGAATTTTTTCAAAGTCCCATGCTGGCCAGAATTTTTTCTAAGTCTGATGCCTGCCTGAAATATTTCAAAGTCCCATGCTGGCCAGAATTTTTTCTAAGTCTGATGCCTGGCTGAAAATTTTCAAAGTCCCATGATGGCCAGAATTTTTTCAAAGTCCCATGCTGGCCAGAATTTTTTCTAAGTCTGACGCCTGGCCGAAATTTACAAAGTCCCATTCTGGCCAGAATTTTTTCTAAGTCTGACGCCTGGCCGAAAATTTTCAAAGTCCCATGCTGGCCAGAATTTTTTCTAAGTCTGACGCCTGGCCGAAAATTTTCAAAGTCCCATGCTGTCCAGAATTTTTTCAAAGTCCCATGCTGGCCAGAATTTTTTCTAAGTCTGACACCTGCCTGAAATATTACAAAGTCCCATGCTGGCCAGAATTTTTTCAAAGTCCCATGCTGTCCAGAATTTTTTCTAAGTCTGACACCTGCCTGAAATATTTCAAAGTCCCATGCTGGCCAGAATTTTTTCTAAGTCTGACACCTGCCTGAAATATTTCAAAGTCCCATCCTGGCCAGAATTTTTTCTAAGTCTGATGCCTGGCTGAAAATGTTCAAAGTCCCATGCAGGCCAGAATTTTTTCTAAGTCTGACGCCTGGCCGAAAATTTTCAAAGTCCCATGCTGGCCAGAATTTTTTCTAAGTCTGATGCCTGGCTGAAAATTTTCAAAGTCCCATGCTGGCCAGAATTTTTTCAAAGTCCCATGCTGGCCAGAATTTTTTCTAAGTCTGACTCCTGCCTGAAATATTTCAAAGTCCCAAGCAGGCCAGAATTTTTTCTAAGTCTGACGCTTGGCCAAATATTTTCAAAGTCCCATGCTGGCCAGAATTTTTTCTAATTCTGATGCCTGGCTGAAAATTTTCAAAGTCCCATGCTGGCCAGAATTTTTTCTAAGTCTGACACCTGCCTGAAATATTTCAAAGTCCAATGCAGGCCAGAATTTTTTCAAAGTCCCATGCTGGCCAGAATTTTTTCTAAGTCTGACGCCTGCCTGAAATATTTCAAAGTCCCATGCTGGCCAGAATTTTTTCTAAGTCTGATGCCTGGCTGAAAATTTTCAAAGTCCCCTGCTGGCCAGAATTTTTTTCTAAGTCTGACGCCTGGCCGAAAATTTTCAAAGTCCCATGCTGGCCAGAATTTTTTCTAAGTCTGATGTCTGGCTGAAAATTTTCAAAGTCCCATGCTGGCCAGAATTTTTTCAAAGTCCCATGCTGGCCAGAATTTTTTCTAAGTCTGACGCCTGGCCAAAATTTACAAAGTCCCATGCTGGCCAGAATTTTTTCTAAGTCTGATGCCTGGCTGAAAATTTTCAAAGTCCCCTGCTGGCCAGAATTTTTTCTAAGTCTGACGCCTGGCCGAAAATTTTCAAAGTCCCATGCTGGCCAGAATTTTTTCTAAGTCTGATGCCTGGCTGAAAATTTTCAAAGTCCCCTGCTGGCCAGAATTTTTTCTAAGTCTGACGCCTGGCCGAAAATTTTCAAAGTCCCATGCTGGCCAGAATTTTTTCTAAGTCTGATGTCTGGCTGAAAATTTTCAAAGTCCCATGCTGGCCAGAATTTTTTCTAAGTCTGACGCCTGGCCGAAATTTACAAAGTCCCATTCTGGCCAGAATTTTTTCTAAGTCTGACGCCTGGCCGAAAATTTTCAAAGTCCCATGCTGGCCAGAATTTTTTCTAAGTCTGACGCCTGCCCGAAAATTTTCAAAGTCCCATGCTGGCCAGAATTTTTTCTAAGTCTGATGCCTGGCTGAAAATTTTCAAAGTCCCATGCTGGCCAGAATTTTTTCAAAGTCCCATGCTGGCCAGAATTTTTTCAAAGTCCCATGCTGGCCAGAATTTTTTCTAAGTCTGATGCCTGCCTGAAATATTTCAAAGTCCCATGCTGGCCAGAATTTTTTCTAAGTCTGATGCCTGGCTGAAAATTTTCAAAGTCCCATGATGGCCAGAATTTTTTCAAAGTCCCATGCTGGCCAGAATTTTTTCTAAGTCTGACGCCTGGCCGAAATTTACAAAGTCCCATTCTGGCCAGAATTTTTTCTAAGTCTGACGCCTGGCCGAAAATTTTCAAAGTCCCATGCTGGCCAGAATTTTTTCTAAGTCTGACGCCTGGCCGAAAATTTTCAAAGTCCCATGCTGTCCAGAATTTTTTCAAAGTCCCATGCTGGCCAGAATTTTTTCTAAGTCTGACACCTGCCTGAAATATTACAAAGTCCCATGCTGGCCAGAATTTTTTCAAAGTCCCATGCTGTCCAGAATTTTTTCTAAGTCTGACACCTGCCTGAAATATTTCAAAGTCCCATGCTGGCCAGAATTTTTTCTAAGTCTGACACCTGCCTGAAATATTTCAAAGTCCCATCCTGGCCAGAATTTTTTCTAAGTCTGATGCCTGGCTGAAAATGTTCAAAGTCCCATGCAGGCCAGAATTTTTTCTAAGTCTGACGCCTGGCCGAAAATTTTCAAAGTCCCATGCTGGCCAGAATTTTTTCAAAGTCCCATGCTGTCCAGAATTTTTTCAAAGTCCCATGCTGGCCAGAATTTTTTCTAAGTCTGACGCTTAGCTAAAAATTTTCAAAGTCCCATCCTGGCCAGAATTTTTTCTAATTCTGATGCCTGGCTGAAAATTTTCAAAGTCCCATGCTGGCCAGAATTTTTTCTAAGTCTGACACCTGCCTGAAATATTTCAAAGTCCCATGCAGGCCAGAATTTTTTCTAAGTCCAACGCCTGTCCGAAAATTTTCAAAGTCCCATGCTGGCCAGAATTTTTTCAAAGTCCCATGCTGGCCAGAATTTTTTCAAAGTCCCATGCTGGCCAGAATTTTTTCTAAGTCTGACACCTGCCTGAAATATTTCAAAGTCCCATGCAGGCCAGAATTTTTTCTAAGTCTGACGCCTGGCCGAAAATTTTCAAAGTCCCATGCTGGCCAGAATTTTTTCAAAGTCTGATGCCTGGCTGAAAATTTTCAAAGTCCCATGCTGGCCAGAATTTTTTCTAAGTCTGATGCCTGGCTGAAAATTTTCAAAGTCCCCTGCTGGCCAGAATTTTTTTCTAAGTCTGACGCCTGGCCGAAAATTTTCAAAGTCCCATGCTGGCCAGAATTTTTTCTAAGTCTGATGTCTGGCTGAAAATTTTCAAAGTCCCATGCTGGCCAGAATTTTTTCAAAGTCCCATGCTGGCCAGAATTTTTTCTAAGTCTGACGCCTGGCCAAAATTTACAAAGTCCCATGCTGGCCAGAATTTTTTCTAAGTCTGATGCCTGGCTGAAAATTTTCAAAGTCCCCTGCTGGCCAGAATTTTTTCTAAGTCTGACGCCTGGCCGAAAATTTTCAAAGTCCCATGCTGGCCAGAATTTTTTCTAAGTCTGATGCCTGGCTGAAAATTTTCAAAGTCCCATGCTGGCCAGAATTTTTTCAAAGTCCCATGCTGGCCAGAATTTTTTCTAAGTCTGACTCCTGCCTGAAATATTTCAAAGTCCCAAGCAGGCCAGAATTTTTTCTAAGTCTGACGCCTGGCCGAAAATTTTCAAAGTCCCATGCTGGCCAGAATTTTTTCTAAGTCTGATGCCTGGCTGAAAATTTTCAAAGTCCCATGCTGGCCAGAATTTTTTCAAAGTCCCATGCTGGCCAGAATTTTTTCTAAGTCTGACTCCTGCCTGAAATATTTCAAAGTCCCAAGCAGGCCAGAATTTTTTCTAAGTCTGACGCTTGGCCAAAAATTTTCAAAGTCCCATGCTGGCCAGAATTTTTTCTAATTCTGATGCCTGGCTGAAAATTTTCAAAGTCCCATGCTGGCCAGAATTTTTTCTAAGTCTGACGCCTGCCTGAAATATTTCAAAGTCCCATGCTGGCCAGAATTTTTTCTAAGTCTGATGCCTGGCTGAAAATGTTCAAAGTCCCATGCTGGCCAGAATTTTTTCAAAGTCTGATGCCTGGCTGAAAATTTTCAAAGTCCCATGCTGGCCAGAATTTTTTCTAAGTCTGATGCCTGGCTGAAAATTTTCAAAGTCCCCTGCTGGCCAGAATTTTTTTCTAAGTCTGACGCCTGGCCGAAAATTTTCAAAGTCCCATGCTGGCCAGAATTTTTTCTAAGTCTGATGTCTGGCTGAAAATTTTCAAAGTCCCATGCTGGCCAGAATTTTTTCAAAGTCCCATGCTGGCCAGAATTTTTTCTAAGTCTGACGCCTGGCCAAAATTTACAAAGTCCCATGCTGGCCAGAATTTTTTCTAAGTCTGATGCCTGGCTGAAAATTTTCAAAGTCCCCTGCTGGCCAGAATTTTTTCTAAGTCTGACGCCTGGCCGAAAATTTTCAAAGTCCCATGCTGGCCAGAATTTTTTCTAAGTCTGATGTCTGGCTGAAAATTTTCAAAGTCCCATGCTGGCCAGAATTTTTTCAAAGTCCCATGCTGGCCAGAATTTTTTCTAAGTCTGACGCCTGGCCGAAATTTACAAAGTCCCATTCTGGCCAGAATTTTTTCTAAGTCTGACGCCTGGCCGAAAATTTTCAAAGTCCCATGCTGGCCAGAATTTTTTCTAAGTCTGATGCCTGGCTGAAAATTTTCAAAGTCCCATGCTGGCCAGAATTTTTTCAAAGTCCCATGCTGGCCAGAATTTTTTCTAAGTCTGACTCCTGCCTGAAATATTTCAAAGTCCCAAGCAGGCCAGAATTTTTTCTAAGTCTGACGCTTGGCCAAAAATTTTCAAAGTCCCATGCTGGCCAGAATTTTTTCTAATTCTGATGCCTGGCTGAAAATTTTCAAAGTCCCATGCTGGCCAGAATTTTTTCTAAGTCTGATGTCTGGCTGAAAATTTTCAAAGTCCCATGCTGGCCAGAATTTTTTCAAAGTCCCATGCTGGCCAGAATTTTTTCTAAGTCTGACGCCTGGCCAAAATTTACAAAGTCCCATGCTGGCCAGAATTTTTTCTAAGTCTGATGCCTGGCTGAAAATTTTCAAAGTCCCCTGCTGGCCAGAATTTTTTCTAAGTCTGACGCCTGGCCGAAAATTTTCAAAGTCCCATGCTGGCCAGAATTTTTTCTAAGTCTGATGCCTGGCTGAAAATTTTCAAAGTCCCCTGCTGGCCAGAATTTTTTCTAAGTCTGACGCCTGGCCGAAAATTTTCAAAGTCCCATGCTGGCCAGAATTTTTTCTAAGTCTGATGTCTGGCTGAAAATTTTCAAAGTCCCATGCTGGCCAGAATTTTTTCTAAGTCTGACGCCTGGCCGAAATTTACAAAGTCCCATTCTGGCCAGAATTTTTTCTAAGTCTGACGCCTGGCCGAAAATTTTCAAAGTCCCATGCTGGCCAGAATTTTTTCTAAGTCTGACGCCTGCCCGAAAATTTTCAAAGTCCCATGCTGGCCAGAATTTTTTCTAAGTCTGATGCCTGGCTGAAAATTTTCAAAGTCCCATGCTGGCCAGAATTTTTTCAAAGTCCCATGCTGGCCAGAATTTTTTCAAAGTCCCATGCTGGCCAGAATTTTTTCTAAGTCTGATGCCTGCCTGAAATATTTCAAAGTCCCATGCTGGCCAGAATTTTTTCTAAGTCTGATGCCTGGCTGAAAATTTTCAAAGTCCCATGATGGCCAGAATTTTTTCAAAGTCCCATGCTGGCCAGAATTTTTTCTAAGTCTGACGCCTGGCCGAAATTTACAAAGTCCCATTCTGGCCAGAATTTTTTCTAAGTCTGACGCCTGGCCGAAAATTTTCAAAGTCCCATGCTGGCCAGAATTTTTTCTAAGTCTGACGCCTGGCCGAAAATTTTCAAAGTCCCATGCTGTCCAGAATTTTTTCAAAGTCCCATGCTGGCCAGAATTTTTTCTAAGTCTGACACCTGCCTGAAATATTACAAAGTCCCATGCTGGCCAGAATTTTTTCAAAGTCCCATGCTGTCCAGAATTTTTTCTAAGTCTGACACCTGCCTGAAATATTTCAAAGTCCCATGCTGGCCAGAATTTTTTCTAAGTCTGACACCTGCCTGAAATATTTCAAAGTCCCATCCTGGCCAGAATTTTTTCTAAGTCTGATGCCTGGCTGAAAATGTTCAAAGTCCCATGCAGGCCAGAATTTTTTCTAAGTCTGACGCCTGGCCGAAAATTTTCAAAGTCCCATGCTGGCCAGAATTTTTTCAAAGTCCCATGCTGTCCAGAATTTTTTCAAAGTCCCATGCTGGCCAGAATTTTTTCTAAGTCTGACGCTTAGCTAAAAATTTTCAAAGTCCCATCCTGGCCAGAATTTTTTCTAATTCTGATGCCTGGCTGAAAATTTTCAAAGTCCCATGCTGGCCAGAATTTTTTCTAAGTCTGACACCTGCCTGAAATATTTCAAAGTCCCATGCAGGCCAGAATTTTTTCTAAGTCCAACGCCTGTCCGAAAATTTTCAAAGTCCCATGCTGGCCAGAATTTTTTCAAAGTCCCATGCTGGCCAGAATTTTTTCAAAGTCCCATGCTGGCCAGAATTTTTTCTAAGTCTGACACCTGCCTGAAATATTTCAAAGTCCCATGCAGGCCAGAATTTTTTCTAAGTCTGACGCCTGGCCGAAAATTTTCAAAGTCCCATGCTGGCCAGAATTTTTTCAAAGTCTGATGCCTGGCTGAAAATTTTCAAAGTCCCATGCTGGCCAGAATTTTTTCTAAGTCTGATGCCTGGCTGAAAATTTTCAAAGTCCCCTGCTGGCCAGAATTTTTTTCTAAGTCTGACGCCTGGCCGAAAATTTTCAAAGTCCCATGCTGGCCAGAATTTTTTCTAAGTCTGATGTCTGGCTGAAAATTTTCAAAGTCCCATGCTGGCCAGAATTTTTTCTAAGTCTGATGTCTGGCTGAAAATTTTCAAAGTCCCATGCTGGCCAGAATTTTTTCTAAGTCTGACGCCTGGCCGAAATTTACAAAGTCCCATTCTGGCCAGAATTTTTTCTAAGTCTGACGCCTGGCCGAAAATTTTCAAAGTCCCATGCTGGCCAGAATTTTTTCTAAGTCTGACGCCTGCCCGAAAATTTTCAAAGTCCCATGCTGGCCAGAATTTTTTCTAAGTCTGATGCCTGGCTGAAAATTTTCAAAGTCCCATGCTGGCCAGAATTTTTTCAAAGTCCCATGCTGGCCAGAATTTTTTCAAAGTCCCATGCTGGCCAGAATTTTTTCTAAGTCTGATGCCTGCCTGAAATATTTCAAAGTCCCATGCTGGCCAGAATTTTTTCTAAGTCTGATGCCTGGCTGAAAATTTTCAAAGTCCCATGATGGCCAGAATTTTTTCAAAGTCCCATGCTGGCCAGAATTTTTTCTAAGTCTGACGCCTGGCCGAAATTTACAAAGTCCCATTCTGGCCAGAATTTTTTCTAAGTCTGACGCCTGGCCGAAAATTTTCAAAGTCCCATGCTGGCCAGAATTTTTTCTAAGTCTGACGCCTGGCCGAAAATTTTCAAAGTCCCATGCTGTCCAGAATTTTTTCAAAGTCCCATGCTGGCCAGAATTTTTTCTAAGTCTGACACCTGCCTGAAATATTACAAAGTCCCATGCTGGCCAGAATTTTTTCAAAGTCCCATGCTGTCCAGAATTTTTTCTAAGTCTGACACCTGCCTGAAATATTTCAAAGTCCCATGCTGGCCAGAATTTTTTCTAAGTCTGACACCTGCCTGAAATATTTCAAAGTCCCATCCTGGCCAGAATTTTTTCTAAGTCTGATGCCTGGCTGAAAATGTTCAAAGTCCCATGCAGGCCAGAATTTTTTCTAAGTCTGACGCCTGGCCGAAAATTTTCAAAGTCCCATGCTGGCCAGAATTTTTTCAAAGTCCCATGCTGTCCAGAATTTTTTCAAAGTCCCATGCTGGCCAGAATTTTTTCTAAGTCTGACGCTTAGCTAAAAATTTTCAAAGTCCCATCCTGGCCAGAATTTTTTCTAATTCTGATGCCTGGCTGAAAATTTTCAAAGTCCCATGCTGGCCAGAATTTTTTCTAAGTCTGACACCTGCCTGAAATATTTCAAAGTCCCATGCAGGCCAGAATTTTTTCTAAGTCCAACGCCTGTCCGAAAATTTTCAAAGTCCCATGCTGGCCAGAATTTTTTCAAAGTCCCATGCTGGCCAGAATTTTTTCAAAGTCCCATGCTGGCCAGAATTTTTTCTAAGTCTGACACCTGCCTGAAATATTTCAAAGTCCCATGCAGGCCAGAATTTTTTCTAAGTCTGACGCCTGGCCGAAAATTTTCAAAGTCCCATGCTGGCCAGAATTTTTTCAAAGTCTGATGCCTGGCTGAAAATTTTCAAAGTCCCATGCTGGCCAGAATTTTTTCTAAGTCTGATGCCTGGCTGAAAATTTTCAAAGTCCCCTGCTGGCCAGAATTTTTTTCTAAGTCTGACGCCTGGCCGAAAATTTTCAAAGTCCCATGCTGGCCAGAATTTTTTCTAAGTCTGATGTCTGGCTGAAAATTTTCAAAGTCCCATGCTGGCCAGAATTTTTTCAAAGTCCCATGCTGGCCAGAATTTTTTCTAAGTCTGACGCCTGGCCAAAATTTACAAAGTCCCATGCTGGCCAGAATTTTTTCTAAGTCTGATGCCTGGCTGAAAATTTTCAAAGTCCCCTGCTGGCCAGAATTTTTTCTAAGTCTGACGCCTGGCCGAAAATTTTCAAAGTCCCATGCTGGCCAGAATTTTTTCTAAGTCTGATGCCTGGCTGAAAATTTTCAAAGTCCCATGCTGGCCAGAATTTTTTCAAAGTCCCATGCTGGCCAGAATTTTTTCTAAGTCTGACTCCTGCCTGAAATATTTCAAAGTCCCAAGCAGGCCAGAATTTTTTCTAAGTCTGACGCCTGGCCGAAAATTTTCAAAGTCCCATGCTGGCCAGAATTTTTTCTAAGTCTGATGCCTGGCTGAAAATTTTCAAAGTCCCATGCTGGCCAGAATTTTTTCAAAGTCCCATGCTGGCCAGAATTTTTTCTAAGTCTGACTCCTGCCTGAAATATTTCAAAGTCCCAAGCAGGCCAGAATTTTTTCTAAGTCTGACGCTTGGCCAAAAATTTTCAAAGTCCCATGCTGGCCAGAATTTTTTCTAATTCTGATGCCTGGCTGAAAATTTTCAAAGTCCCATGCTGGCCAGAATTTTTTCTAAGTCTGACGCCTGCCTGAAATATTTCAAAGTCCCATGCTGGCCAGAATTTTTTCTAAGTCTGATGCCTGGCTGAAAATGTTCAAAGTCCCATGCTGGCCAGAATTTTTTCAAAGTCTGATGCCTGGCTGAAAATTTTCAAAGTCCCATGCTGGCCAGAATTTTTTCTAAGTCTGATGCCTGGCTGAAAATTTTCAAAGTCCCCTGCTGGCCAGAATTTTTTTCTAAGTCTGACGCCTGGCCGAAAATTTTCAAAGTCCCATGCTGGCCAGAATTTTTTCTAAGTCTGATGTCTGGCTGAAAATTTTCAAAGTCCCATGCTGGCCAGAATTTTTTCAAAGTCCCATGCTGGCCAGAATTTTTTCTAAGTCTGACGCCTGGCCAAAATTTACAAAGTCCCATGCTGGCCAGAATTTTTTCTAAGTCTGATGCCTGGCTGAAAATTTTCAAAGTCCCCTGCTGGCCAGAATTTTTTCTAAGTCTGACGCCTGGCCGAAAATTTTCAAAGTCCCATGCTGGCCAGAATCTTTTCTAAGTCTGATGTCTGGCTGAAAATTTTCAAAGTCCCATGCTGGCCAGAATTTTTTCAAAGTCCCATGCTGGCCAGAATTTTTTCTAAGTCTGACGCCTGGCCGAAATTTACAAAGTCCCATTCTGGCCAGAATTTTTTCTAAGTCTGACGCCTGGCCGAAAATTTTCAAAGTCCCATGCTGGCCAGAATTTTTTCTAAGTCTGATGCCTGGCTGAAAATTTTCAAAGTCCCATGCTGGCCAGAATTTTTTCAAAGTCCCATGCTGGCCAGAATTTTTTCTAAGTCTGACTCCTGCCTGAAATATTTCAAAGTCCCAAGCAGGCCAGAATTTTTTCTAAGTCTGACGCTTGGCCAAAAATTTTCAAAGTCCCATGCTGGCCAGAATTTTTTCTAATTCTGATGCCTGGCTGAAAATTTTCAAAGTCCCATGCTGGCCAGAATTTTTTCTAATTCTGATGCCTGGCTGAAAATTTTCAAAGTCCCATGCTGGCCAGAATTTTTTCTAAGTCTGACGCCTGCCTGAAATATTTCAAAGTCCCATGCTGGCCAGAATTTTTTCTAAGTCTGATGCCTGGCTGAAAATGTTCAAAGTCCCATGCTGGCCAGAATTTTTTCAAAGTCTGATGCCTGGCTGAAAATTTTCAAAGTCCCATGCTGGCCAGAATTTTTTCTAAGTCTGATGCCTGGCTGAAAATTTTCAAAGTCCCCTGCTGGCCAGAATTTTTTTCTAAGTCTGACGCCTGGCCGAAAATTTTCAAAGTCCCATGCTGGCCAGAATTTTTTCTAAGTCTGATGTCTGGCTGAAAATTTTCAAAGTCCCATGCTGGCCAGAATTTTTTCAAAGTCCCATGCTGGCCAGAATTTTTTCTAAGTCTGACGCCTGGCCAAAATTTACAAAGTCCCATGCTGGCCAGAATTTTTTCTAAGTCTGATGCCTGGCTGAAAATTTTCAAAGTCCCCTGCTGGCCAGAATTTTTTCTAAGTCTGACGCCTGGCCGAAAATTTTCAAAGTCCCATGCTGGCCAGAATCTTTTCTAAGTCTGATGTCTGGCTGAAAATTTTCAAAGTCCCATGCTGGCCAGAATTTTTTCAAAGTCCCATGCTGGCCAGAATTTTTTCTAAGTCTGACGCCTGGCCGAAATTTACAAAGTCCCATTCTGGCCAGAATTTTTTCTAAGTCTGACGCCTGGCCGAAAATTTTCAAAGTCCCATGCTGGCCAGAATTTTTTCTAAGTCTGATGCCTGGCTGAAAATTTTCAAAGTCCCATGCTGGCCAGAATTTTTTCAAAGTCCCATGCTGGCCAGAATTTTTTCTAAGTCTGACTCCTGCCTGAAATATTTCAAAGTCCCAAGCAGGCCAGAATTTTTTCTAAGTCTGACGCTTGGCCAAAAATTTTCAAAGTCCCATGCTGGCCAGAATTTTTTCTAATTCTGATGCCTGGCTGAAAATTTTCAAAGTCCCATGCTGGCCAGAATTTTTTCTAATTCTGATGCCTGGCTGAAAATTTTCAAAGTCCCATGCTGGCCAGAATTTTTTCTAAGTCTGACGCCTGCCTGAAATATTTCAAAGTCCCATGCTGGCCAGAATTTTTTCTAAGTCTGATGCCTGGCTGAAAATGTTCAAAGTCCCATGCTGGCCAGAATTTTTTCAAAGTCCCATGCTGGCCAGAATTTTTTCTAAGTCTGATGCCTGGCTGAAAATTTTCAAAGTCCCATGATGGCCAGAATTTTTTCAAAGTCCCATGCTGGCCAGAATTTTTTCTAAGTCTGACGCCTGCCTGAAATATTTCAAAGTCCCATGCTGGCCAGAATTTTTTCTAAGTCTGATGCCTGGCTGAAAATTTTCAAAGTCCCATGATGGCCAGAATTTTTTCAAAGTCCCATGCTGGCCAGAATTTTTTCTAAGTCTGACGCCTGGCCGAAAATGTTCAAAGTCCCATGCTGGCCAGAATTTTTTCAAAGTCCCATGCTGGCCAGAATTTTTTCAAAGTCCCATGCTGGCCAGAATTTTTTCTAAGTCTGACGCCTGCCTGAAATATTTCAAAGTCCCATGCTGGCCAGAATTTTTTCTAAGTCTGATGTCTGGCTGAAAATTTTCAAAGTCCCATGCTGGCCAGAATTTTTTCAAAGTCTGACGCCTGGCCGAAAATTTTCAAAGTCCCATCCTGGCCAGAATTTTTTCTAAGTCTGACTCCTGCCTGAAATATTTCAAAGTCCCAAGCAGGCCAGAATTTTTTCTAAGTCTGACGCTTGGCCAAAAATTTTCAAAGTCCCATGCTGGCCAGAATTTTTTCTAATTCTGATGCCTGGCTGAAAATTTTCAAAGTCCCATGCTGGCCAGAATTTTTTCTAAGTCTGACACCTGCCTGAAATATTTCAAAGTCCAATGCAGGCCAGAATTTTTTCAAAGTCCCATGCTGGCCAGAATTTTTTCTAAGTCTGACGCCTGCCTGAAATATTTCAAAGTCCCATGCTGGCCAGAATTTTTTCTAAGTCTGATGCCTGGCTGAAAATTTTCAAAGTCCCATGCTGGCCAGAATTTTTTCAAAGTCCCATGCTGGCCAGAATTTTTTCTAAGTCTGACGCCTGGCCGAAATTTACAAAGTCCCATTCTGGCCAGAATTTTTTCTAAGTCTGACGCCTGGCCGAAAATTTTCAAAGTCCCATGCTGGCCAGAATTTTTTCTAAGTCTGATGCCTGGCTGAAAATTTTCAAAGTCCCATGCTGGCCAGAATTTTTTCAAAGTCCCATGCTGGCCAGAATTTTTTCTAAGTCTGACTCCTGCCTGAAATATTTCAAAGTCCCAAGCAGGCCAGAATTTTTTCTAAGTCTGACGCTTGGCCAAAAATTTTCAAAGTCCCATGCTGGCCAGAATTTTTTCTAATTCTGATGCCTGGCTGAAAATTTTCAAAGTCCCATGCTGGCCAGAATTTTTTCTAAGTCTGACGCCTGCCTGAAATATTTCAAAGTCCCATGCTGGCCAGAATTTTTTCTAAGTCTGATGCCTGGCTGAAAATGTTCAAAGTCCCATGCTGGCCAGAATTTTTTCAAAGTCCCATGCTGGCCAGAATTTTTTCTAAGTCTGACGCCTGGCCGAAAATTTTCAAAGTCCCATGCTGGCCAGAATTTTTTCTAAGTCTGATGCCTGGCTGAAAATTTTCAAAGTCCCCTGCTGGCCAGAATTTTTTCTAAGTCTGATGTCTGGCTGAAAATTTTCAAAGTTCCATGCTGGCCAGAATTTTTTCTAAGTCTGACGCCTGGCCGAAATTTACAAAGTCCCATTCTGGCCAGAATTTTTTCTAAGTCTGACGCCTGGCCGAAAATTTTCAAAGTCCCATGCTGGCCAGAATTTTTTCTAAGTCTGACGCCTGCCCGAAAATTTTCAAAGTCCCATGCTGGCCAGAATTTTTTCTAAGTCTGATGCCTGGCTGAAAATTTTCAAAGTCCCATGCTGGCCAGAATTTTTTCTAAGTCTGACGCCGGGCCGAAAATGTTCAAAGTCCCATGCTGGCCAGAATTTTTTCAAAGTCCCATGCTGGCCAGAATTTTTTCAAAGTCCCATGCTGGCCAGAATTTTTTCTAAGTCTGATGCCTGCCTGAAATATTTCAAAGTCCCATGCTGGCCAGAATTTTTTCTAAGTCTGATGCCTGGCTGAAAATTTTCAAAGTCCCATGATGGCCAGAATTTTTTCAAAGTCCCATGCTGGCCAGAATTTTTTCTAAGTCTGACGCCTGGCCGAAATTTACAAAGTCCCATTCTGGCCAGAATTTTTTCTAAGTCTGACGCCTGGCCGAAAATTTTCAAAGTCCCATGCTGGCCAGAATTTTTTCTAAGTCTGACGCCTGGCCGAAAATTTTCAAAGTCCCATGCTGTCCAGAATTTTTTCAAAGTCCCATGCTGGCCAGAATTTTTTCTAAGTCTGACACCTGCCTGAAATATTACAAAGTCCCATGCTGGCCAGAATTTTTTCAAAGTCCCATGCTGTCCAGAATTTTTTCTAAGTCTGACACCTGCCTGAAATATTTCAAAGTCCCATGCTGGCCAGAATTTTTTCTAAGTCTGACACCTGCCTGAAATATTTCAAATTCCCATCCTGGCCAGAATTTTTTCTAAGTCTGATGCCTGGCTGAAAATGTTCAAAGTCCCATGCAGGCCAGAATTTTTTCTAAGTCTGACGCCTGGCCGAAAATTTTCAAAGTCCCATGCTGGCCAGAATTTTTTCAAAGTCCCATGCTGTCCAGAATTTTTTCAAAGTCCCATGCTGGCCAGAATTTTTTCTAAGTCTGACGCTTAGCTAAAAATTTTCAAAGTCCCATCCTGGCCAGAATTTTTTCTAATTCTGATGCCTGGCTGAAAATTTTCAAAGTCCCATGCTGGCCAGAATTTTTTCTAAGTCTGACACCTGCCTGAAATATTTCAAAGTCCCATGCAGGCCAGAATTTTTTCTAAGTCCAACGCCTGTCCGAAAATTTTCAAAGTCCCATGCTGGCCAGAATTTTTTCAAAGTCCCATGCTGGCCAGAATTTTTTCAAAGTCCCATGCTGGCCAGAATTTTTTCTAAGTCTGACACCTGCCTGAAATATTTCAAAGTCCCATGCAGGCCAGAATTTTTTCTAAGTCTGACGCCTGGCCGAAAATTTTCAAAGTCCCATGCTGGCCAGAATTTTTTCAAAGTCTGATGCCTGGCTGAAAATTTTCAAAGTCCCATGCTGGCCAGAATTTTTTCTAAGTCTGATGCCTGGCTGAAAATTTTCAAAGTCCCCTGCTGGCCAGAATTTTTTTCTAAGTCTGACGCCTGGCCGAAAATTTTCAAAGTCCCATGCTGGCCAGAATTTTTTCTAAGTCTGATGTCTGGCTGAAAATTTTCAAAGTCCCATGCTGGCCAGAATTTTTTCAAAGTCCCATGCTGGCCAGAATTTTTTCTAAGTCTGACGCCTGGCCAAAATTTACAAAGTCCCATGCTGGCCAGAATTTTTTCTAAGTCTGATGCCTGGCTGAAAATTTTCAAAGTCCCCTGCTGGCCAGAATTTTTTCTAAGTCTGACGCCTGGCCGAAAATTTTCAAAGTCCCATGCTGGCCAGAATTTTTTCTAAGTCTGATGCCTGGCTGAAAATTTTCAAAGTCCCATGCTGGCCAGAATTTTTTCAAAGTCCCATGCTGGCCAGAATTTTTTCTAAGTCTGACTCCTGCCTGAAATATTTCAAAGTCCCAAGCAGGCCAGAATTTTTTCTAAGTCTGACGCCTGGCCGAAAATTTTCAAAGTCCCATGCTGGCCAGAATTTTTTCTAAGTCTGATGCCTGGCTGAAAATTTTCAAAGTCCCATGCTGGCCAGAATTTTTTCAAAGTCCCATGCTGGCCAGAATTTTTTCTAAGTCTGACTCCTGCCTGAAATATTTCAAAGTCCCAAGCAGGCCAGAATTTTTTCTAAGTCTGACGCTTGGCCAAAAATTTTCAAAGTCCCATGCTGGCCAGAATTTTTTCTAATTCTGATGCCTGGCTGAAAATTTTCAAAGTCCCATGCTGGCCAGAATTTTTTCTAAGTCTGACGCCTGCCTGAAATATTTCAAAGTCCCATGCTGGCCAGAATTTTTTCTAAGTCTGATGCCTGGCTGAAAATGTTCAAAGTCCCATGCTGGCCAGAATTTTTTCAAAGTCTGATGCCTGGCTGAAAATTTTCAAAGTCCCATGCTGGCCAGAATTTTTTCTAAGTCTGATGCCTGGCTGAAAATTTTCAAAGTCCCCTGCTGGCCAGAATTTTTTTCTAAGTCTGACGCCTGGCCGAAAATTTTCAAAGTCCCATGCTGGCCAGAATTTTTTCTAAGTCTGATGTCTGGCTGAAAATTTTCAAAGTCCCATGCTGGCCAGAATTTTTTCAAAGTCCCATGCTGGCCAGAATTTTTTCAAAGTCCCATGCTGGCCAGAATTTTTTCTAAGTCTGATGCCTGGCTGAAAATTTTCAAAGTCCCATGATGGCCAGAATTTTTTCAAAGTCCCATGCTGGCCAGAATTTTTTCTAAGTCTGACGCCTGCCTGAAATATTTCAAAGTCCCATGCTGGCCAGAATTTTTTCAAAGTCCCATGCTGGCCAGAATTTTTTCAAAGTCCCATGCTGGCCAGAATTTTTTCTAAGTCTGACGTCAGCCTGCCTGAAATATTTCAAAGTCCCATGCTGGCCAGAATTTTTTCTAAGTCTGATGTCTGGCTGAAAATTTTCAAAGTCCCATGCTGGCCAGAATTTTTTCAAAGTCTGACGCCTGGCCGAAAATTTTCAAAGTCCCATCCTGGCCAGAATTTTTTCTAAGTCTGACTCCTGCCTGAAATATTTCAAAGTCCCAAGCAGGCCAGAATTTTTTCTAAGTCTGACGCTTGGCCAAAAATTTTCAAAGTCCCATGCTGGCCAGAATTTTTTCTAATTCTGATGCCTGGCTGAAAATTTTCAAAGTCCTATGCTGGCCAGAATTTTTTCTAAGTCTGACACCTGCCTGAAATATTTCAAAGTCCAATGCAGGCCAGAATTTTTTCAAAGTCACATGCTGGCCAGAATTTTTTCTAAGTCTGACTCCTGCCTGAAATATTTCAAAGTCCCAAGCAGGCCAGAATTTTTTCTAAGTCTGACGCTTGGCCAAAAATTTTCAAAGTCCCATGCTGGCCAGAATTTTTTCTAATTCTGATGCCTGGCTGAAAATTTTCAAAGTCCCATGCTGGCCAGAATTTTTTCTAAGTCTGACGCCTGCCTGAAATATTTCAAAGTCCCATGCTGGCCAGAATTTTTTCTAAGTCTGATGCCTGGCTGAAAATGTTCAAAGTCCCATGCTGGCCAGAATTTTTTCAAAGTCCCATGCTGGCCAGAATTTTTTCAAAGTCCCATGCTGGCCAGAATTTTTTCTAAGTCTGATGCCTGGCTGAAAATTTTCAAAGTCCCATGATGGCCAGAATTTTTTCAAAGTCCCATGCTGGCCAGAATTTTTTCTAAGTCTGACGCCTGGCCGAAAATGTTCAAAGTCCCATGCTGGCCAGAATTTTTTCAAAGTCCCATGCTGGCCAGAATTTTTTCAAAGTCCCATGCTGGCCAGAATTTTTTCTAAGTCTGACGCCTGCCTGAAATATTTCAAAGTCCCATGCTGGCCAGAATTTTTTCTAAGTCTGATGTCTGGCTGAAAATTTTCAAAGTCCCATGCTGGCCAGAATTTTTTCAAAGTCTGACGCCTGGCCGAAAATTTTCAAAGTCCCATCCTGGCCAGAATTTTTTCTAAGTCTGACTCCTGCCTGAAATATTTCAAAGTCCCAAGCAGGCCAGAATTTTTTCTAAGTCTGACGCTTGGCCAAAAATTTTCAAAGTCCCATGCTGGCCAGAATTTTTTCTAATTCTGATGCCTGGCTGAAAATTTTCAAAGTCCTATGCTGGCCAGAATTTTTTCTAAGTCTGACACCTGCCTGAAATATTTCAAAGTCCAATGCAGGCCAGAATTTTTTCAAAGTCCCATGCTGGCCAGAATTTTTTCTAAGTCTGACGCCTGCCTGAAATATTTCAAAGTCCCATGCTGGCCAGAATTTTTTCTAAGTCTGATGCCTGGCTGAAAATTTTCAAAGTCCCATGATGGCCAGAATTTTTTCAAAGTCCCATGCTGGCCAGAATTTTTTCTAAGTCTGACGCCTGGCCGAAAATGTTCAAAGTCCCATGCTGGCCAGAATTTTTTCAAAGTCCCATGCTGGCCAGAATTTTTTCTAAGTCTGACGCCTGGCCAAAATTTACAAAGTCCCATGCTGGCCAGAATTTTTTCTAAGTCTGATGCCTGGCTGAAAATTTTCAAAGTCCCATGATGGCCAGAATTTTTTCAAAGTCCCATGCTGGCCAGAATTTTTTCTAAGTCTGACGCCGGGCCGAAAATGTTCAAAGTCCCATGCTGGCCAGAATTTTTTCTAAGTCTGACGCCTGCCTGAAATATTTCAAAGTCCCATGCTGGCCAGAATTTTTTCTAAGTCTGATGCCTGGCTGAAAATTTTCAAAGTCCCATGATGGCCAGAATTTTTTCAAAGTCCCATGCTGGCCAGAATTTTTTCTAAGTCTGACGCCTGGCCGAAAATGTTCAAAGTCCCATGCTGGCCAGAATTTTTTCAAAGTCCCATGCTGGCCAGAATTTTTTCAAAGTCCCATGCTGGCCAGAATTTTTTCTAAGTCTGATGCCTGGCTGAAAATTTTCAAAGTCCCATGATGGCCAGAATTTTTTCAAAGTCCCATGCTGGCCAGAATTTTTTCTAAGTCTGACGCCTGGCCAAAATTTACAAAGTCCCATGCTGGCCAGAATTTTTTCTAAGTCTGATGCCTGGCTGAAAATTTTCAAAGTCCCATGATGGCCAGAATTTTTTCAAAGTCCCATGCTGGCCAGAATTTTTTCTAAGTCTGACGCCGGGCCGAAAATGTTCAAAGTCCCATGCTGGCCAGAATTTTTTCAAAGTCCCATGCTGGCCAGAATTTTTTCAAAGTCCCATGCTGGCCAGAATTTTTTCTAAGTCTGACGCCTGCCTGAAATATTTCAAAGTCCCATGCTGGCCAGAATTTTTTCTAAGTCTGATGCCTGGCTGAAAATTTTCAAAGTCCCATGATGGCCAGAATTTTTTCAAAGTCCCATGCTGGCCAGAATTTTTTCTAAGTCTGACGCCTGGCCGAAATTTACAAAGTCCCATTCTGGCCAGAATTTTTTCTAAGTCTGACGCCTGGCCGAAAATTTTCAAAGTCCCATGCTGGCCAGAATTTTTTCTAAGTCTGACGCCTGGCCGAAAATTTTCAAAGTCCCATGCTGTCCAGAATTTTTTCAAAGTCCCATGCTGGCCAGAATTTTTTCTAAGTCTGACACCTGCCTGAAATATTACAAAGTCCCATGCTGTCCAGAATTTTTTTTAAGTCTGACACCTGCCTGAAATATTTCAAAGTCCCATGCTGGCCAGAATTTTTTCTAAGTCTGACACCTGCCTGAAATATTTCAAAGTCCCATCCTGGCCAGAATTTTTTCTAAGTCTGATGCCTGGCTGAAAATTTTCAAAGTCCCATGCAGGCCAGAATTTTTTCTAAGTCTGACGCCTGGCCGAAAATTTTCAAAGTCCCATGCTGGCCAGAATTTTTTCAAAGTCCCATGCTGTCCAGAATTTTTTCAAAGTCCCATGCTGGCCAGAATTTTTTCTAAGTCTGACGCTTAGCTAAAAATTTTCAAAGTCCCATCCTGGCCAGAATTTTTTCTAATTCTGATGCCTGGCTGAAAATTTTCAAAGTCCCATGCTGGCCAGAATTTTTTCTAAGTCTGACACCTGCCTGAAATATTTCAAAGTCCCATGCAGGCCAGAATTTTTTCTAAGTCCAACGCCTGTCCGAAAATTTTCAAAGTCCCATGCTGGCCAGAATTTTTTCAAAGTCCCATGCTGGCCAGAATTTTTTCAAAGTCCCATGCTGGCCAGAATTTTTTCTAAGTCTGACACCTGCCTGAAATATTTCAAAGTCCCATGCAGGCCAGAATTTTTTCTAAGTCTGACGCCTGGCCGAAAATTTTCAAAGTCCCATGCTGGCCAGAATTTTTTCAAAGTCTGATGCCTGGCTGAAAATTTTCAAAGTCCCATGCTGGCTAGAATTTTTTCTAAGTCTGATGCCTGGCTGAAAATTTTCAAAGTCCCCTGCTGGCCAGAATTTTTTTCTAAGTCTGACGCCTGGCCGAAAATTTTCAAAGTCCCATGCTGGCCAGAATTTTTTCAAAGTCCCCTGCTGGCCAGAATTTTTTCTAAGTCTGACGCCTGGCCGAAAATTTTCAAAGTCCCATGCTGGCCAGAATTTTTTCTAAGTCTGATGTCTGGCTGAAAATTTTCAAAGTCCCATGCTGGCCAGAATTTTTTCAAAGTCCCATGCTGGCCAGAATTTTTTCTAAGTCTGACGCCTGGCCGAAATTTACAAAGTCCCATTCTGGCCAGAATTTTTTCTAAGTCTGACGCCTGGCCGAAAATTTTCAAAGTCCCATGCTGGCCAGAATTTTTTCTAAGTCTGATGCCTGGCTGAAAATTTTCAAAGTCCCATGCTGGCCAGAATTTTTTCAAAGTCCCATGCTGGCCAGAATTTTTTCAAAGTCCCATGCTGGCCAGAATTTTTTCAAAGTCCCATGCTGGCCAGAATTTTTTCTAAGTCTGACTCCTGCCTGAAATATTTCAAAGTCCCAAGCAGGCCAGAATTTTTTCTAAGTCTGACGCTTGGCCAAAAATTTTCAAAGTCCCATGCTGGCCAGAATTTTTTCTAATTCTGATGCCTGGCTGAAAATTTTCAAAGTCCCATGCTGGCCAGAATTTTTTCTAAGTCTGACGCCTGCCTGAAATATTTCAAAGTCCCATGCTGGCCAGAATTTTTTCTAAGTCTGATGCCTGGCTGAAAATGTTCAAAGTCCCATGCTGGCCAGAATTTTTTCAAAGTCCCATGCTGTCCAGAATTTTTTCAAAGTCCCATGCTGGCCAGAATTTTTTCTAAGTCTGATGCCTGGCTGAAAATTTTCAAAGTCCCATGATGGCCAGAATTTTTTCAAAGTCCCATGCTGGCCAGAATTTTTTCTAAGTCTGACGCCTGCCTGAAATATTTCAAAGTCCCATGCTGGCCAGAATTTTTTCTAAGTCTGATGCCTGGCTGAAAATTTTCAAAGTCCCATGATGGCCAGAATTTTTTCAAAGTCCCATGCTGGCCAGAATTTTTTCAAAGTCCCATGCTGGCCAGAATTTTTTCTAAGTCTGACGCTTAGCTAAAAATTTTCAAAGTCCCATCCTGGCCAGAATTTTTTCTAATTCTGATGCCTGGCTGAAAATTTTCAAAGTCCCATGCAGGCCAGAATTTTTTCTAAGTCTGACGCCTGGCCGAAAATTTTCAAAGTCCCATGCTGGCCAGAATTTTTTCTAAGTCTGACACCTGCCTGAAATATTTCAAAGTCCCATGCAGGCCAGAATTTTTTCTAAGTCCAACGCCTGTCCGAAAATTTTCAAAGTCCCATGCTGGCCAGAATTTTTTCAAAGTCCCATGCTGGCCAGAATTTTTTCAAAGTCCCATGCTGGCCAGAATTTTTTCTAAGTCTGACACCTGCCTGAAATATTTCAAAGTCCCATGCAGGCCAGAATTTTTTCTAAGTCTGACGCCTGGCCGAAAATTTTCAAAGTCCCATGCTGGCCAGAATTTTTTCAAAGTCTGATGCCTGGCTGAAAATTTTCAAAGTCCCATGCTGGCTAGAATTTTTTCTAAGTCTGATGCCTGGCTGAAAATTTTCAAAGTCCCCTGCTGGCCAGAATTTTTTTCTAAGTCTGACGCCTGGCCGAAAATTTTCAAAGTCCCATGCTGGCCAGAATTTTTTCAAAGTCCCATGCTGGCCAGAATTTTTTCTAAGTCTGACGCCTGGCCAAAATTTACAAAGTCCCATGCTGGCCAGAATTTTTTCTAAGTCTGATGCCTGGCTGAAAATTTTCAAAGTCCCCTGCTGGCCAGAATTTTTTCTAAGTCTGACGCCTGGCCGAAAATTTTCAAAGTCCCATGCTGGCCAGAATTTTTTCTAAGTCTGATGTCTGGCTGAAAATTTTCAAAGTCCCATGCTGGCCAGAATTTTTTCAAAGTCCCATGCTGGCCAGAATTTTTTCTAAGTCTGACGCCTGGCCGAAATTTACAAAGTCCCATTCTGGCCAGAATTTTTTCTAAGTCTGACGCCTGGCCGAAAATTTTCAAAGTCCCATGCTGGCCAGAATTTTTTCTAAGTCTGATGCCTGGCTGAAAATTTTCAAAGTCCCATGCTGGCCAGAATTTTTTCAAAGTCCCATGCTGGCCAGAATTTTTTCAAAGTCCCATGCTGGCCAGAATTTTTTCAAAGTCCCATGCTGGCCAGAATTTTTTCTAAGTCTGACTCCTGCCTGAAATATTTCAAAGTCCCAAGCAGGCCAGAATTTTTTCTAAGTCTGACGCTTGGCCAAAAATTTTCAAAGTCCCATGCTGGCCAGAATTTTTTCTAATTCTGATGCCTGGCTGAAAATTTTCAAAGTCCCATGCTGGCCAGAATTTTTTCTAAGTCTGACGCCTGCCTGAAATATTTCAAAGTCCCATGCTGGCCAGAATTTTTTCTAAGTCTGATGCCTGGCTGAAAATGTTCAAAGTCCCATGCTGGCCAGAATTTTTTCAAAGTCCCATGCTGTCCAGAATTTTTTCAAAGTCCCATGCTGGCCAGAATTTTTTCTAAGTCTGATGCCTGGCTGAAAATTTTCAAAGTCCCATGATGGCCAGAATTTTTTCAAAGTCCCATGCTGGCCAGAATTTTTTCTAAGTCTGACGCCTGCCTGAAATATTTCAAAGTCCCATGCTGGCCAGAATTTTTTCTAAGTCTGATGCCTGGCTGAAAATTTTCAAAGTCCCATGATGGCCAGAATTTTTTCAAAGTCCCATGCTGGCCAGAATTTTTTCTAAGTCTGACGCCTGGCCGAAAATGTTCAAAGTCCCATGCTGGCCAGAATTTTTTCAAAGTCCCATGCTGGCCAGAATTTTTTCTAAGTCTGACGCCTGCCTGAAATATTTCAAAGTCCCATGCTGGCCAGAATTTTTTCTAAGTCTGATGTCTGGCTGAAAATTTTCAAAGTCCCATGCTGGCCAGAATTTTTTCAAAGTCCCATCCTGGCCAGAATTTTTTCTGAGTCTGACGCCTGGCCGAAAATTTTCAAAGTCCCATGCTGGCCAGAATTTTTTCTAAGTCTGATGCCTGGCTGAACATTTTCAAAGTTCCACACCAATCTTTTCAATAGCCTGGGCTAAAAGGGTTGCAGTACCGCCGGCCACCATCGGGAGGCGCTGCAGATAGGGCACCCGGTTCCCTATCTGGGGGCCTTTCCACCCAAACCGCAAAATGAAGTTGTCACGATTTCAGAAGGGAGCAATTTCAGACGAGGCACCTCCAGGGCCGAACAAGGGAGGCTCACCAGACTTATGTCCGACAAAGAGGAGGGTTGGGGCGGCCTCCTTGGGCAGACGGCCTGCTCTCTGGCCTGGTTGTCAGATTTTTTCAAAGTCTGACGCCTGCCCGAAATACTTCAAAGTCCCACACCATTCATTTCAATAGCCTGGGTCACCAGGCCCGAAAATTTTCAAAGTCCAACGCCTGTCCGAAAATTTTCAAAGTCCCATGCTGGCCAGAATTTTTTCAAAGTCCCATGCTGGCCAGAATTTTTTCAAAGTCCCATGCTGGCCAGAATTTTTTCTAAGTCTGACGCTTGGCCAAAAATTTTCAAAGTCCCATGCTGGCCAGAATTTTTTCTAAGTCTGACACCTGCCTGAAATATTTCAAAGTCCCATGCTGGCCAGAATTTTTTCTAAGTCTGATGCCTGGCTGAAAATTTTCAAAGTCCCATGCTGGCCAGAATTTTTTCAAAGTCCCATGCTGGCCAGAATTTTTTCAAAGTCCCATGGTGGCCAGAATTTTTTCTAAGTCTGACGCTTAGCTAAAAATTTTCAAAGTCCCATGCTGGCCAGAATTTTTTCAAAGTCCCATGCTGGCCAGAATTTTTTCTAAGTCTGACGCCTGGCCGAAAATTTTCAAAGTCCCATGCTGGCCAGAATTTTTTAAAAAGTCCCATGCTTGCCAGAATTTTTTCTAAGTCTGACGCCTGCCTGAAATATTTCAAAGTCCCAAGTAGGCCAGAATTTTTTCTAAGTCTGATGCCTGGCTGAAAATTTTCAAAGTCCCATGCTGGCCAGAATTTTTTCTAAGTCTGATGCCTGGCTGAACATTTTCAAAGTTCCACACCAATCTTTTCAATAGCCTGGGCTAAAGGGTTGCAGTACCGCCGGCCACCATCGGGAGGCGCTGCAGATAGGGCACCCGGTTCCCTATCTGGGGCCCTTTCCACCCAAACCGCAAAATGGAGTTGTCACGATTTCAGAAGGGAGCAATTTCAGACGAGGCACCTCCAGGGCCGAACAAGGGAGGCTCACCAGACTTATGTCCGACAAAGAGGAGGGTTGGGGCGGCCTCCTTGGGCAGACGGCCTGCTCTCTGGCCTGGTTGTCAGATTTTTTCAAAGTCTGACGGCTGCCCGAAATATTTCAAAGTCCCACACCATTCATTTCAATAGCCTGGGTCACCAGGCCCGAAAATTTTCAAAGTCCAACGCCTGTCCGAAAATTTTCAAAGTCCCATGCTGGCCAGAATTTTTTCAAAGTCCCATGCTGGCCAGCATTTTTTCTAAGTCTGACGCCTGCCTGAAATATTTCAAAGTCCCAAGCAGGCCAGAATTTTTTCTAAGTCTGACGCTTGGCCAAAAATTTTCAAAGTCCCATGCTGGCCAGAATTTTTTCAAAGTCTGACACCTGCCTGAAATATTTCAAAGTCCCATGCTGGCCAGAATTTTTTCTAAGTCTGATGCCTGGCCGAAAATTTTCAAAGTCCCATGCTGGCCAGAATTTTTTCTAAGTCTGATGCCTGGCCGAAAATTTTCAAAGTCCCATGCTGTCCAGAATTTTTTCAAAGTCCCATGCTGGCCAGAATTTTTTCTAAGTCTGACGCCTGTCTGAAATATTTCAAAGTCCCATGCTGGCCAGAATTTTTTCAAAGTCCCATGCTGGCCAGAATTTTTTCTAAGTCTGATGCCTGGCTGAAAATTTTCAAAGTCCCATGCTGGCCAGAATTTTTTCTAAGTCTGATGCCTGGCTGAACATTTTCAAAGTTCCACACCAATCTTTTCAATAGCCTGGGCTAAAGGGTTGCAGTACCGCCGGCCACCATCGGGAGGCGCTGCAGATAGGGCACCCGGTTCCCTATCTGGGGCCCTTTCCACCCAAACCGCAAAATGGAGTTGTCACGATTTCAGAAGGGAGCAATTTCAGACGAGGCACCTCCAGGGCCGAACAAGGGAGGCTCACCAGACTTATGTCCGACAAAGAGGAGGGTTGGGGCGGCCTCCTTGGGCAGACGGCCTGCTCTCTGGCCTGGTTGTCAGATTTTTTCAAAGTCTGACGGCTGCCCGAAATATTTCAAAGTCCCACACCATTCATTTCAATAGCCTGGGTCACCAGGCCCGAAAATTTTCAAAGTCCAACGCCTGTCCGAAAATTTTCAAAGTCCCATGCTGGCCAGCATTTTTTCTAAGTCTGACGCCTGCCTGAAATATTTCAAAGTCCCATGCTGGCCAGAATTTTTTCTAAGTCTGATGTCTGGCTGAAAATTTTCAAAGTCCCATGCTGGCCAGAATTTTTTCAAAGTCTGACACCTGCCTGAAATATTTCAAAGTCCCATGCTGGCCAGAATTTTTTCTAAGTCTGATGCCTGGCTGAAAATTTTCAAAGTCCCATGCTGGCCAGAATTTTTTCAAAGTCCCATGCTGTCCAGAATTTTTTCAAAGTCCCATGCTGGCCAGAATTCTTTCTAAGTCTGACGCTTAGCTAAAAATTTTCAAAGTCCCATGCTGGCCAGAATTTTTTCAAAGTCCCATGCTGGCCAGAATTTTTTCTAAGTCTGACGCCTGGCCGAAAATTTTCAAAGTCCCATGCTGGCCAGAATTTTTTCAAAGTCCCATGCTTGCCAGAATTTTTTCTAAGTCTGACGCCTGCCTGAAATATTTCAAAGTCCCAAGTAGGCCAGAATTTTTTCTAAGTCTGATGCCTGGCTGAAAATTTTCAAAGTCCCATGCTGGCCAGAATTTTTTCAAAGTCCCATGCTGGCCAGAATTTTTTCTGTCTGACGCCTGGCCGAAAATTTTCAAAGTCCCATGCTGGCCAGAATTTTTTCTAAGTCTGATGCCTGGCCGAAAATTTTCAAAGTCCCATGCTGGCCAGAATTTTTTCTAAGTCTGACACCTGCCTGAAATATTTCAAAGTCCCATGCTGGCCAGAATTTTTTCTAAGTCTGATGCCTGGCTGAAAATGTTCAAAGTCCCATGCAGGCCAGAATTTTTTCTAAGTCTGACGCCTGGCCGAAAATTTTCAAAGTCCCATGCTGGCCAGAATTTTTTCTAAGTCTGATGCCTGGCTGAAAATTTTCAAAGTCCCATGCTGGCCAGAATTTTTTCAAAGTCCCATGCTGGCCAGAATTTTTTCTAAGTCTGACGCCTGCCTGAAATATTTCAAAGTCCCAAGTAGGCCAGAATTTTTTCTAAGTCTGATGCCTGGCTGAAAATTTTCAAAGTCCCATGCTGGCCAGAATTTTTTCAAAGTCCCATGCTGGCCAGAATTTTTTCTATGTCTGACGCCTGGCCGAAAATTTTCAAAGTCCCATGCTGGCCAGAATTTTTTCTAAGTCTGATGCCTGGCCGAAAATTTTCAAAGTCCCATGCTGGCCAGAATTTTTTCTAAGTCTGACACCTGCCTGAAATATTTCAAAGTCCCATGCAGGCCAGAATTTTTTCTAAGTCTGATGCCTGGCTGAAAATTTTCAAAGTCCCATGCTGTCCAGAATTTTTTCAAAGTCCCATGCTGGCCAGAATTTTTTCTAAGTCTGATGCCTGGCTGAAAATTTTCAAAGTCCCATGCTGGCCAGAATTTTTTCAAAGTCCCATGCTGGCCAGAATTTTTTCTAAGTCTGACGCCTGTCTGAAATATTTCAAAGTCCCATGCTGGCCAGAATTTTTTCAAAGTCCCATGCTGGCCAGAATTTTTTCTAAGTCTGATGCCTGCCTGAAATTTTTTCAAAGTCCCATGCTGGCCAGAATTTTTTCTAAGTCTGACGCCTGGCCGAAAATTTTCAAAGTCCCATGCTGTCCAGAATTTTTTCTAAGTCTGATGCCTTGCTGAAAATTTTCAAAGTCCCATGCTGGCCAGCATTTTTTCTAAGTCTGACGCCTGGCCGAAAAATTTCAAGTCCCATGCTGGCCAGAATTTTTTCTAAGTCTGACACCTGCCTGAAATATTTCAAAGTCCCATGCTGGCCAGAATTTTTCTAAGTCTGACACCTGCCTGAAATATTTCAAAGTCCCATGCTGGCCAGAATTTTTTCTAAGTCTGATGCCTGGCTGAAAATTTTCAAAGTCCCATGCAGGCCAGAATTTTTTCTAAGTCTGACGCCTGGCCGAAAATTTTCAAAGTCCCATGCTGGCCAGAATTTTTTCTAAGTCTGATGCTTAGCTAAAAATTTTCAAAGTCCCATCCTGGCCAGAATTTTTTCTAAATCTGATGCCTGGCTGAAAATTTTCAAAGTCCCATGCTGGCCAGAATTTTTTCAAAGTCCCATGCTGGCCAGAATTTTTTCAAAGTCCCATGCAGGCCAGAATTTTTTCTAAGTCTGACGCCTGGCCGAAAATTTTCAAAGTCCCATGCTGGCCAGAATTTTTTCAAAGTCCCATGCTGGCCAGAATTTTTTCTAAGTCTGATGCCTGCCTGAAATTTTTTCAAAGTCCCATGCTGTCCAGAATTTTTTCTAAGTCTGATGCCTTGCTGAAAATTTTCAAAGTCCCATGCTGGCCAGCATTTTTTCTAAGTCTGACGCCTGGCCGAAAAATTTCAAAGTCCCATGCTGGCCAGAATTTTTTCTAAGTCTGACACCTGCCTGAAATATTTCAAAGTCCCATGCTGGCCAGAATTTTTCTAAGTCTGACACCTGCCTGAAATATTTCAAAGTCCCATGCTGGCCAGAATTTTTCTAAGTCTGACGCCTGGCCGAAAATTTTCAAAGTCCCATGCTGGCCAGAATTTTTTCAAAGTCCCATGCTGTCCAGAATTTTTTCAAAGTCCCATGCTGGCCAGAATTTTTTCTAAGTCTGATGCCTGGCTGAAAATTTTCAAAGTCCCATGCAGGCCAGAATTTTTTCTAAGTCTGACGCCTGGCCGAAAATTTTCAAAGTCCAATGCTGGCCAGAATTTTTTCAAAGTCCCATGCTGTCCAGAATTTTTTCAAAGTCCCATGCTGGCCAGAATTTTTTCTAAGTCTGACGCTTAGCTAAAAATTTTCAAAGTCCCATCCTGGCCAGAATTTTTTCTAATTCTGATGCCTGGCTGAAAATTTTCAAAGTCCCATGCTGGCCAGAATTTTTTCAAAGTCCCATGCTGGCCAGAATTTTTTCAAAGTCCCATGCTGGCCAGAATTTTTTCTAAGTCTGACGCCTGCCTGAAATATTTCAAAGTCCCAAGCAGGCCAGAATTTTTTCTAAGTCTGACGCTTGGCCAAAAATTTTCAAAGTCCCATGCTGGCCAGAATTTTTTCTAAGTCTGACACCTGCCTGAAATATTTCAAAGTCCCATGCTGGCCAGAATTTTTTCTAAGTCTAATGCCTGGCTGAAAATTTTCAAAGTCCCATGCTGTCCAGAATTTTTTCTAAGTCTGACACCTGCCTGAAATATTTCAAAGTCCAATGCAGGCCAGAATTTTTTCTAAGTCTGATGCCTTGCTGAAAATTTTCAAAGTCCCATGCTGGCCAGCATTTTTTCTAAGTCTGACTCCTGCCTGAAATATTTCAAAGTCCCAAGCAGGCCAGAATTTTTTCTAATTCTGATGCCTGGTTGAAAATTTTCAAAGTCCCATGCTGGCCAGAATTTTTTTCTAAGTCTGACACCTGCCTGAAATATTTCAAAGTCCAATGCAGGCCAGAATTTTTTCAAAGTCCCATGCTGGCCAGAATTTTTTCTAAGTCTGACGCCTGCCTGAAATATTTCAAAGTCCCATGCTGGCCAGAATTTTTTCTAAGTCTGATGCCTGGCTGAAAATTTTCAAAGTCCCATGATGGCCAGAATTTTTTCAAAGTCCCATGCTGGCCAGAATTTTTTCTAAGTCTGATGCCTGGCTGAAAATTTTCAAAGTCCCATGATGGCCAGAATTTTTTCAAAGTCCCATGCTGGCCAGAATTTTTTCTAAGTCTGACGCCTGCCTGAAATATTTCAAAGTCCCATGCTGGCCAGAATTTTTTCTAAGTCTGATGCCTGGCTGAAAATTTTCAAAGTCCCATGATGGCCAGAATTTTTTCAAAGTCCCATGCTGGCCACAATTTTTTCTAAGTCTGACGCCTGGCCGAAAATGTTCAAAGTCCCATGCTGGCCAGAATTTTTTCAAAGTCCCATGCTGGCCAGAATTTTTTCAAAGTCCCATGCTGGCCAGAATTTTTTCTAAGTCTAACGCCTGCCTGAAATATTTCAAAGTCCCATGCTGGCCAGAATTTTTTCTAAGTCTGATGCCTGGCTGAAAATTTTCAAAGTCCCATGATGGCCAGAATTTTTTCAAAGTCCCATGCTGGCCAGAATTTTTTCTAAGTCTGATGCCTGGCTGAAAATTTTCAAAGTCCCATGATGGCCAGAATTTTTTCAAAGTCCCATGCTGGCCAGAATTTTTTCTAAGTCTGACGCCTGCCTGAAATATTTCAAAGTCCCATGCTGGCCAGAATTTTTTCTAAGTCTGATGCCTGGCTGAAAATTTTCAAAGTCCCATGATGGCCAGAATTTTTTCAAAGTCCCATGCTGGCCAGAATTTTTTCTAAGTCTGACGCCTGGCCGAAAATGTTCAAAGTCCCATGCTGGCCAGAATCTTTTCAAAGTCCCATGCTGGCCAGAATTTTTTCAAAGTCCCATGCTGGCCAGAATTTTTTCAAAGTCTGACGCCTGGCCGAAAATTTTCAAAGTCCCATGCTGGCCACAATTTTTTCTGAGTCTGACGCCTGGCCGAAAATTTTCAAAGTCCCATGCTGGCCAGAATTTTTTCTAAGTCTGATGCCTGGCTGAACATTTTCAAAGTTCCACACCAATCTTTTCAATAGCCTGGGCTAAAAGGGTTGCAGTACCGCCGGCCACCATCGGGAGGCGCTGCAGATAGGGCACCCAGTTCCCTATCTGGGGGCCTTTCCACCCAAACCGCAAAATGGAGTTGTCACGATTTCAGAAGGGAGCAATTTCAGACGAGGCACCTCCAGGGCCGAACAAGGGAGGCTCACCAGACTTATGTCCGACAAAGAGGAGGGTTGGGGCGGCCTCCTTGGGCAGACGGCCTGCTCTCTGGCCTGGTTGTCAGATTTTTTCAAAGTCTGACGCCTGCCCGAAATATTTCAAAGTCCCACACCATTCATTTCAATAGCCTGGGTCACCAGGCCCGAAAATTTTCAAAGTCCAACGCCTGTCCGAAAATTTTCAAAGTCCCATGCTGGCCAGAATTTTTTCAAAGTCCCATGCTGGCCAGAATTTTTTCTAAGTCTGACGCCTGCCTGAAATATTTCAAAGTCCCATGCTGGCCAGAATTTTTTCTAAGTCTGATGCCTGGCTGAAAATTTTCAAAGTCCCATGCTGGCCAGAATTTTTTCTAAGTCTGACGCCTGCCTGACATATTTCATAGTCCCATGCAGGCCAGAATTTTTTCTAAGTCTGACGCCTGGCCGAAAATTTTCAAAGTCCCATGCTGGCCAGAATTTTTTCAAAGTCCCATGCTGTCGAGAATTTTTTCAAAGTCCCATGCTGGCCAGAATTTTTTCTAAGTCTGACGCTTAGCTAAAAATTTTCAAAGTCCCATGCTGGCCAGAATTTTTTCAAAGTCCCATGCTGGCCAGAATTTTTTCTAAGTCTGACGCCTGCCTGAAATATTTCAAAGTCCCATGCTGGCCAGAATTTTTTCTAAGTCTGATGCCTGGCTGAAAATTTTCAAAGTCCCATGATGGCCAGAATTTTTTCAAAGTCCCATGCTGGCCAGAATTTTTTCTAAGTCTGACGCCTGGCCGAAAATGTTCAAAGTCCCATGCTGGCCAGAATCTTTTCAAAGTCCCATGCTGGCCAGAATTTTTTCAAAGTCCCATGCTGGCCAGAATTTTTTCAAAGTCTGACGCCTGGCCGAAAATTTTCAAAGTCCCATGCTGGCCACAATTTTTTCTGAGTCTGACGCCTGGCCGAAAATTTTCAAAGTCCCATGCTGGCCAGAATTTTTTCTAAGTCTGATGCCTGGCTGAACATTTTCAAAGTTCCACACCAATCTTTTCAATAGCCTGGGCTAAAAGGGTTGCAGTACCGCCGGCCACCATCGGGAGGCGCTGCAGATAGGGCACCCAGTTCCCTATCTGGGGGCCTTTCCACCCAAACCGCAAAATGGAGTTGTCACGATTTCAGAAGGGAGCAATTTCAGACGAGGCACCTCCAGGGCCGAACAAGGGAGGCTCACCAGACTTATGTCCGACAAAGAGGAGGGTTGGGGCGGCCTCCTTGGGCAGACGGCCTGCTCTCTGGCCTGGTTGTCAGATTTTTTCAAAGTCTGACGCCTGCCCGAAATATTTCAAAGTCCCACACCATTCATTTCAATAGCCTGGGTCACCAGGCCCGAAAATTTTCAAAGTCCAACGCCTGTCCGAAAATTTTCAAAGTCCCATGCTGGCCAGAATTTTTTCAAAGTCCCATGCTGGCCAGAATTTTTTCTAAGTCTGACGCCTGCCTGAAATATTTCAAAGTCCCATGCTGGCCAGAATTTTTTCTAAGTCTGATGCCTGGCTGAAAATTTTCAAAGTCCCATGCTGGCCAGAATTTTTTCTAAGTCTGACGCCTGCCTGACATATTTCATAGTCCCATGCAGGCCAGAATTTTTTCTAAGTCTGACGCCTGGCCGAAAATTTTCAAAGTCCCATGCTGGCCAGAATTTTTTCAAAGTCCCATGCTGTCGAGAATTTTTTCAAAGTCCCATGCTGGCCAGAATTTTTTCTAAGTCTGACGCTTAGCTAAAAATTTTCAAAGTCCCATGCTGGCCAGAATTTTTTCAAAGTCCCATGCTGGCCAGAATTTTTTCTAAGTCTGACGCCTGGCCGAAAATTTTCAAAGTCCCATGCTGGCCAGAATTTTTTCAAAGTCCCATGCTTGCCAGAATTTTTTCTAAGTCTGACGCCTGCCTGAAATATTTCAAAGTCCCAAGTAGGCCAGAATTTTTTCTAAGTCTGATGCCTGGCTGAAAATTTTCAAAGTCCCATGCTGGCCAGAATTTTTTCAAAGTCCCATGCTGGCCAGAATTTTTTCTAAGTCTGACGCCTGGCCGAAAATTTTCAAAGTCCCATGCTGGCCAGAATTTTTTCAAAGTCTGACGCCTGGCCGAAAATTTTCAAAGTCCCATGCTGGCCAGAATTTTTTCTGAGTCTGACGCCTGGCCGAAAATTTTCAAAGTCCCATGCTGGCCAGAATTTTTTCTAAGTCTGATGCCTGGCTGAACATTTTCAAAGTTCCACACCAATCTTTTCAATAGCCTGGGCTAAAAGGGTTGCAGTACCGCCGGCCACCATCGGGAGGCGCTGCAGATAGGGCACCCGGTTCCCTATCTGGGGGCCTTTCCACCCAAACCGCAAAATGGAGTTGTCACGATTTCAGAAGGGAGCAATTTCAGACGAGGCACCTCCAGGGCCGAACAAGGGAGGCTCACCAGACTTATGTCCGACAAAGAGGAGGGTTGGGGCGGCCTCCTTGGGCAGACGGCCTGCTCTCTGGCCTGGTTGTCAGATTTTTTCAAAGTCTGACGCCTGCCCGAAATATTTCAAAGTCCCACACCATTCATTTCAATAGCCTGGGTCACCAGGCCCGAAAATTTTCAAAGTCCAACGCCTGTCCGAAAATTTTCAAAGTCCCATGCTGGCCAGAATTTTTTCAAAGTCCCATGCTGGCCAGAATTTTTTCTAAGTCTGACGCCTGCCTGAAATATTTCAAAGTCCCATGCTGGCCAGAATTTTTTCTAAGTCTGATGCCTGGCTGAAAATTTTCAAAGTCCCATGCTGGCCAGAATTTTTTCTAAGTCTGATGCCTGGCTGAAAATTTTCAAAGTCCCATGCTGGCCAGAATTTTTTCTAAGTCTGATGCCTGGCTGAAAATTTTCAAAGTCCCATGATGGCCAGAATTTTTTCAAAGTCCCATGCTGGCCAGAATTTTTTCTAAGTCTGACGCCTGGCCGAAAATGTTCAAAGTCCCATGCTGGCCAGAATTTTTTCAAAGTCCCATGCTGGCCAGAATTTTTTCAAAGTCCCATGCTGGCCAGAATTTTTTCTAAGTCTAACGCCTGCCTGAAATATTTCAAAGTCCCATGCTGGCCAGAATTTTTTCTAAGTCTGATGCCTGGCTGAAAATTTTCAAAGTCCCATGATGGCCAGAATTTTTTCAAAGTCCCATGCTGGCCAGAATTTTTTCTAAGTCTGATGCCTGGCTGAAAATTTTCAAAGTCCCATGATGGCCAGAATTTTTTCAAAGTCCCATGCTGGCCAGAATTTTTTCTAAGTCTGACGCCTGCCTGAAATATTTCAAAGTCCCATGCTGGCCAGAATTTTTTCTAAGTCTGATGCCTGGCTGAAAATTTTCAAAGTCCCATGATGGCCAGAATTTTTTCAAAGTCCCATGCTGGCCAGAATTTTTTCTAAGTCTGACGCCTGGCCGAAAATGTTCAAAGTCCCATGCTGGCCAGAATCTTTTCAAAGTCCCATGCTGGCCAGAATTTTTTCAAAGTCCCATGCTGGCCAGAATTTTTTCAAAGTCTGACGCCTGGCCGAAAATTTTCAAAGTCCCATGCTGGCCACAATTTTTTCTGAGTCTGACGCCTGGCCGAAAATTTTCAAAGTCCCATGCTGGCCAGAATTTTTTCTAAGTCTGATGCCTGGCTGAACATTTTCAAAGTTCCACACCAATCTTTTCAATAGCCTGGGCTAAAAGGGTTGCAGTACCGCCGGCCACCATCGGGAGGCGCTGCAGATAGGGCACCCAGTTCCCTATCTGGGGGCCTTTCCACCCAAACCGCAAAATGGAGTTGTCACGATTTCAGAAGGGAGCAATTTCAGACGAGGCACCTCCAGGGCCGAACAAGGGAGGCTCACCAGACTTATGTCCGACAAAGAGGAGGGTTGGGGCGGCCTCCTTGGGCAGACGGCCTGCTCTCTGGCCTGGTTGTCAGATTTTTTCAAAGTCTGACGCCTGCCCGAAATATTTCAAAGTCCCACACCATTCATTTCAATAGCCTGGGTCACCAGGCCCGAAAATTTTCAAAGTCCAACGCCTGTCCGAAAATTTTCAAAGTCCCATGCTGGCCAGAATTTTTTCAAAGTCCCATGCTGGCCAGAATTTTTTCTAAGTCTGACGCCTGCCTGAAATATTTCAAAGTCCCATGCTGGCCAGAATTTTTTCTAAGTCTGATGCCTGGCTGAAAATTTTCAAAGTCCCATGCTGGCCAGAATTTTTTCTAAGTCTGACGCCTGCCTGACATATTTCATAGTCCCATGCAGGCCAGAATTTTTTCTAAGTCTGACGCCTGGCCGAAAATTTTCAAAGTCCCATGCTGGCCAGAATTTTTTCAAAGTCCCATGCTGTCGAGAATTTTTTCAAAGTCCCATGCTGGCCAGAATTTTTTCTAAGTCTGACGCTTAGCTAAAAATTTTCAAAGTCCCATGCTGGCCAGAATTTTTTCAAAGTCCCATGCTGGCCAGAATTTTTTCTAAGTCTGACGCCTGGCCGAAAATTTTCAAAGTCCCATGCTGGCCAGAATTTTTTCAAAGTCCCATGCTTGCCAGAATTTTTTCTAAGTCTGACGCCTGCCTGAAATATTTCAAAGTCCCAAGTAGGCCAGAATTTTTTCTAAGTCTGATGCCTGGCTGAAAATTTTCAAAGTCCCATGCTGGCCAGAATTTTTTCAAAGTCCCATGCTGGCCAGAATTTTTTCTAAGTCTGACGCCTGGCCGAAAATTTTCAAAGTCCCATGCTGGCCAGAATTTTTTCAAAGTCTGACGCCTGGCCGAAAATTTTCAAAGTCCCATGCTGGCCAGAATTTTTTCTGAGTCTGACGCCTGGCCGAAAATTTTCAAAGTCCCATGCTGGCCAGAATTTTTTCTAAGTCTGATGCCTGGCTGAACATTTTCAAAGTTCCACACCAATCTTTTCAATAGCCTGGGCTAAAAGGGTTGCAGTACCGCCGGCCACCATCGGGAGGCGCTGCAGATAGGGCACCCGGTTCCCTATCTGGGGGCCTTTCCACCCAAACCGCAAAATGGAGTTGTCACGATTTCAGAAGGGAGCAATTTCAGACGAGGCACCTCCAGGGCCGAACAAGGGAGGCTCACCAGACTTATGTCCGACAAAGAGGAGGGTTGGGGCGGCCTCCTTGGGCAGACGGCCTGCTCTCTGGCCTGGTTGTCAGATTTTTTCAAAGTCTGACGCCTGCCCGAAATATTTCAAAGTCCCACACCATTCATTTCAATAGCCTGGGTCACCAGGCCCGAAAATTTTCAAAGTCCAACGCCTGTCCGAAAATTTTCAAAGTCCCATGCTGGCCAGAATTTTTTCAAAGTCCCATGCTGGCCAGAATTTTTTCTAAGTCTGACGCCTGCCTGAAATATTTCAAAGTCCCATGCTGGCCAGAATTTTTTCTAAGTCTGATGCCTGGCTGAAAATTTTCAAAGTCCCATGCTGGCCAGAATTTTTTCTAAGTCTGATGCCTGGCTGAAAATTTTCAAAGTCCCATGCTGGCCAGAATTTTTTCTAAGTCTGATGCCTGATACCATTCATTTCAATAGCCTGGGTCACCAGGCCCGAAAATTTTCAAAGTCCAACGCCTGTCCGAAAATTTTCAAAGTCCCATGCTGGCCAGAATTTTTTCAAAGTCCCATGCTGGCCAGAATTTTTTCTAAGTCTGACGCCTGCCTGAAATATTTCAAAGTCCCATGCTGGCCAGAATTTTTTCTAAGTCTGATGCCTGGCTGAAAATTTTCAAAGTCCCATGCTGGCCAGAATTTTTTCTAAGTCTGACGCCTGCCTGACATATTTCATAGTCCCATGCAGGCCAGAATTTTTTCTAAGTCTGACGCCTGGCCGAAAATTTTCAAAGTCCCATGCTGGCCAGAATTTTTTCAAAGTCCCATGCTGTCGAGAATTTTTTCAAAGTCCCATGCTGGCCAGAATTTTTTCTAAGTCTGACGCTTAGCTAAAAATTTTCAAAGTCCCATGCTGGCCAGAATTTTTTCAAAGTCCCATGCTGGCCAGAATTTTTTCTAAGTCTGACGCCTGGCCGAAAATTTTCAAAGTCCCATGCTGGCCAGAATTTTTTCAAAGTCCCATGCTTGCCAGAATTTTTTCTAAGTCTGACGCCTGCCTGAAATATTTCAAAGTCCCAAGTAGGCCAGAATTTTTTCTAAGTCTGATGCCTGGCTGAAAATTTTCAAAGTCCCATGCTGGCCAGAATTTTTTCAAAGTCCCATGCTGGCCAGAATTTTTTCTAAGTCTGACGCCTGGCCGAAAATTTTCAAAGTCCCATGCTGGCCAGAATTTTTTCAAAGTCTGACGCCTGGCCGAAAATTTTCAAAGTCCCATGCTGGCCAGAATTTTTTCTGAGTCTGACGCCTGGCCGAAAATTTTCAAAGTCCCATGCTGGCCAGAATTTTTTCTAAGTCTGATGCCTGGCTGAACATTTTCAAAGTTCCACACCAATCTTTTCAATAGCCTGGGCTAAAAGGGTTGCAGTACCGCCGGCCACCATCGGGAGGCGCTGCAGATAGGGCACCCGGTTCCCTATCTGGGGGCCTTTCCACCCAAACCGCAAAATGGAGTTGTCACGATTTCAGAAGGGAGCAATTTCAGACGAGGCACCTCCAGGGCCGAACAAGGGAGGCTCACCAGACTTATGTCCGACAAAGAGGAGGGTTGGGGCGGCCTCCTTGGGCAGACGGCCTGCTCTCTGGCCTGGTTGTCAGATTTTTTCAAAGTCTGACGCCTGCCCGAAATATTTCAAAGTCCCACACCATTCATTTCAATAGCCTGGGTCACCAGGCCCGAAAATTTTCAAAGTCCAACGCCTGTCCGAAAATTTTCAAAGTCCCATGCTGGCCAGAATTTTTTCAAAGTCCCATGCTGGCCAGAATTTTTTCTAAGTCTGACGCCTGCCTGAAATATTTCAAAGTCCCATGCTGGCCAGAATTTTTTCTAAGTCTGATGCCTGGCTGAAAATTTTCAAAGTCCCATGCTGGCCAGAATTTTTTCTAAGTCTGACGCCTGCCTGACATATTTCAAAGTCCCATGCAGGCCAGAATTTTTTCTAAGTCTGACGCCTGGCCGAAAATTTTCAAAGTCCCATGCTGGCCAGAATTTTTTCAAAGTCTGATGCCTGGCTGAAAATTTTCAAAGTCCCATGATGGCCAGAATTTTTTCAAAGTCCCATGCTGGCCAGAATTTTTTCTAAGTCTGACGCCTGCCTGAAATATTTCAAAGTCCCATGCTGGCCAGAATTTTTTCTAAGTCTGATGCCTGGCTGAAAATTTTCAAAGTCCCATGATGGCCAGAATTTTTTCAAAGTCCCATGCTGGCCAGAATTTTTTCTAAGTCTGACGCCTGCCTGACATATTTCAAAGTCCCATGCAGGCCAGAATTTTTTCTAAGTCTGACGCCTGGCCGAAAATTTTCAAAGTCCCATGCTGGCCAGAATTTTTTCAAAGTCTGATGCCTGGCTGAAAATTTTCAAAGTCCCATGCTGGCCAGAATTTTTTCTAAGTCTGACGCTTGCCTGAAATATTTCAAAGTCCCATGCTGGCCAGAATTTTTTCTAAGTCTGATGCCTGGCTGAAAATTTTCAAAGTCCCATGATGGCCAGAATTTTTTCAAAGTCCCATGCTGGCCAGAATTTTTTCTAAGTCTGACGCCTGGCCGAAAATGTTCAAAGTCCCATGCTGGCCAGAATTTTTTCAAAGTCCCATGCTGGCCAGAATTTTTTCAAAGTCCCATGCTGGCCAGAATTTTTTCTAAGTCTAACGCCTGCCTGAAATATTTCAAAGTCCCATGCTGGCCAGAATTTTTTCTAAGTCTGATGCCTGGCTGAAAATTTTCAAAGTCCCATGATGGCCAGAATTTTTTCAAAGTCCCATGCTGGCCAGAATTTTTTCTAAGTCTGATGCCTGGCTGAAAATTTTCAAAGTCCCATGATGGCCAGAATTTTTTCAAAGTCCCATGCTGGCCAGAATTTTTTCTAAGTCTGACGCCTGCCTGAAATATTTCAAAGTCCCATGCTGGCCAGAATTTTTTCTAAGTCTGATGCCTGGCTGAAAATTTTCAAAGTCCCATGATGGCCAGAATTTTTTCAAAGTCCCATGCTGGCCAGAATTTTTTCTAAGTCTGACGCCTGGCCGAAAATGTTCAAAGTCCCATGCTGGCCAGAATCTTTTCAAAGTCCCATGCTGGCCAGAATTTTTTCAAAGTCCCATGCTGGCCAGAATTTTTTCAAAGTCTGACGCCTGGCCGAAAATTTTCAAAGTCCCATGCTGGCCACAATTTTTTCTGAGTCTGACGCCTGGCCGAAAATTTTCAAAGTCCCATGCTGGCCAGAATTTTTTCTAAGTCTGATGCCTGGCTGAACATTTTCAAAGTTCCACACCAATCTTTTCAATAGCCTGGGCTAAAAGGGTTGCAGTACCGCCGGCCACCATCGGGAGGCGCTGCAGATAGGGCACCCAGTTCCCTATCTGGGGGCCTTTCCACCCAAACCGCAAAATGGAGTTGTCACGATTTCAGAAGGGAGCAATTTCAGACGAGGCACCTCCAGGGCCGAACAAGGGAGGCTCACCAGACTTATGTCCGACAAAGAGGAGGGTTGGGGCGGCCTCCTTGGGCAGACGGCCTGCTCTCTGGCCTGGTTGTCAGATTTTTTCAAAGTCTGACGCCTGCCCGAAATATTTCAAAGTCCCACACCATTCATTTCAATAGCCTGGGTCACCAGGCCCGAAAATTTTCAAAGTCCAACGCCTGTCCGAAAATTTTCAAAGTCCCATGCTGGCCAGAATTTTTTCTAAGTCTGAGGCCTGCCTGAAATATTTCAAAGTCCCATGCTGGCCAGAATTTTTTCTAAGTCTGATGCCTGGCTGAAAATTTTCAAAGTCCCATGATGGCCAGAATTTTTTCAAAGTCCCATGCTGGCCAGAATTTTTTCTAAGTCTGACGCCTGGCCGAAAATGTTCAAAGTCCATGCTGGCCAGAATCTTTTCAAAGTCCCATGCTGGCCAGAATTTTTTCAAAGTCCCATGCTGGCCAGAATTTTTCTAAGTCTAACGCCTGCCTGAAATATTTCAAAGTCCCATGCTGGCCAGAATTTTTTCTAAGTCTGATGCCTGGCTGAAAATTTTCAAAGCCCCATGATGGCCAGATTTTTTTCAAAGTCCCATGCTGGCCAGAATTTTTTCTAAGTCTGACGCCTGGCCGAAAATTTTCAAAGTCCCATGCTGGCCAGAATTTTTTCAAAGTCTGACGCCTGGCCGAAAATTTTCAAAGTCCCATGCTGGCCAGAATTTTTTCTAAGTCTGATGCCTGGCTGAACATTTTCAAAGTTCCACACCAATCTTTTCAATAGCCTGGGCTAAAAGGGTTGCAGTACCGCCGGCCACCATCGGGAGGCGCTGCAGATAGGGCACCCGGTTCCCTATCTGGGGGCCTTTCCACCCAAACCGCAAAATGGAGTTGTCACGATTTCAGAAGGGAGCAATTTCAGACGAGGCACCTCCAGGGCCGAACAAGGGAGGCTCACCAGACTTATGTCCGACAAAGAGGAGGGTTGGGGCGGCCTCCTTGGGCAGACGGCCTGCTCTCTGGCCTGGTTGTCAGATTTTTTCAAAGTCTGACGCCTGCCCGAAATATTTCAAAGTCCCACACCATTCATTTCAATAGCCTGGGTCACCAGGCCCGAAAATTTTCAAAGTCCAACGCCTGTCCGAAAATTTTCAAAGTCCCATGCTGGCCAGAATTTTTTCAAAGTCCCATGCTGGCCAGAATTTTTTCTAAGTCTGACGCCTGCCTGAAATATTTCAAAGTCCCATGCTGGCCAGAATTTTTTCTAAGTCTGATGCCTGGCTGAAAATTTTCAAAGTCCCATGCTGGCCAGAATTTTTTCTAAGTCTGACGCCTGCCTGACATATTTCAAAGTCCCATGCAGGCCAGAATTTTTTCTAAGTCTGACGCCTGGCCGAAAATTTTCAAAGTCCCATGCTGGCCAGAATTTTTTCAAAGTCCCATGCTGTCGAGAATTTTTTCAAAGTCCCATGCTGGCCAGAATTTTTTCTAAGTCTGACGCTTAGCTAAAAATTTTCAAAGTCCCATGCTGGCCAGAATTTTTTCAAAGTCCCATGCTGGCCAGAATTTTTTCTAAGTCTGACGCCTGGCCGAAAATTTTCAAAGTCCCATGCTGGCCAGAATTTTTTCTAAGTCTGACGCCTGCCTGAAATATTTCAAAGTCCCAAGTAGGCCAGAATTTTTTCTAAGTCTGATGCCTGGCTGAAAATTTTCAAAGTCCCATGCTGGCCAGAATTTTTTCTAAGTCTGATGCCTGGCCGAAAATTTTCAAAGTCCCATGCTGGCCAGAATTTTTTCTAAGTCTGATGCCTGGCTGAAAATTTTCAAAGTCCCATGCTGGCCAGAATTTTTTCTAAGTCTGATGCCTGGCCGAAAATTTTCAAAGTCCCATGCTGGCCAGAATTTTTTCTAAGTCTGATGCCTGGCTGAAAATTTTCAAAGTCCATGCAGGCCAGAATTTTTTCTAAGTCTGACGCCTGGCCGAAAATGTTCAAAGTCCCATGTTGGCCAGAATTTTTTCAAAGTCTGATGCCTGGCTGAAAATTTTCAAAGTCCCATGCTGGCCAGAATTTTTTCTAAGTCTGATGCCTGGCTGAAAATTTTCAAAGTCCCATGCTGGCCAGAATTTTTTCTAAGTCTGACGCCTGCCTGAAATATTTCAAAGTCCCATGCTGGCCAGAATTTTTTCTAAGTCCCATGCTGGCCAGAATTTTTTCTAAGTCTGATGCCTGGCTGAAAATTTTCAAAGTCCCATGATGGCCAGAATTTTTTCAAAGTCCCATGCTGGCCAGAATTTTTTCTAAGTCTGACGCCTGGCCGAAAATGTTCAAAGTCCCATGCTGGCCAGAATTTTTTCTAAGTCTGACGCCTGGCCGAAAATGTTCAAAGTCCCATGCTGGCCAGAATTTTTTCAAAGTCCCATGCTGGCCAGAATTTTTTCAAAGTCCCATGCTGGCCAGAATTTTTTCTAAGTCTGACGCCTGCCTGAAATATTTCAAAGTCCCATGCTGGCCAGAATTTTTTCTAAGTCTGATGCCTGGCTGAAAATTTTCAAAGTCCCATGATGGCCAGAATTTTTTCAAAGTCCCATGCTGGCCAGAATTTTTTCTAAGTCTGACGCCTGGCCGAAAATTTTCAAAGTCCCATGCTGGCCAGAATTTTTTCAAAGTCCCATGCTGTCCAGAATTTTTTCAAAGTCCCATGCTGGCCAGAATTTTTTCTAAGTCTGATGCCTGGCTGAAAATTTTCAAAGTCCCATGCTGGCCAGAATTTTTTCTAAGTCTGACGCCTGCCTGACATATTTCAAAGTCCCATGCAGGCCAGAATTTTTTCTAAGTCTGACGCCTGGCCGAAAATTTTCAAAGTCCCATGCTGGCCAGAATTTTTTCAAAGTCCCATGCTGTCCAGAATTTTTTCAAAGTCCCATGCTGGCCAGAATTTTTTCTAAGTCTGACACCTGCCTGAAATATTTCAAAGTCCCATGCAGGCCAGAATTTTTTCTAAGTCTGACGCCTGGCCGAAAATTTTCAAAGTCCCATGCTGGCCAGAATTTTTTCAAAGTCCCATGCTGGCCAGAATTTTTTCTAAGTCTGACGCTTGGCCGAAAATTTTCAAAGTCCCATGCTGGCCAGAATTTTTTCTAAGTCTGATGTCTGGCTGAAAATTTTCAAAGTCCCATGCTGGCCAGAATTTTTTCAAAGTCCCATGCTGGCCAGAATTTTTTCTAAGTCTGACGCCTGGCCGAAAATTTTCAAAGTCCCATGCTGGCCAGAATTTTTTCTAAGTCTGATGCCTGGCTGAAAATTTTCAAAGTCCCATGCTGGCCAGAATTTTTTCTAAGTCTGACGCCTGGCCGAAAATTTTCAAAGTCCCATGCTGGCCAGAATTTTTTCTAAGTCTGATGCCTGGCTGAAAATTTTCAAAGTCCCATGCTGGCCAGAATTTTTTCTAAGTCTGACGCCTGGCCGAAAATTTACAAAGTCCCATTCTGGCCAGAATTTTTTCAAAGTCCCATGCTGTCCAGAATTTTTTCAAAGTCCCATGCTGGCCAGAATTTTTTCTAAGTCTGACGCTTAGCTAAAAATTTTCAAAGTCCCATCCTGGCCAGAATTTTTTCTAATTCTGATGCCTGGCTGAAAATTTTCAAAGTCCCATGCAGGCCAGAATTTTTTCTAAGTCTGACGCCTGGCCGAAAATTTTCTAAGTCCCATGTTGGCCAGAATTTTTTCAAAGTCTGATGCCTGGCTGAAAATTTTCAAAGTCCCATGCTGGCCAGAATTTTTTCTAAGTCTGATGCCTGGCTGAAAATTTTCAAAGTCCCATGCTGGCCAGAATTTTTTCTAAGTCTGACGCCTGCCTGAAATATTTCAAAGTCCCATGCTGGCCAGAATTTTTTCTAAGTCCCATGCTGGCCAGAATTTTTTCTAAGTCTGATGCCTGGCTGAAAATTTTCAAAGTCCCATGATGGCCAGAATTTTTTCTAAGTCTGATGCCTGGCTGAAAATTTTCAAAGTCCCATGATGGCCAGAATTTTTTCAAAGTCCCATGCTGGCCAGAATTTTTTCAAAGTCCCATGCTGGCCAGAATTTTTTCAAAGTCCCATGCTGGCCAGAATTTTTTCTAAGTCTGACGCCTGCCTGAAATATTTCAAAGTCCCATGCTGGCCAGAATTTTTTCAAAGTCTGATGCCTGGCTGAAAATTTTCAAAGTCCCATGCTGGCCAGAATTTTTTCTAAGTCTGATGCCTGGCTGAAAATTTTCAAAGTCCCATGCTGGCCAGAATTTTTTCTAAGTCTGACGCCTGCCTGAAATATTTCAAAGTCCCATGCTGGCCAGAATTTTTTCTAAGTCCCATGCTGGCCAGAATTTTTTCTAAGTCTGACGCCTGGCCGAAAATTTTCAAAGTCCCATGCTGGCCAGAATTTTTTCAAAGTCCCATGCTTGCCAGAATTTTTTCTAAGTCTGACGCCTGCCTGAAATATTTCAAAGTCCCAAGTAGGCCAGAATTTTTTCTAAGTCTGATGCCTGGCTGAAAATTTTCAAAGTCCCATGCTGGCCAGAATTTTTTCTAAGTCTGATGCCTGGCTGAAAATTTTCAAAGTCCCATGATGGCCAGAATTTTTTCAAAGTCCCATGCTGGCCAGAATTTTTTCTAAGTCTGACGCCTGGCCGAAAATTTTCAAAGTCCCATGCTGGCCAGAATTTTTTCAAAGTCCCATGCTTGCCAGAATTTTTTCTAAGTCTGACGCCTGCCTGAAATATTTCAAAGTCCCAAGTAGGCCAGAATTTTTTCTAAGTCTGATGCCTGGCTGAAAATTTTCAAAGTCCCATGCTGGCCAGAATTTTTTCTAAGTCTGATGCCTGGCCGAAAATTTTCAAAGTCCCATGCTGGCCAGAATTTTTTCTAAGTCTGATGCCTGGCTGAAAATTTTCAAAGTCCCATGCTGGCCAGAATTTTTTCTAAGTCTGACGCCTGGCCGAAAATTTTCAAAGTCCCATGCTGGCCAGAATTTTTTCTAAGTCTGATGCCTGGCTGAAAATTTTCAAAGTCCCATGCTGGCCAGAATTTTTTCTAAGTCTGACGCCTGGCCGAAAATTTACAAAGTCCCATTCTGGCCAGAATTTTTTCAAAGTCCCATGCTGTCCAGAATTTTTTCAAAGTCCCATGCTGGCCAGAATTTTTTCTAAGTCTGACGCTTAGCTAAAAATTTTCAAAGTCCCATCCTGGCCAGAATTTTTTCTAATTCTGATGCCTGGCTGAAAATTTTCAAAGTCCCATGCAGGCCAGAATTTTTTCTAAGTCTGACGCCTGGCCGAAAATGTTCAAAGTCCCATGTTGGCCAGAATTTTTTCAAAGTCTGATGCCTGGCTGAAAATTTTCAAAGTCCCATGCTGGCCAGAATTTTTTCTAAGTCTGATGCCTGGCTGAAAATTTTCAAAGTCCCATGCTGGCCAGAATTTTTTCTAAGTCTGACGCCTGCCTGAAATATTTCAAAGTCCCATGCTGGCCAGAATTTTTTCTAAGTCCCATGCTGGCCAGAATTTTTTCTAAGTCTGATGCCTGGCTGAAAATTTTCAAAGTCCCATGATGGCCAGAATTTTTTCAAAGTCCCATGCTGGCCAGAATTTTTTCTAAGTCTGACGCCTGGCCGAAAATGTTCAAAGTCCCATGCTGGCCAGAATTTTTTCTAAGTCTGACGCCTGGCCGAAAATGTTCAAAGTCCCATGCTGGCCAGAATTTTTTCAAAGTCCCATGCTGGCCAGAATTTTTTCAAAGTCCCATGCTGGCCAGAATTTTTTCTAAGTCTGACGCCTGCCTGAAATATTTCAAAGTCCCATGCTGGCCAGAATTTTTTCTAAGTCTGATGCCTGGCTGAAAATTTTCAAAGTCCCATGATGGCCAGAATTTTTTCAAAGTCCCATGCTGGCCAGAATTTTTTCTAAGTCTGACGCCTGGCCGAAAATTTTCAAAGTCCCATGCTGGCCAGAATTTTTTCAAAGTCCCATGCTGTCCAGAATTTTTTCAAAGTCCCATGCTGGCCAGAATTTTTTCTAAGTCTGATGCCTGGCTGAAAATTTTCAAAGTCCCATGCTGGCCAGAATTTTTTCTAAGTCTGACGCCTGCCTGACATATTTCAAAGTCCCATGCAGGCCAGAATTTTTTCTAAGTCTGACGCCTGGCCGAAAATTTTCAAAGTCCCATGCTGGCCAGAATTTTTTCAAAGTCCCATGCTGTCCAGAATTTTTTCAAAGTCCCATGCTGGCCAGAATTTTTTCTAAGTCTGACACCTGCCTGAAATATTTCAAAGTCCCATGCAGGCCAGAATTTTTTCTAAGTCTGACGCCTGGCCGAAAATTTTCAAAGTCCCATGCTGGCCAGAATTTTTTCAAAGTCCCATGCTGGCCAGAATTTTTTCTAAGTCTGACGCTTGGCCGAAAATTTTCAAAGTCCCATGCTGGCCAGAATTTTTTCTAAGTCTGATGTCTGGCTGAAAATTTTCAAAGTCCCATGCTGGCCAGAATTTTTTCAAAGTCCCATGCTGGCCAGAATTTTTTCTAAGTCTGACGCCTGGCCGAAAATTTTCAAAGTCCCATGCTGGCCAGAATTTTTTCTAAGTCTGATGCCTGGCTGAAAATTTTCAAAGTCCCATGCTGGCCAGAATTTTTTCTAAGTCTGACGCCTGGCCGAAAATTTTCAAAGTCCCATGCTGGCCAGAATTTTTTCTAAGTCTGATGCCTGGCTGAAAATTTTCAAAGTCCCATGCTGGCCAGAATTTTTTCTAAGTCTGACGCCTGGCCGAAAATTTACAAAGTCCCATTCTGGCCAGAATTTTTTCAAAGTCCCATGCTGTCCAGAATTTTTTCAAAGTCCCATGCTGGCCAGAATTTTTTCTAAGTCTGACGCTTAGCTAAAAATTTTCAAAGTCCCATCCTGGCCAGAATTTTTTCTAATTCTGATGCCTGGCTGAAAATTTTCAAAGTCCCATGCAGGCCAGAATTTTTTCTAAGTCTGACGCCTGGCCGAAAATTTTCTAAGTCCCATGTTGGCCAGAATTTTTTCAAAGTCTGATGCCTGGCTGAAAATTTTCAAAGTCCCATGCTGGCCAGAATTTTTTCTAAGTCTGATGCCTGGCTGAAAATTTTCAAAGTCCCATGCTGGCCAGAATTTTTTCTAAGTCTGACGCCTGCCTGAAATATTTCAAAGTCCCATGCTGGCCAGAATTTTTTCTAAGTCCCATGCTGGCCAGAATTTTTTCTAAGTCTGATGCCTGGCTGAAAATTTTCAAAGTCCCATGATGGCCAGAATTTTTTCTAAGTCTGATGCCTGGCTGAAAATTTTCAAAGTCCCATGATGGCCAGAATTTTTTCAAAGTCCCATGCTGGCCAGAATTTTTTCAAAGTCCCATGCTGGCCAGAATTTTTTCAAAGTCCCATGCTGGCCAGAATTTTTTCTAAGTCTGACGCCTGCCTGAAATATTTCAAAGTCCCATGCTGGCCAGAATTTTTTCTAAGTCTGATGCCTGGCTGAAAATTTTCAAAGTCCCATGATGGCCAGAATTTTTTCAAAGTCCCATGCTGGCCAGAATTTTTTCTAAGTCTGACGCCTGGCCGAAAATTTTCAAAGTCCCATGCTGGCCAGAATTTTTTCAAAGTCCCATGCTGTCCAGAATTTTTTCAAAGTCCCATGCTGGCCAGAATTTTTTCTAAGTCTGATGCCTGGCTGAAAATTTTCAAAGTCCCATGCTGGCCAGAATTTTTTCTAAGTCTGACGCCTGCCTGACATATTTCAAAGTCCCATGCAGGCCAGAATTTTTTCTAAGTCTGACGCCTGGCCGAAAATTTTCAAAGTCCCATGCTGGCCAGAATTTTTTCAAAGTCCCATGCTGTCCAGAATTTTTTCAAAGTCCCATGCTGGCCAGAATTTTTTCTAAGTCTGACACCTGCCTGAAATATTTCAAAGTCCCATGCAGGCCAGAATTTTTTCTAAGTCTGACACCTGCCTGAAATATTTCAAAGTCCCATGCTGGCCAGAATTTTTTCAAAGTCCCATGCTGGCCAGAATTTTTTCTAAGTCTGACGCCTGGCCGAAAATTTTCAAAGTCCCATGCTGGCCAGAATTTTTTCTAAGTCTGATGTCTGGCTGAAAATTTTCAAAGTCCCATGCTGGCCAGAATTTTTTCAAAGTCCCATGCTGGCCAGAATTTTTTCTAAGTCTGACGCCTGGCCGAAATTTACAAAGTCCCATGCTGGCCAGAATTTTTTCTAAGTCTGATGCCTGGCTGAAAATTTTCAAAGTCCCCTGCTGGCCAGAATTTTTTCTAAGTCTGACGCCTGGCCGAAAATTTTCAGTCCCATGCTGGCTAGAATTTTTTCAAAGTCCCATGCTGGCCAGAATTTTTTCTAAGTCTGACGCCTGGCCGAAAATTTTCAAAGTCCCATGCTGGCCAGAATTTTTTCAAAGTCCCTTGCTGGCCAGAATTTTTTCTAAGTCTGACTCCTGCCTGAAATATTTCAAAGTCCCATGCTGGCCAGAATTTTTTCTAATTCTGATGCCTGGCTGAAAATTTTCAAAGTCCCATGCTGGCCAGAATTTTTTCTAAGTCTGAAACCTGCCTGAAATATTTCAAAGTCCAATGCAGGCCAGAATTTTTTCAAAGTCCCATGCTGGCCAGAATTTTTTCTAAGTCTGACGCCTGCCTGAAATATTTCAAAGTCCCATGCTGGCCAGAATTTTTTCTAAGTCTGATGCCTGGCTGAAAATTTTCAAAGTCCCATGCTGGCCAGAATTTTTTCAAAGTCCCATGCTGGCCAGAATTTTTTCTAAGTCTGACGCCTGGCCGAAAATGTTCAAAGTCCCATGCTGGCCAGAATTTTTTCAAAGTCCCATGCTGGCCAGAATTTTTTCTAAGTCTGACGCCTGGCCGAAAATTTTCAAAGTCCCATGCTGGCCAGAATTTTTTCTAAGTCTGATGTCTGGCTGAAAATTTTCAAAGTCCCATGCTGGCCAGAATTTTTTCAAAGTCCCATGCTGGCCAGAATTTTTTCTAAGTCTGACGCCTGCCTGAAATATTTCAAAGTCCCATGATGGCCAGAATTTTTTCAAAGTCCCATGCTGGCCAGAATTTTTTCTAAGTCTGACGCCTGGCCGAAAATGTTCAAAGTCCCATGCTGGCCAGAATTTTTTCAAAGTCCCATGCTGTCCAGAATTTTTTCAAAGTCCCATGCTGGCCAGAATTTTTTCTAAGTCTGACACCTGCCTGAAATATTTCAAAGTCCCATGCAGGCCAGAATTTTTTCTAAGTCTGACGCCTGGCCGAAAATTTTCAAAGTCCCATGCTGGCCAGAATTTTTTCTAAGTCTGATGTCTGGCTGAAAATTTTCAAAGTCCCATGCTGGCCAGAATTTTTTCAAAGTCCCATGCTGGCCAGAATTTTTTCTAAGTCTGACGCCTGGCCGAAAATTTTCAAAGTCCCATGCTGGCCAGAATTTTTTCTAAGTCTGATGCCTGGCTGAAAATTTTCAAAGTCCAATGCTGGCCAGAATTTTTTCTAAGTCTGACGCCTGGCCGAAAATTTTCAAAGTCCCATGCTGGCCAGAATTTTTTCTAAGTCTGATGCCTGGCTGAAAATTTTCAAAGTCCCATGCTGGCCAGAATTTTTTCTAAGTCTGACGCCTGGCCGAAAATTTACAAAGTCCCATTCTGGCCAGAATTTTTTCAAAGTCCCATGCTGTCCAGAATTTTTTCAAAGTCCCATGCTGGCCAGAATTTTTTCTAAGTCTGACGCTTAGCTAAAAATTTTCAAAGTCCCATCCTGGCCAGAATTTTTTCTAATTCTGATGCCTGGCTGAAAATTTTCAAAGTCCCATGCAGGCCAGAATTTTTTCTAAGTCTGACGCCTGGCCGAAAATTTTCTAAGTCCCATGTTGGCCAGAATTTTTTCAAAGTCTGATGCCTGGCTGAAAATTTTCAAAGTCCCCTGCTGGCCAGAATTTTTTCTAAGTCTGACGCCTGGCCGAAAATTTTCAGTCCCATGCTGGCTAGAATTTTTTCAAAGTCCCATGCTGGCCAGAATTTTTTCTAAGTCTGACGCCTGGCCGAAAATTTTCAAAGTCCCATGCTGGCCAGAATTTTTTCAAAGTCCCTTGCTGGCCAGAATTTTTTCTAAGTCTGACTCCTGCCTGAAATATTTCAAAGTCCCATGCTGGCCAGAATTTTTTCTAATTCTGATGCCTGGCTGAAAATTTTCAAAGTCCCATGCTGGCCAGAATTTTTTCTAAGTCTGAAACCTGCCTGAAATATTTCAAAGTCCAATGCAGGCCAGAATTTTTTCTAAGTCTGACGCCTGCCTGAAATATTTCAAAGTCCCATGCTGGCCAGAATTTTTTCTAAGTCTGATGCCTGGCTGAAAATTTTCAAAGTCCCATGCTGGCCAGAATTTTTTCAAAGTCCCATGCTGGCCAGAATTTTTTCTAAGTCTGACGCCTGGCCGAAAATGTTCAAAGTCCCATGCTGGCCAGAATTTTTTCAAAGTCCCATGCTGGCCAGAATTTTTTCTAAGTCTGACGCCTGGCCGAAAATTTTCAAAGTCCCATGCTGGCCAGAATTTTTTCTAAGTCTGATGTCTGGCTGAAAATTTTCAAAGTCCCATGCTGGCCAGAATTTTTTCAAAGTCCCATGCTGGCCAGAATTTTTTCTAAGTCTGACGCCTGCCTGAAATATTTCAAAGTCCCATGATGGCCAGAATTTTTTCAAAGTCCCATGCTGGCCAGAATTTTTTCTAAGTCTGACGCCTGGCCGAAAATGTTCAAAGTCCCATGCTGGCCAGAATTTTTTCAAAGTCCCATGCTGTCCAGAATTTTTTCAAAGTCCCATGCTGGCCAGAATTTTTTCTAAGTCTGACACCTGCCTGAAATATTTCAAAGTCCCATGCAGGCCAGAATTTTTTCTAAGTCTGACGCCTGGCCGAAAATTTTCAAAGTCCCATGCTGGCCAGAATTTTTTCTAAGTCTGATGTCTGGCTGAAAATTTTCAAAGTCCCATGCTGGCCAGAATTTTTTCAAAGTCCCATGCTGGCCAGAATTTTTTCTAAGTCTGACGCCTGGCCGAAAATTTTCAAAGTCCCATGCTGGCCAGAATTTTTTCTAAGTCTGATGCCTGGCTGAAAATTTTCAAAGTCCAATGCTGGCCAGAATTTTTTCTAAGTCTGACGCCTGGCCGAAAATTTTCAAAGTCCCATGCTGGCCAGAATTTTTTCTAAGTCTGATGCCTGGCTGAAAATTTTCAAAGTCCCATGCTGGCCAGAATTTTTTCTAAGTCTGACGCCTGGCCGAAAATTTACAAAGTCCCATTCTGGCCAGAATTTTTTCAAAGTCCCATGCTGTCCAGAATTTTTTCAAAGTCCCATGCTGGCCAGAATTTTTTCTAAGTCTGACGCTTAGCTAAAAATTTTCAAAGTCCCATCCTGGCCAGAATTTTTTCTAATTCTGATGCCTGGCTGAAAATTTTCAAAGTCCCATGCAGGCCAGAATTTTTTCTAAGTCTGACGCCTGGCCGAAAATTTTCTAAGTCCCATGTTGGCCAGAATTTTTTCAAAGTCTGATGCCTGGCTGAAAATTTTCAAAGTCCCATGCTGGCCAGAATTTTTTCTAAGTCTAATGCCTGGCTGAAAATTTTCAAAGTCCCATGCTGGCCAGAATTTTTTCTAAGTCTGACGCCTGCCTGAAATATTTCAAAGTCCCATGCTGGCCAGAATTTTTTCTAAGTCCCATGCTGGCCAGAATTTTTTCTAAGTCTGATGCCTGGCTGAAAATTTTCAAAGTCCCATGATGGCCAGAATTTTTTCTAAGTCTGATGCCTGGCTGAAAATTTTCAAAGTCCCATGATGGCCAGAATTTTTTCAAAGTCCCATGCTGGCCAGAATTTTTTCAAAGTCCCATGCTGGCCAGAATTTTTTCAAAGTCACATGCTGGCCAGAATTTTTTCTAAGTCTGACGCCTGCCTGAAATATTTCAAAGTCCCATGCTGGCCAGAATTTTTTCTAAGTCTGATGCCTGGCTGAAAATTTTCAAAGTCCCATGATGGCCAGAATTTTTTCAAAGTCCCATGCTGGCCAGAATTTTTTCTAAGTCTGACGCCTGGCCGAAAATTTTCAAAGTCCCATGCTGGCCAGAATTTTTTCAAAGTCCCATGCTGTCCAGAATTTTTTCAAAGTCCCATGCTGGCCAGAATTTTTTCTAAGTCTGATGCCTGGCTGAAAATGTTCAAAGTCCCATGCTGGCCAGAATTTTTTCTAAGTCTGACGCCTGCCTGACATATTTCAAAGTCCCATGCAGGCCAGAATTTTTTCTAAGTCTGACGCCTGGCCGAAAATTTTCAAAGTCCCATGCTGGCCAGAATTTTTTCAAAGTCCCATGCTGGCCAGAATTTTTTCTAAGTCTGACGCTTGGCCGAAAATTTTCAAAGTCCCATGCTGGCCAGAATTTTTTCTAAGTCTGATGTCTGGCTGAAAATTTTCAAAGTCCCATGCTGGCCAGAATTTTTTCAAAGTCCCATGCTGGCCAGAATTTTTTCTAAGTCTGACGCCTGGCCGAAATTTACAAAGTCCCATGCTGGCCAGAATTTTTTCTAAGTCTGATGCCTGGCTGAAAATTTTCAAAGTCCCCTGCTGGCCAGAATTTTTTCTAAGTCTGACGCCTGGCCGAAAATTTTCAAAGTCCCATGCTGGCCAGAATTTTTTCTAAGTCTGATGTCTGGCTGAAAATTTTCAAAGTCCCATGCTGGCCAGAATTTTTTCAAAGTCCCATGCTGGCCAGAATTTTTTCTAAGTCTGACGCCTGGCCGAAATTTACAAAGTCCCATTCTGGCCAGAATTTTTTCTAAGTCTGATGTCTGGCTGAAAATTTTCAAAGTCCCATGCTGGCCAGAATTTTTTCTAATTCTGATGCCTGGCTGAAAATTTTCAAAGTCCCATGCTGGCCAGAATTTTTTCTAAGTCTGACACCTGCCTGAAATATTTCAAAGTCCCATGCTGGCCAGAATTTTTTCAAAGTCCCATGCTGGCCAGAATTTTTTCTAAGTCTGACGCCTGGCCGAAAATTTTCAAAGTCCCATGCTGGCCAGAATTTTTTCTAAGTCTGATGTCTGGCTGAAAATTTTCAAAGTCCCATGCTGGCCAGAATTTTTTCAAAGTCCCATGCTGGCCAGAATTTTTTCTAAGTCTGACGCCTGGCCGAAATTTACAAAGTCCCATGCTGGCCAGAATTTTTTCTAAGTCTGATGCCTGGCTGAAAATTTTCAAAGTCCCCTGCTGGCCAGAATTTTTTCTAAGTCTGACGCCTGGCCGAAAATTTTCAGTCCCATGCTGGCTAGAATTTTTTCAAAGTCCCATGCTGGCCAGAATTTTTTCTAAGTCTGACGCCTGGCCGAAATTTACAAAGTCCCATTCTGGCCAGAATTTTTTCTAAGTCTGACGCCTGGCCGAAAATTTTCAAAGTCCCATGCTGGCCAGAATTTTTTCTAAGTCTGACGCCTGGCCGAAAATTTTCAAAGTCCCATGCTGGCCAGAATTTTTTCAAAGTCCCATGCTGGCCAGAATTTTTTCTAAGTCTGACTCCTGCCTGAAATATTTCAAAGTCCCATGCTGGCCAGAATTTTTTCTAATTCTGATGCCTGGCTGAAAATTTTCAAAGTCCCATGCTGGCCAGAATTTTTTCTAAGTCTGAAACCTGCCTGAAATATTTCAAAGTCCAATGCAGGCCAGAATTTTTTCAAAGTCCCATGCTGGCCAGAATTTTTTCTAAGTCTGACGCCTGCCTGAAATATTTCAAAGTCCCATGCTGGCCAGAATTTTTTCTAAGTCTGATGCCTGGCTGAAAATTTTCAAAGTCCCATGCTGGCCAGAATTTTTTCAAAGTCCCATGCTGGCCAGAATTTTTTCTAAGTCTGACGCCTGGCCGAAAATGTTCAAAGTCCCATGCTGGCCAGAATTTTTTCTAAGTCTGATGCCTGGCTGAAAATTTTCAAAGTCCCCTGCTGGCCAGAATTTTTTCAAAGTCCCATGCTGGCCAGAATTTTTTCTAAGTCTGATGTCTGGCTGAAAATTTTCAAAGTCCCATGCTGGCCAGAATTTTTTCAAAGTCCCATGCTGGCCAGAATTTTTTCAAAGTCTGACGCCTGGCCGAAAATTTTCAAAGTCCCATGCTGGCCACAATTTTTTCTGAGTCTGACGCCTGGCCGAAAATTTTCAAAGTCCCATGCTGGCCAGAATTTTTTCTAAGTCTGATGCCTGGCTGAACATTTTCAAAGTTCCACACCAATCTTTTCAATAGCCTGGGCTAAAAGGGTTGCAGTACCGCCGGCCACCATCGGGAGGCGCTGCAGATAGGGCACCCAGTTCCCTATCTGGGGGCCTTTCCACCCAAACCGCAAAATGGAGTTGTCACGATTTCAGAAGGGAGCAATTTCAGACGAGGCACCTCCAGGGCCGAACAAGGGAGGCTCACCAGACTTATGTCCGACAAAGAGGAGGGTTGGGGCGGCCTCCTTGGGCAGACGGCCTGCTCTCTGGCCTGGTTGTCAGATTTTTTCAAAGTCTGACGCCTGCCCGAAATATTTCAAAGTCCCACACCATTCATTTCAATAGCCTGGGTCACCAGGCCCGAAAATTTTCAAAGTCCAACGCCTGTCCGAAAATTTTCAAAGTCCCATGCTGGCCAGAATTTTTTCTAAGTCTGAGGCCTGCCTGAAATATTTCAAAGTCCCATGCTGGCCAGAATTTTTTCTAAGTCTGATGCCTGGCTGAAAATTTTCAAAGTCCCATGATGGCCAGAATTTTTTCAAAGTCCCATGCTGGCCAGAATTTTTTCTAAGTCTGACGCCTGGCCGAAAATGTTCAAAGTCCCATGCTGGCCAGAATCTTTTCAAAGTCCCATGCTGGCCAGAATTTTTTCAAAGTCCCATGCTGGCCAGAATTTTTTCTAAGTCTGATGCCTGGCTGAAAATTTTCAAAGCCCCATGATGGCCAGATTTTTTTCAAAGTCCCATGCTGGCCAGAATTTTTTCTAAGTCTGACGCCTGGCCGAAAATTTTCAAAGTCCCATGCTGGCCAGAATTTTTTCAAAGTCTGACGCCTGGCCGAAAATTTTCAAAGTCCCATGCTGGCCAGAATTTTTTCTAAGTCTGATGCCTGGCTGAACATTTTCAAAGTTCCACACCAATCTTTTCAATAGCCTGGGCTAAAAGGGTTGCAGTACCGCCGGCCACCATCGGGAGGCGCTGCAGATAGGGCACCCGGTTCCCTATCTGGGGGCCTTTCCACCCAAACCGCAAAATGGAGTTGTCACGATTTCAGAAGGGAGCAATTTCAGACGAGGCACCTCCAGGGCCGAACAAGGGAGGCTCACCAGACTTATGTCCGACAAAGAGGAGGGTTGGGGCGGCCTCCTTGGGCAGACGGCCTGCTCTCTGGCCTGGTTGTCAGATTTTTTCAAAGTCTGACGCCTGCCCGAAATATTTCAAAGTCCCACACCATTCATTTCAATAGCCTGGGTCACCAGGCCCGAAAATTTTCAAAGTCCAACGCCTGTCCGAAAATTTTCAAAGTCCCATGCTGGCCAGAATTTTTTCAAAGTCCCATGCTGGCCAGAATTTTTTCTAAGTCTGACGCCTGCCTGAAATATTTCAAAGTCCCATGCTGGCCAGAATTTTTTCTAAGTCTGATGCCTGGCTGAAAATTTTCAAAGTCCCATGCTGGCCAGAATTTTTTCTAAGTCTGACGCCTGCCTGACATATTTCAAAGTCCCATGCAGGCCAGAATTTTTTCTAAGTCTGACGCCTGGCCGAAAATTTTCAAAGTCCCATGCTGGCCAGAATTTTTTCAAAGTCCCATGCTGTCGAGAATTTTTTCAAAGTCCCATGCTGGCCAGAATTTTTTCTAAGTCTGACGCTTAGCTAAAAATTTTCAAAGTCCCATGCTGGCCAGAATTTTTTCAAAGTCCCATGCTGGCCAGAATTTTTTCTAAGTCTGACGCCTGGCCGAAAATTTTCAAAGTCCCATGCTGGCCAGAATTTTTTCTAAGTCTGATGCTTGGCCGAAAATTTTCAAAGTCCCATGCTGGCCAGAATTTTTTCTAAGTCTGACACCTGCCTGAAATATTTCAAAGTCCCATGCTTGCCAGAATTTTTTCTAAGTCTGACGCCTGCCTGAAATATTTCAAAGTCCCAAGTAGGCCAGAATTTTTTCTAAGTCTGATGCCTGGCTGAAAATTTTCAAAGTCCCATGCTGGCCAGAATTTTTTCAAAGTCCCATGCTGGCCAGAATTTTTTCTAAGTCTGACGCCTGGCCGAAAATTTTCAAAGTCCCATGCTGGCCAGAATTTTTTCTAAGTCTGACGCCTGCCTGAAATATTTCAAAGTCCCAAGCAGGCCAGAATTTTTTCTAAGTCTGACGCTTGGCCAAAAATTTTCAAAGTCCCATGCTGGCCAGAATTTTTTCTAAGTCTGACACCTGCCTGAAATATTTCAAAGTCCCATGCTGGCCAGAATTTTTTCTAAGTCTGATGCCTGGCTGAAAATTTTCAAAGTCCCATGCTGGCCAGAATTTTTTCTAAGTCTGACGCCTGCCTGACATATTTCAAAGTCCCATGCAGGCCAGAATTTTTTCTAAGTCTGACGCCTGGCCGAAAATTTTCAAAGTCCCATGCTGGCCAGAATTTTTTCAAAGTCCCATGCTGGCCAGAATTTTTTCTAAGTCTGACGCCTGGCCGAAAATGTTCAAAGTCCCATGCTGGCCAGAATTTTTTCAAAGTCCCATGCTTGCCAGAATTTTTTCTAAGTCTGACGCCTGCCTGAAATATTTCAAAGTCCCAAGTAGGCCAGAATTTTTTCTAAGTCTGATGCCTGGCTGAAAATTTTCAAAGTCCCATGCTGGCCAGAATTTTTTCTAAGTCTGATGCCTGGCCGAAAATTTTCAAAGTCCCATGCTGGCCAGAATTTTTTCTAAGTCTGATGCCTGGCTGAAAATTTTCAAAGTCCCATGCTGGCCAGAATTTTTTCTAAGTCTGACGCCTGGCCGAAAATTTTCAAAGTCCCATGCTGGCCAGAATTTTTTCTAAGTCTGATGCCTGGCTGAAAATTTTCAAAGTCCCATGCTGGCCAGAATTTTTTCTAAGTCTGACGCCTGGCCGAAAATTTACAAAGTCCCATTCTGGCCAGAATTTTTTCAAAGTCCCATGCTGTCCAGAATTTTTTCAAAGTCCCATGCTGGCCAGAATTTTTTCTAAGTCTGACGCCTGCCTGAAATATTTCAAAGTCCCATGCTGGCCAGAATTTTTTCTAAGTCCCATGCTGGCCAGAATTTTTTCTAAGTCTGATGCCTGGCTGAAAATTTTCAAAGTCCCATGATGGCCAGAATTTTTTCTAAGTCTGATGCCTGGCTGAAAATTTTCAAAGTCCCATGATGGCCAGAATTTTTTCAAAGTCCCATGCTGGCCAGAATTTTTTCAAAGTCCCATGCTGGCCAGAATTTTTTCAAAGTCCCATGCTGGCCAGAATTTTTTCTAAGTCTGACGCCTGCCTGAAATATTTCAAAGTCCCATGCTGGCCAGAATTTTTTCTAAGTCTGATGCCTGGCTGAAAATTTTCAAAGTCCCATGATGGCCAGAATTTTTTCAAAGTCCCATGCTGGCCAGAATTTTTTCAAAGTCCCATGCTGGCCAGAATTTTTTCTAAGTCTGACGCCTGGCCGAAAATTTTCAAAGTCCCATGCTGGCCAGAATTTTTTCTAAGTCTGATGCTTGGCCGAAAATTTTCAAAGTCCCATGCTGGCCAGAATTTTTTCTAAGTCTGACACCTGCCTGAAATATTTCAAAGTCCCATGCTTGCCAGAATTTTTTCTAAGTCTGACGCCTGCCTGAAATATTTCAAAGTCCCAAGTAGGCCAGAATTTTTTCTAAGTCTGATGCCTGGCTGAAAATTTTCAAAGTCCCATGCTGGCCAGAATTTTTTCAAAGTCCCATGCTGGCCAGAATTTTTTCTAAGTCTGATGCTTGGCCGAAAATTTTCAAAGTCCCATGCTGGCCAGAATTTTTTCTAAGTCTGACACCTGCCTGAAATATTTCAAAGTCCCATGCTGGCCAGAATTTTTTCTAAGTCTGACGCCTGCCTGAAATATTTCAAAGTCCCAAGCAGGCCAGAATTTTTTCTAAGTCTGACGCTTGGCCAAAAATTTTCAAAGTCCCATGCTGGCCAGAATTTTTTCTAAGTCTGACACCTGCCTGAAATATTTCAAAGTCCCATGCTGGCCAGAATTTTTTCTAAGTCTGATGCCTGGCTGAAAATTTTCAAAGTCCCATGCTGGCCAGAATTTTTTCTAAGTCTGACGCCTGCCTGACATATTTCAAAGTCCCATGCAGGCCAGAATTTTTTCTAAGTCTGACGCCTGGCCGAAAATTTTCAAAGTCCCATGCTGGCCAGAATTTTTTCAAAGTCCCATGCTGGCCAGAATTTTTTCTAAGTCTGACGCCTGGCCGAAAATTTTCAAAGTCCCATGCTGGCCAGAATTTTTTCAAAGTCCCATGCTTGCCAGAATTTTTTCTAAGTCTGACGCCTGCCTGAAATATTTCAAAGTCCCAAGTAGGCCAGAATTTTTTCTAAGTCTGATGCCTGGCTGAAAATTTTCAAAGTCCCATGCTGGCCAGAATTTTTTCTAAGTCTGATGCCTGGCCGAAAATTTTCAAAGTCCCATGCTGGCCAGAATTTTTTCTAAGTCTGATGCCTGGCTGAAAATTTTCAAAGTCCCATGCTGGCCAGAATTTTTTCTAAGTCTGATGCCTGGCCGAAAATTTTCAAAGTCCCATGCTGGCCAGAATTTTTTCTAAGTCTGATGCCTGGCTGAAAATTTTCAAAGTCCCATGCAGGCCAGAATTTTTTCTAAGTCTGACGCCTGGCCGAAAATGTTCAAAGTCCCATGTTGGCCAGAATTTTTTCAAAGTCTGATGCCTGGCTGAAAATTTTCAAAGTCCCATGCTGGCCAGAATTTTTTCTAAGTCTGATGCCTGGCTGAAAATTTTCAAAGTCCCATGCTGGCCAGAATTTTTTCTAAGTCTGACGCCTGCCTGAAATATTTCAAAGTCCCATGCTGGCCAGAATTTTTTCTAAGTCCCATGCTGGCCAGAATTTTTTCTAAGTCTGATGCCTGGCTGAAAATTTTCAAAGTCCCATGATGGCCAGAATTTTTTCAAAGTCCCATGCTGGCCAGAATTTTTTCTAAGTCTGACGCCTGGCCGAAAATGTTCAAAGTCCCATGCTGGCCAGAATTTTTTCTAAGTCTGACGCCTGGCCGAAAATGTTCAAAGTCCCATGCTGGCCAGAATTTTTTCAAAGTCCCATGCTGGCCAGAATTTTTTCAAAGTCCCATGCTGGCCAGAATTTTTTCTAAGTCTGACGCCTGCCTGAAATATTTCAAAGTCCCATGCTGGCCAGAATTTTTTCTAAGTCTGATGCCTGGCTGAAAATTTTCAAAGTCCCATGATGGCCAGAATTTTTTCAAAGTCCCATGCTGGCCAGAATTTTTTCTAAGTCTGACGCCTGGCCGAAAATTTTCAAAGTCCCATGCTGGCCAGAATTTTTTCAAAGTCCCATGCTGTCCAGAATTTTTTCAAAGTCCCATGCTGGCCAGAATTTTTTCTAAGTCTGATGCCTGGCTGAAAATTTTCAAAGTCCCATGCTGGCCAGAATTTTTTCTAAGTCTGACGCCTGCCTGACATATTTCAAAGTCCCATGCAGGCCAGAATTTTTTCTAAGTCTGACGCCTGGCCGAAAATTTTCAAAGTCCCATGCTGGCCAGAATTTTTTCAAAGTCCCATGCTGTCCAGAATTTTTTCAAAGTCCCATGCTGGCCAGAATTTTTTCTAAGTCTGACACCTGCCTGAAATATTTCAAAGTCCCATGCAGGCCAGAATTTTTTCTAAGTCTGACGCCTGGCCGAAAATTTTCAAAGTCCCATGCTGGCCAGAATTTTTTCAAAGTCCCATGCTGGCCAGAATTTTTTCTAAGTCTGACGCTTGGCCGAAAATTTTCAAAGTCCCATGCTGGCCAGAATTTTTTCTAAGTCTGATGTCTGGCTGAAAATTTTCAAAGTCCCATGCTGGCCAGAATTTTTTCAAAGTCCCATGCTGGCCAGAATTTTTTCTAAGTCTGACGCCTGGCCGAAAATTTTCAAAGTCCCATGCTGGCCAGAATTTTTTCTAAGTCTGATGCCTGGCTGAAAATTTTCAAAGTCCCATGCTGGCCAGAATTTTTTCTAAGTCTGACGCCTGGCCGAAAATTTTCAAAGTCCCATGCTGGCCAGAATTTTTTCTAAGTCTGATGCCTGGCTGAAAATTTTCAAAGTCCCATGCTGGCCAGAATTTTTTCTAAGTCTGACGCCTGGCCGAAAATTTACAAAGTCCCATTCTGGCCAGAATTTTTTCAAAGTCCCATGCTGTCCAGAATTTTTTCAAAGTCCCATGCTGGCCAGAATTTTTTCTAAGTCTGACGCTTAGCTAAAAATTTTCAAAGTCCCATCCTGGCCAGAATTTTTTCTAATTCTGATGCCTGGCTGAAAATTTTCAAAGTCCCATGCAGGCCAGAATTTTTTCTAAGTCTGACGCCTGGCCGAAAATTTTCTAAGTCCCATGTTGGCCAGAATTTTTTCAAAGTCTGATGCCTGGCTGAAAATTTTCAAAGTCCCATGCTGGCCAGAATTTTTTCTAAGTCTGATGCCTGGCTGAAAATTTTCAAAGTCCCATGCTGGCCAGAATTTTTTCTAAGTCTGACGCCTGCCTGAAATATTTCAAAGTCCCATGCTGGCCAGAATTTTTTCTAAGTCCCATGCTGGCCAGAATTTTTTCTAAGTCTGATGCCTGGCTGAAAATTTTCAAAGTCCCATGATGGCCAGAATTTTTTCTAAGTCTGATGCCTGGCTGAAAATTTTCAAAGTCCCATGATGGCCAGAATTTTTTCAAAGTCCCATGCTGGCCAGAATTTTTTCAAAGTCCCATGCTGGCCAGAATTTTTTCAAAGTCCCATGCTGGCCAGAATTTTTTCTAAGTCTGACGCCTGCCTGAAATATTTCAAAGTCCCATGCTGGCCAGAATTTTTTCAAAGTCTGATGCCTGGCTGAAAATTTTCAAAGTCCCATGCTGGCCAGAATTTTTTCTAAGTCTGATGCCTGGCTGAAAATTTTCAAAGTCCCATGCTGGCCAGAATTTTTTCTAAGTCTGACGCCTGCCTGAAATATTTCAAAGTCCCATGCTGGCCAGAATTTTTTCTAAGTCCCATGCTGGCCAGAATTTTTTCTAAGTCTGACGCCTGGCCGAAAATTTTCAAAGTCCCATGCTGGCCAGAATTTTTTCAAAGTCCCATGCTTGCCAGAATTTTTTCTAAGTCTGACGCCTGCCTGAAATATTTCAAAGTCCCAAGTAGGCCAGAATTTTTTCTAAGTCTGATGCCTGGCTGAAAATTTTCAAAGTCCCATGCTGGCCAGAATTTTTTCTAAGTCTGATGCCTGGCTGAAAATTTTCAAAGTCCCATGATGGCCAGAATTTTTTCAAAGTCCCATGCTGGCCAGAATTTTTTCTAAGTCTGACGCCTGGCCGAAAATTTTCAAAGTCCCATGCTGGCCAGAATTTTTTCAAAGTCCCATGCTTGCCAGAATTTTTTCTAAGTCTGACGCCTGCCTGAAATATTTCAAAGTCCCAAGTAGGCCAGAATTTTTTCTAAGTCTGATGCCTGGCTGAAAATTTTCAAAGTCCCATGCTGGCCAGAATTTTTTCTAAGTCTGATGCCTGGCCGAAAATTTTCAAAGTCCCATGCTGGCCAGAATTTTTTCTAAGTCTGATGCCTGGCTGAAAATTTTCAAAGTCCCATGCTGGCCAGAATTTTTTCTAAGTCTGACGCCTGGCCGAAAATTTTCAAAGTCCCATGCTGGCCAGAATTTTTTCTAAGTCTGATGCCTGGCTGAAAATTTTCAAAGTCCCATGCTGGCCAGAATTTTTTCTAAGTCTGACGCCTGGCCGAAAATTTACAAAGTCCCATTCTGGCCAGAATTTTTTCAAAGTCCCATGCTGTCCAGAATTTTTTCAAAGTCCCATGCTGGCCAGAATTTTTTCTAAGTCTGACGCTTAGCTAAAAATTTTCAAAGTCCCATCCTGGCCAGAATTTTTTCTAATTCTGATGCCTGGCTGAAAATTTTCAAAGTCCCATGCAGGCCAGAATTTTTTCTAAGTCTGACGCCTGGCCGAAAATGTTCAAAGTCCCATGTTGGCCAGAATTTTTTCAAAGTCTGATGCCTGGCTGAAAATTTTCAAAGTCCCATGCTGGCCAGAATTTTTTCTAAGTCTGATGCCTGGCTGAAAATTTTCAAAGTCCCATGCTGGCCAGAATTTTTTCTAAGTCTGACGCCTGCCTGAAATATTTCAAAGTCCCATGCTGGCCAGAATTTTTTCTAAGTCCCATGCTGGCCAGAATTTTTTCTAAGTCTGATGCCTGGCTGAAAATTTTCAAAGTCCCATGATGGCCAGAATTTTTTCAAAGTCCCATGCTGGCCAGAATTTTTTCTAAGTCTGACGCCTGGCCGAAAATGTTCAAAGTCCCATGCTGGCCAGAATTTTTTCTAAGTCTGACGCCTGGCCGAAAATGTTCAAAGTCCCATGCTGGCCAGAATTTTTTCAAAGTCCCATGCTGGCCAGAATTTTTTCAAAGTCCCATGCTGGCCAGAATTTTTTCTAAGTCTGACGCCTGCCTGAAATATTTCAAAGTCCCATGCTGGCCAGAATTTTTTCTAAGTCTGATGCCTGGCTGAAAATTTTCAAAGTCCCATGATGGCCAGAATTTTTTCAAAGTCCCATGCTGGCCAGAATTTTTTCTAAGTCTGACGCCTGGCCGAAAATTTTCAAAGTCCCATGCTGGCCAGAATTTTTTCAAAGTCCCATGCTGTCCAGAATTTTTTCAAAGTCCCATGCTGGCCAGAATTTTTTCTAAGTCTGATGCCTGGCTGAAAATTTTCAAAGTCCCATGCTGGCCAGAATTTTTTCTAAGTCTGACGCCTGCCTGACATATTTCAAAGTCCCATGCAGGCCAGAATTTTTTCTAAGTCTGACGCCTGGCCGAAAATTTTCAAAGTCCCATGCTGGCCAGAATTTTTTCAAAGTCCCATGCTGTCCAGAATTTTTTCAAAGTCCCATGCTGGCCAGAATTTTTTCTAAGTCTGACACCTGCCTGAAATATTTCAAAGTCCCATGCAGGCCAGAATTTTTTCTAAGTCTGACGCCTGGCCGAAAATTTTCAAAGTCCCATGCTGGCCAGAATTTTTTCAAAGTCCCATGCTGGCCAGAATTTTTTCTAAGTCTGACGCTTGGCCGAAAATTTTCAAAGTCCCATGCTGGCCAGAATTTTTTCTAAGTCTGATGTCTGGCTGAAAATTTTCAAAGTCCCATGCTGGCCAGAATTTTTTCAAAGTCCCATGCTGGCCAGAATTTTTTCTAAGTCTGACGCCTGGCCGAAAATTTTCAAAGTCCCATGCTGGCCAGAATTTTTTCTAAGTCTGATGCCTGGCTGAAAATTTTCAAAGTCCCATGCTGGCCAGAATTTTTTCTAAGTCTGACGCCTGGCCGAAAATTTTCAAAGTCCCATGCTGGCCAGAATTTTTTCTAAGTCTGATGCCTGGCTGAAAATTTTCAAAGTCCCATGCTGGCCAGAATTTTTTCTAAGTCTGACGCCTGGCCGAAAATTTACAAAGTCCCATTCTGGCCAGAATTTTTTCAAAGTCCCATGCTGTCCAGAATTTTTTCAAAGTCCCATGCTGGCCAGAATTTTTTCTAAGTCTGACGCTTAGCTAAAAATTTTCAAAGTCCCATCCTGGCCAGAATTTTTTCTAATTCTGATGCCTGGCTGAAAATTTTCAAAGTCCCATGCAGGCCAGAATTTTTTCTAAGTCTGACGCCTGGCCGAAAATTTACAAAGTCCCATTCTGGCCAGAATTTTTTCAAAGTCCCATGCTGTCCAGAATTTTTTCAAAGTCCCATGCTGGCCAGAATTTTTTCTAAGTCTGACGCTTAGCTAAAAATTTTCAAAGTCCCATCCTGGCCAGAATTTTTTCTAATTCTGATGCCTGGCTGAAAATTTTCAAAGTCCCATGCTGGCCAGAATTTTTTCTAAGTCTGACGCCTGCCTGAAATATTTCAAAGTCCCATGCTGGCCAGAATTTTTTCTAAGTCCCATGCTGGCCAGAATTTTTTCTAAGTCTGATGCCTGGCTGAAAATTTTCAAAGTCCCATGATGGCCAGAATTTTTTCTAAGTCTGATGCCTGGCTGAAAATTTTCAAAGTCCCATGATGGCCAGAATTTTTTCAAAGTCCCATGCTGGCCAGAATTTTTTCAAAGTCCCATGCTGGCCAGAATTTTTTCAAAGTCCCATGCTGGCCAGAATTTTTTCTAAGTCTGACGCCTGCCTGAAATATTTCAAAGTCCCATGCTGGCCAGAATTTTTTCTAAGTCTGATGCCTGGCTGAAAATTTTCAAAGTCCCATGATGGCCAGAATTTTTTCAAAGTCCCATGCTGGCCAGAATTTTTTCTAAGTCTGACGCCTGGCCGAAAATTTTCAAAGTCCCATGCTGGCCAGAATTTTTTCAAAGTCCCATGCTGTCCAGAATTTTTTCAAAGTCCCATGCTGGCCAGAATTTTTTCTAAGTCTGATGCCTGGCTGAAAATTTTCAAAGTCCCATGCTGGCCAGAATTTTTTCTAAGTCTGACGCCTGCCTGACATATTTCAAAGTCCCATGCAGGCCAGAATTTTTTCTAAGTCTGACGCCTGGCCGAAAATTTTCAAAGTCCCATGCTGGCCAGAATTTTTTCAAAGTCCCATGCTGTCCAGAATTTTTTCAAAGTCCCATGCTGGCCAGAATTTTTTCTAAGTCTGACACCTGCCTGAAATATTTCAAAGTCCCATGCAGGCCAGAATTTTTTCTAAGTCTGACACCTGCCTGAAATATTTCAAAGTCCCATGCTGGCCAGAATTTTTTCAAAGTCCCATGCTGGCCAGAATTTTTTCTAAGTCTGACGCCTGGCCGAAAATTTTCAAAGTCCCATGCTGGCCAGAATTTTTTCTAAGTCTGATGTCTGGCTGAAAATTTTCAAAGTCCCATGCTGGCCAGAATTTTTTCAAAGTCCCATGCTGGCCAGAATTTTTTCTAAGTCTGACGCCTGGCCGAAATTTACAAAGTCCCATGCTGGCCAGAATTTTTTCTAAGTCTGATGCCTGGCTGAAAATTTTCAAAGTCCCCTGCTGGCCAGAATTTTTTCTAAGTCTGACGCCTGGCCGAAAATTTTCAGTCCCATGCTGGCTAGAATTTTTTCAAAGTCCCATGCTGGCCAGAATTTTTTCTAAGTCTGACGCCTGGCCGAAAATTTTCAAAGTCCCATGCTGGCCAGAATTTTTTCAAAGTCCCTTGCTGGCCAGAATTTTTTCTAAGTCTGACTCCTGCCTGAAATATTTCAAAGTCCCATGCTGGCCAGAATTTTTTCTAATTCTGATGCCTGGCTGAAAATTTTCAAAGTCCCATGCTGGCCAGAATTTTTTCTAAGTCTGAAACCTGCCTGAAATATTTCAAAGTCCAATGCAGGCCAGAATTTTTTCAAAGTCCCATGCTGGCCAGAATTTTTTCTAAGTCTGACGCCTGCCTGAAATATTTCAAAGTCCCATGCTGGCCAGAATTTTTTCTAAGTCTGATGCCTGGCTGAAAATTTTCAAAGTCCCATGCTGGCCAGAATTTTTTCAAAGTCCCATGCTGGCCAGAATTTTTTCTAAGTCTGACGCCTGGCCGAAAATGTTCAAAGTCCCATGCTGGCCAGAATTTTTTCAAAGTCCCATGCTGGCCAGAATTTTTTCTAAGTCTGACGCCTGGCCGAAAATTTTCAAAGTCCCATGCTGGCCAGAATTTTTTCTAAGTCTGATGTCTGGCTGAAAATTTTCAAAGTCCCATGCTGGCCAGAATTTTTTCAAAGTCCCATGCTGGCCAGAATTTTTTCTAAGTCTGACGCCTGCCTGAAATATTTCAAAGTCCCATGATGGCCAGAATTTTTTCAAAGTCCCATGCTGGCCAGAATTTTTTCTAAGTCTGACGCCTGGCCGAAAATGTTCAAAGTCCCATGCTGGCCAGAATTTTTTCAAAGTCCCATGCTGTCCAGAATTTTTTCAAAGTCCCATGCTGGCCAGAATTTTTTCTAAGTCTGACACCTGCCTGAAATATTTCAAAGTCCCATGCAGGCCAGAATTTTTTCTAAGTCTGACGCCTGGCCGAAAATTTTCAAAGTCCCATGCTGGCCAGAATTTTTTCTAAGTCTGATGTCTGGCTGAAAATTTTCAAAGTCCCATGCTGGCCAGAATTTTTTCAAAGTCCCATGCTGGCCAGAATTTTTTCTAAGTCTGACGCCTGGCCGAAAATTTTCAAAGTCCCATGCTGGCCAGAATTTTTTCTAAGTCTGATGCCTGGCTGAAAATTTTCAAAGTCCAATGCTGGCCAGAATTTTTTCTAAGTCTGACGCCTGGCCGAAAATTTTCAAAGTCCCATGCTGGCCAGAATTTTTTCTAAGTCTGATGCCTGGCTGAAAATTTTCAAAGTCCCATGCTGGCCAGAATTTTTTCTAAGTCTGACGCCTGGCCGAAAATTTACAAAGTCCCATTCTGGCCAGAATTTTTTCAAAGTCCCATGCTGTCCAGAATTTTTTCAAAGTCCCATGCTGGCCAGAATTTTTTCTAAGTCTGACGCTTAGCTAAAAATTTTCAAAGTCCCATCCTGGCCAGAATTTTTTCTAATTCTGATGCCTGGCTGAAAATTTTCAAAGTCCCATGCAGGCCAGAATTTTTTCTAAGTCTGACGCCTGGCCGAAAATTTTCTAAGTCCCATGTTGGCCAGAATTTTTTCAAAGTCTGATGCCTGGCTGAAAATTTTCAAAGTCCCCTGCTGGCCAGAATTTTTTCTAAGTCTGACGCCTGGCCGAAAATTTTCAGTCCCATGCTGGCTAGAATTTTTTCAAAGTCCCATGCTGGCCAGAATTTTTTCTAAGTCTGACGCCTGGCCGAAAATTTTCAAAGTCCCATGCTGGCCAGAATTTTTTCAAAGTCCCTTGCTGGCCAGAATTTTTTCTAAGTCTGACTCCTGCCTGAAATATTTCAAAGTCCCATGCTGGCCAGAATTTTTTCTAAGTCTGAAACCTGCCTGAAATATTTCAAAGTCCAATGCAGGCCAGAATTTTTTCAAAGTCCCATGCTGGCCAGAATTTTTTCTAAGTCTGACGCCTGCCTGAAATATTTCAAAGTCCCATGCTGGCCAGAATTTTTTCTAAGTCTGATGCCTGGCTGAAAATTTTCAAAGTCCCATGCTGGCCAGAATTTTTTCAAAGTCCCATGCTGGCCAGAATTTTTTCTAAGTCTGACGCCTGGCCGAAAATGTTCAAAGTCCCATGCTGGCCAGAATTTTTTCAAAGTCCCATGCTGGCCAGAATTTTTTCTAAGTCTGACGCCTGGCCGAAAATTTTCAAAGTCCCATGCTGGCCAGAATTTTTTCTAAGTCTGATGTCTGGCTGAAAATTTTCAAAGTCCCATGCTGGCCAGAATTTTTTCAAAGTCCCATGCTGGCCAGAATTTTTTCTAAGTCTGACGCCTGCCTGAAATATTTCAAAGTCCCATGATGGCCAGAATTTTTTCAAAGTCCCATGCTGGCCAGAATTTTTTCTAAGTCTGACGCCTGGCCGAAAATGTTCAAAGTCCCATGCTGGCCAGAATTTTTTCAAAGTCCCATGCTGTCCAGAATTTTTTCAAAGTCCCATGCTGGCCAGAATTTTTTCTAAGTCTGACACCTGCCTGAAATATTTCAAAGTCCCATGCAGGCCAGAATTTTTTCTAAGTCTGACGCCTGGCCGAAAATTTTCAAAGTCCCATGCTGGCCAGAATTTTTTCTAAGTCTGATGTCTGGCTGAAAATTTTCAAAGTCCCATGCTGGCCAGAATTTTTTCAAAGTCCCATGCTGGCCAGAATTTTTTCTAAGTCTGACGCCTGGCCGAAAATTTTCAAAGTCCCATGCTGGCCAGAATTTTTTCTAAGTCTGATGCCTGGCTGAAAATTTTCAAAGTCCAATGCTGGCCAGAATTTTTTCTAAGTCTGACGCCTGGCCGAAAATTTTCAAAGTCCCATGCTGGCCAGAATTTTTTCTAAGTCTGATGCCTGGCTGAAAATTTTCAAAGTCCCATGCTGGCCAGAATTTTTTCTAAGTCTGACGCCTGGCCGAAAATTTACAAAGTCCCATTCTGGCCAGAATTTTTTCAAAGTCCCATGCTGTCCAGAATTTTTTCAAAGTCCCATGCTGGCCAGAATTTTTTCTAAGTCTGACGCTTAGCTAAAAATTTTCAAAGTCCCATCCTGGCCAGAATTTTTTCTAATTCTGATGCCTGGCTGAAAATTTTCAAAGTCCCATGCAGGCCAGAATTTTTTCTAAGTCTGACGCCTGGCCGAAAATTTTCTAAGTCCCATGTTGGCCAGAATTTTTTCAAAGTCTGATGCCTGGCTGAAAATTTTCAAAGTCCCATGCTGGCCAGAATTTTTTCTAAGTCTAATGCCTGGCTGAAAATTTTCAAAGTCCCATGCTGGCCAGAATTTTTTCTAAGTCTGACGCCTGCCTGAAATATTTCAAAGTCCCATGCTGGCCAGAATTTTTTCTAAGTCCCATGCTGGCCAGAATTTTTTCTAAGTCTGATGCCTGGCTGAAAATTTTCAAAGTCCCATGATGGCCAGAATTTTTTCTAAGTCTGATGCCTGGCTGAAAATTTTCAAAGTCCCATGATGGCCAGAATTTTTTCAAAGTCCCATGCTGGCCAGAATTTTTTCAAAGTCCCATGCTGGCCAGAATTTTTTCAAAGTCCCATGCTGGCCAGAATTTTTTCTAAGTCTGACGCCTGCCTGAAATATTTCAAAGTCCCATGCTGGCCAGAATTTTTTCTAAGTCTGATGCCTGGCTGAAAATTTTCAAAGTCCCATGATGGCCAGAATTTTTTCAAAGTCCCATGCTGGCCAGAATTTTTTCTAAGTCTGACGCCTGGCCGAAAATTTTCAAAGTCCCATGCTGGCCAGAATTTTTTCAAAGTCCCATGCTGTCCAGAATTTTTTCAAAGTCCCATGCTGGCCAGAATTTTTTCTAAGTCTGATGCCTGGCTGAAAATGTTCAAAGTCCCATGCTGGCCAGAATTTTTTCTAAGTCTGACGCCTGCCTGACATATTTCAAAGTCCCATGCAGGCCAGAATTTTTTCTAAGTCTGACGCCTGGCCGAAAATTTTCAAAGTCCCATGCTGGCCAGAATTTTTTCAAAGTCCCATGCTGGCCAGAATTTTTTCTAAGTCTGACGCTTGGCCGAAAATTTTCAAAGTCCCATGCTGGCCAGAATTTTTTCTAAGTCTGATGTCTGGCTGAAAATTTTCAAAGTCCCATGCTGGCCAGAATTTTTTCAAAGTCCCATGCTGGCCAGAATTTTTTCTAAGTCTGACGCCTGGCCGAAATTTACAAAGTCCCATGCTGGCCAGAATTTTTTCTAAGTCTGATGCCTGGCTGAAAATTTTCAAAGTCCCCTGCTGGCCAGAATTTTTTCTAAGTCTGACGCCTGGCCGAAAATTTTCAAAGTCCCATGCTGGCCAGAATTTTTTCTAAGTCTGACGCCTGGCCGAAATTTACAAAGTCCCATTCTGGCCAGAATTTTTTCTAAGTCTGATGTCTGGCTGAAAATTTTCAAAGTCCCATGCTGGCCAGAATTTTTTCTAATTCTGATGCCTGGCTGAAAATTTTCAAAGTCCCATGCTGGCCAGAATTTTTTCTAAGTCTGACACCTGCCTGAAATATTTCAAAGTCCCATGCTGGCCAGAATTTTTTCAAAGTCCCATGCTGGCCAGAATTTTTTCTAAGTCTGACGCCTGGCCGAAAATTTTCAAAGTCCCATGCTGGCCAGAATTTTTTCTAAGTCTGATGTCTGGCTGAAAATTTTCAAAGTCCCATGCTGGCCAGAATTTTTTCAAAGTCCCATGCTGGCCAGAATTTTTTCTAAGTCTGACGCCTGGCCGAAATTTACAAAGTCCCATGCTGGCCAGAATTTTTTCTAAGTCTGATGCCTGGCTGAAAATTTTCAAAGTCCCCTGCTGGCCAGAATTTTTTCTAAGTCTGACGCCTGGCCGAAAATTTTCAGTCCCATGCTGGCTAGAATTTTTTCAAAGTCCCATGCTGGCCAGAATTTTTTCTAAGTCTGACGCCTGGCCGAAATTTACAAAGTCCCATTCTGGCCAGAATTTTTTCTAAGTCTGACGCCTGGCCGAAAATTTTCAAAGTCCCATGCTGGCCAGAATTTTTTCTAAGTCTGACGCCTGGCCGAAAATTTTCAAAGTCCCATGCTGGCCAGAATTTTTTCAAAGTCCCATGCTGGCCAGAATTTTTTCTAAGTCTGACTCCTGCCTGAAATATTTCAAAGTCCCATGCTGGCCAGAATTTTTTCTAATTCTGATGCCTGGCTGAAAATTTTCAAAGTCCCATGCTGGCCAGAATTTTTTCTAAGTCTGAAACCTGCCTGAAATATTTCAAAGTCCAATGCAGGCCAGAATTTTTTCAAAGTCCCATGCTGGCCAGAATTTTTTCTAAGTCTGACGCCTGCCTGAAATATTTCAAAGTCCCATGCTGGCCAGAATTTTTTCTAAGTCTGATGCCTGGCTGAAAATTTTCAAAGTCCCATGCTGGCCAGAATTTTTTCAAAGTCCCATGCTGGCCAGAATTTTTTCTAAGTCTGACGCCTGGCCGAAAATGTTCAAAGTCCCATGCTGGCCAGAATTTTTTCTAAGTCTGATGCCTGGCTGAAAATTTTCAAAGTCCCCTGCTGGCCAGAATTTTTTCAAAGTCCCATGCTGGCCAGAATTTTTTCTAAGTCTGATGTCTGGCTGAAAATTTTCAAAGTCCCATGCTGGCCAGAATTTTTTCAAAGTCCCATGCTGGCCAGAATTTTTTCTAAGTCTGACGCCTGGCCGAAAATTTTCAAAGTCCCATGCTGGCCAGAATTTTTTCTAAGTCTGATGCCTGGCTGAAAATTTTCAAAGTCCAATGCTGGCCAGAATTTTTTCTAAGTCTGACGCCTGGCCGAAAATTTTCAAAGTCCCATGCTGGCCAGAATTTTTTCTAAGTCTGAAACCTGCCTGAAATATTTCAAAGTCCAATGCAGGCCAGAATTTTTTCAAAGTCCCATGCTGGCCAGAATTTTTTCTAAGTCTGACGCCTGCCTGAAATATTTCAAAGTCCCATGCTGGCCAGAATTTTTTCTAAGTCTGATGCCTGGCTGAAAATTTTCAAAGTCCCATGCTGGCCAGAATTTTTTCAAAGTCCCATGCTGGCCAGAATTTTTTCTAAGTCTGACGCCTGGCCGAAAATGTTCAAAGTCCCATGCTGGCCAGAATTTTTTCAAAGTCCCATGCTGGCCAGAATTTTTTCTAAGTCTGACGCCTGGCCGAAAATTTTCAAAGTCCCATGCTGGCCAGAATTTTTTCTAAGTCTGATGTCTGGCTGAAAATTTTCAAAGTCCCATGCTGGCCAGAATTTTTTCAAAGTCCCATGCTGGCCAGAATTTTTTCTAAGTCTGACGCCTGCCTGAAATATTTCAAAGTCCCATGATGGCCAGAATTTTTTCAAAGTCCCATGCTGGCCAGAATTTTTTCTAAGTCTGACGCCTGGCCGAAAATGTTCAAAGTCCCATGCTGGCCAGAATTTTTTCAAAGTCCCATGCTGTCCAGAATTTTTTCAAAGTCCCATGCTGGCCAGAATTTTTTCTAAGTCTGACACCTGCCTGAAATATTTCAAAGTCCCATGCAGGCCAGAATTTTTTCTAAGTCTGACGCCTGGCCGAAAATTTTCAAAGTCCCATGCTGGCCAGAATTTTTTCTAAGTCTGATGTCTGGCTGAAAATTTTCAAAGTCCCATGCTGGCCAGAATTTTTTCAAAGTCCCATGCTGGCCAGAATTTTTTCTAAGTCTGACGCCTGGCCGAAAATTTTCAAAGTCCCATGCTGGCCAGAATTTTTTCTAAGTCTGATGCCTGGCTGAAAATTTTCAAAGTCCAATGCTGGCCAGAATTTTTTCTAAGTCTGACGCCTGGCCGAAAATTTTCAAAGTCCCATGCTGGCCAGAATTTTTTCTAAGTCTGATGCCTGGCTGAAAATTTTCAAAGTCCCATGCTGGCCAGAATTTTTTCTAAGTCTGACGCCTGGCCGAAAATTTACAAAGTCCCATTCTGGCCAGAATTTTTTCAAAGTCCCATGCTGTCCAGAATTTTTTCAAAGTCCCATGCTGGCCAGAATTTTTTCTAAGTCTGACGCTTAGCTAAAAATTTTCAAAGTCCCATCCTGGCCAGAATTTTTTCTAATTCTGATGCCTGGCTGAAAATTTTCAAAGTCCCATGCAGGCCAGAATTTTTTCTAAGTCTGACGCCTGGCCGAAAATTTTCTAAGTCCCATGTTGGCCAGAATTTTTTCAAAGTCTGATGCCTGGCTGAAAATTTTCAAAGTCCCATGCTGGCCAGAATTTTTTCTAAGTCTAATGCCTGGCTGAAAATTTTCAAAGTCCCATGCTGGCCAGAATTTTTTCTAAGTCTGACGCCTGCCTGAAATATTTCAAAGTCCCATGCTGGCCAGAATTTTTTCTAAGTCCCATGCTGGCCAGAATTTTTTCTAAGTCTGATGCCTGGCTGAAAATTTTCAAAGTCCCATGATGGCCAGAATTTTTTCTAAGTCTGATGCCTGGCTGAAAATTTTCAAAGTCCCATGATGGCCAGAATTTTTTCAAAGTCCCATGCTGGCCAGAATTTTTTCAAAGTCCCATGCTGGCCAGAATTTTTTCTAAGTCTGACGCCTGGCCGAAAATGTTCAAAGTCCCATGCTGGCCAGAATTTTTTCAAAGTCCCATGCTGTCCAGAATTTTTTCAAAGTCCCATGCTGGCCAGAATTTTTTCTAAGTCTGACACCTGCCTGAAATATTTCAAAGTCCCATGCAGGCCAGAATTTTTTCTAAGTCTGACGCCTGGCCGAAAATTTTCAAAGTCCCATGCTGGCCAGAATTTTTTCTAAGTCTGATGTCTGGCTGAAAATTTTCAAAGTCCCATGCTGGCCAGAATTTTTTCAAAGTCCCATGCTGGCCAGAATTTTTTCTAAGTCTGACGCCTGGCCGAAAATTTTCAAAGTCCCATGCTGGCCAGAATTTTTTCTAAGTCTGATGCCTGGCTGAAAATTTTCAAAGTCCAATGCTGGCCAGAATTTTTTCTAAGTCTGACGCCTGGCCGAAAATTTTCAAAGTCCCATGCTGGCCAGAATTTTTTCTAAGTCTGATGCCTGGCTGAAAATTTTCAAAGTCCCATGCTGGCCAGAATTTTTTCTAAGTCTGACGCCTGGCCGAAAATTTACAAAGTCCCATTCTGGCCAGAATTTTTTCAAAGTCCCATGCTGTCCAGAATTTTTTCAAAGTCCCATGCTGGCCAGAATTTTTTCTAAGTCTGACGCTTAGCTAAAAATTTTCAAAGTCCCATCCTGGCCAGAATTTTTTCTAATTCTGATGCCTGGCTGAAAATTTTCAAAGTCCCATGCAGGCCAGAATTTTTTCTAAGTCTGACGCCTGGCCGAAAATTTTCTAAGTCCCATGTTGGCCAGAATTTTTTCAAAGTCTGATGCCTGGCTGAAAATTTTCAAAGTCCCATGCTGGCCAGAATTTTTTCTAAGTCTAATGCCTGGCTGAAAATTTTCAAAGTCCCATGCTGGCCAGAATTTTTTCTAAGTCTGACGCCTGCCTGAAATATTTCAAAGTCCCATGCTGGCCAGAATTTTTTCTAAGTCCCATGCTGGCCAGAATTTTTTCTAAGTCTGATGCCTGGCTGAAAATTTTCAAAGTCCCATGATGGCCAGAATTTTTTCTAAGTCTGATGCCTGGCTGAAAATTTTCAAAGTCCCATGATGGCCAGAATTTTTTCAAAGTCCCATGCTGGCCAGAATTTTTTCAAAGTCCCATGCTGGCCAGAATTTTTTCAAAGTCCTATGCTGGCCAGAATTTTTTCTAAGTCTGACGCCTGCCTGAAATATTTCAAAGTCCCATGCTGGCCAGAATTTTTTCTAAGTCTGATGCCTGGCTGAAAATTTTCAAAGTCCCATGATGGCCAGAATTTTTTCAAAGTCCCATGCTGGCCAGAATTTTTTCTAAGTCTGACGCCTGGCCGAAAATTTTCAAAGTCCCATGCTGGCCAGAATTTTTTCAAAGTCCCATGCTGTCCAGAATTTTTTCAAAGTCCCATGCTGGCCAGAATTTTTTCTAAGTCTGATGCCTGGCTGAAAATGTTCAAAGTCCCATGCTGGCCAGAATTTTTTCTAAGTCTGACGCCTGCCTGACATATTTCAAAGTCCCATGCAGGCCAGAATTTTTTCTAAGTCTGACGCCTGGCCGAAAATTTTCAAAGTCCCATGCTGGCCAGAATTTTTTCAAAGTCCCATGCTGGCCAGAATTTTTTCTAAGTCTGACGCTTGGCCGAAAATTTTCAAAGTCCCATGCTGGCCAGAATTTTTTCAAAGTCCCATGCTGGCCAGAATTTTTTCTAAGTCTGATGCCTGGCTGAAAATTTTCAAAGTCCCCTGCTGGCCAGAATTTTTTCTAAGTCTGACGCCTGGCCGAAAATTTTCAAAGTCCCATGCTGGCCAGAATTTTTTCAAAGTCCCATGCTGGCCAGAATTTTTTCTAAGTCTGACGCCTGGCCGAAATTTACAAAGTCCCATTCTGGCCAGAATTTTTTCTAAGTCTGATGTCTGGCTGAAAATTTTCAAAGTCCCATGCTGGCCAGAATTTTTTCTAATTCTGATGCCTGGCTGAAAATTTTCAAAGTCCCATGCTGGCCAGAATTTTTTCTAAGTCTGACACCTGCCTGAAATATTTCAAAGTCCCATGCTGGCCAGAATTTTTTCAAAGTCCCATGCTGGCCAGAATTTTTTCTAAGTCTGATGTCTGGCTGAAAATTTTCAAAGTCCCATGCTGGCCAGAATTTTTTCAAAGTCCCATGCTGGCCAGAATTTTTTCTAAGTCTGACGCCTGGCCGAAATTTACAAAGTCCCATGCTGGCCAGAATTTTTTCTAAGTCTGATGCCTGGCTGAAAATTTTCAAAGTCCCCTGCTGGCCAGAATTTTTTCTAAGTCTGACGCCTGGCCGAAAATTTTCAGTCCCATGCTGGCTAGAATTTTTTCAAAGTCCCATGCTGGCCAGAATTTTTTCTAAGTCTGACGCCTGGCCGAAATTTACAAAGTCCCATGCTGGCCAGAATTTTTTCTAAGTCTGACGCCTGGCCGAAAATTTTCAAAGTCCCATGCTGGCCAGAATTTTTTCTAAGTCTGACGCCTGGCCGAAAATTTTCAAAGTCCCATGCTGGCCAGAATTTTTTCAAAGTCCCATGCTGGCCAGAATTTTTTCTAAGTCTGACTCCTGCCTGAAATATTTCAAAGTCCCATGCTGGCCAGAATTTTTTCTAATTCTGATGCCTGGCTGAAAATTTTCAAAGTCCCATGCTGGCCAGAATTTTTTCTAAGTCTGACACCTGCCTGAAATATTTCAAAGTCCCATGCTGGCCAGAATTTTTTCAAAGTCCCATGCTGGCCAGAATTTTTTCTAAGTCTGATGTCTGGCTGAAAATTTTCAAAGTCCCATGCTGGCCAGAATTTTTTCAAAGTCCCATGCTGGCCAGAATTTTTTCTAAGTCTGACGCCTGGCCGAAATTTACAAAGTCCCATGCTGGCCAGAATTTTTTCTAAGTCTGATGCCTGGCTGAAAATTTTCAAAGTCCCCTGCTGGCCAGAATTTTTTCTAAGTCTGACGCCTGGCCGAAAATTTTCAGTCCCATGCTGGCTAGAATTTTTTCAAAGTCCCATGCTGGCCAGAATTTTTTCTAAGTCTGACGCCTGGCCGAAATTTACAAAGTCCCATGCTGGCCAGAATTTTTTCTAAGTCTGACGCCTGGCCGAAAATTTTCAAAGTCCCATGCTGGCCAGAATTTTTTCTAAGTCTGACGCCTGGCCGAAAATTTTCAAAGTCCCATGCTGGCCAGAATTTTTTCAAAGTCCCATGCTGGCCAGAATTTTTTCTAAGTCTGACTCCTGCCTGAAATATTTCAAAGTCCCATGCTGGCCAGAATTTTTTCTAATTCTGATGCCTGGCTGAAAATTTTCAAAGTCCCATGCTGGCCAGAATTTTTTCTAAGTCTGAAACCTGCCTGAAATATTTCAAAGTCCAATGCAGGCCAGAATTTTTTCAAAGTCCCATGCTGGCCAGAATTTTTTCTAAGTCTGACGCCTGCCTGAAATATTTCAAAGTCCCATGCTGGCCAGAATTTTTTCTAAGTCTGATGCCTGGCTGAAAATTTTCAAAGTCCCATGCTGGCCAGAATTTTTTCAAAGTCCCATGCTGGCCAGAATTTTTTCTAAGTCTGACGCCTGGCCGAAAATGTTCAAAGTCCCATGCTGGCCAGAATTTTTTCTAAGTCTGATGCCTGGCTGAAAATTTTCAAAGTCCCCTGCTGGCCAGAATTTTTTCAAAGTCCCATGCTGGCCAGAATTTTTTCTAAGTCTGATGTCTGGCTGAAAATTTTCAAAGTCCCATGCTGGCCAGAATTTTTTCAAAGTCCCATGCTGGCCAGAATTTTTTCTAAGTCTGACGCCTGGCCGAAAATTTTCAAAGTCCCATGCTGGCCAGAATTTTTTCTAAGTCTGATGCCTGGCTGAAAATTTTCAAAGTCCAATGCTGGCCAGAATTTTTTCTAAGTCTGACGCCTGGCCGAAAATTTTCAAAGTCCCATGCTGGCCAGAATTTTTTCTAAGTCTGAAACCTGCCTGAAATATTTCAAAGTCCAATGCAGGCCAGAATTTTTTCAAAGTCCCATGCTGGCCAGAATTTTTTCTAAGTCTGACGCCTGCCTGAAATATTTCAAAGTCCCATGCTGGCCAGAATTTTTTCTAAGTCTGATGCCTGGCTGAAAATTTTCAAAGTCCCATGCTGGCCAGAATTTTTTCAAAGTCCCATGCTGGCCAGAATTTTTTCTAAGTCTGACGCCTGGCCGAAAATGTTCAAAGTCCCATGCTGGCCAGAATTTTTTCAAAGTCCCATGCTGGCCAGAATTTTTTCTAAGTCTGACGCCTGGCCGAAAATTTTCAAAGTCCCATGCTGGCCAGAATTTTTTCTAAGTCTGATGTCTGGCTGAAAATTTTCAAAGTCCCATGCTGGCCAGAATTTTTTCAAAGTCCCATGCTGGCCAGAATTTTTTCTAAGTCTGACGCCTGGCCGAAAATGTTCAAAGTCCCATGCTGGCCAGAATTTTTTCAAAGTCCCATGCTGTCCAGAATTTTTTCAAAGTCCCATGCTGGCCAGAATTTTTTCTAAGTCTGACACCTGCCTGAAATATTTCAAAGTCCCATGCAGGCCAGAATTTTTTCTAAGTCTGACGCCTGGCCGAAAATTTTCAAAGTCCCATGCTGGCCAGAATTTTTTCCAAGTCTGATGTCTGGCTGAAAATTTTCAAAGTCCCATGCTGGCCAGAATTTTTTCAAAGTCCCATGCTGGCCAGAATTTTTTCTAAGTCTGACGCCTGGCCGAAAATTTTCAAAGTCCCATGCTGGCCAGAATTTTTTCTAAGTCTGATGCCTGGCTGAAAATTTTCAAAGTCCAATGCTGGCCAGAATTTTTTCTAAGTCTGACGCCTGGCCGAAAATTTTCAAAGTCCCATGCTGGCCAGAATTTTTTCTAAGTCTGATGCCTGGCTGAAAATTTTCAAAGTCCCATGCTGGCCAGAATTTTTTCTAAGTCTGACGCCTGGCCGAAAATTTACAAAGTCCCATTCTGGCCAGAATTTTTTCAAAGTCCCATGCTGTCCAGAAT